>NW_020172770.1:718299-835179 GCF_003031525.2 Neophocaena asiaeorientalis asiaeorientalis | reverse complement strand
ATATATATATCTGAATTACTTTGCTGTACAGCAGAAACTAATACATTGTAAATTGACTATACTTCAATAAAAAATAAAACGGCTTCTAATGATTTTTCTTATATAATAACTTTCACATTTTATACTCAGGCAGATATTCTCAGGAATACTATAAAATCTCTTAAGTCATTTATTATTTTCTAACATTTTGAGTTCAAAAGAGAAAAAGATAAGTAGGCTTGTAAAAATTTTATCTAAAAAAGGTTCTTTTTGGTAAAGCTTGACTGATATTGGTATTTTATAATAAAAACAGTGTTTCATGCTACTCACTGAATAGTATTACCCTCCAGTACAGATCTAAAGAAGCTATAACTATAAAAAAATAGTAAGAAGGTCTTTATGATAGGGAAAATGCAGAGAACTTTCTTTTCTAATAGGTCAAGCTACTTAAGAAAGTAAAAACAAAGACAGTTTCTTGTTCATGGTTCCACTAACAGTTTTACGTAGGCTGAAAACTGGCCTCTCATCCTGTGACTGGGAGTCTGCTTTTGTTTTTTCTGCCCTCCCTGCCCCTATCCTGCTGAAAACAAACATGGCTTGAGAAAATGCCCAGACACAGTGATCTTATTGTGCCAGTCTTACTGCAGTTAGATGATTGAGAAGCACAACATGCTCCACAGATATGGAAACCATGTAATTCTGAGCTTCTTCCAGGAAAGAATGAGCTTTGATAGGCTGGAACTAAAGCTTTTCTAAAGGTGTAAAATAACCATGAATTTCCTATTACTATGGACAACTATTTCAGATATTCACAGCCAATTTAAGCATGGTGTCTAACAGCTGTTCATAGTTTTCCTGCCTTTGAGAACATATACCTTCTAATAAAAGAGAGGGGTACATTCCCCACTCTCTCTTTTTTTTTTTTTTAAGTTATAACCATGTTATTTTTGCTTAACATCTGGTTCACTAGTTTGCTTGATTTGATGAAGTTTGAAAATGTATATGGCCCATTTACAAAGGACATGTAGAAGTACCACATTATTTTACAAGTTTCAATTTTGCCTCAGAAATGCATTTTATATTTTTAAAATTTCTAAGTATTTAACACAAATTTATATTATATGCAAAGTTCGAGAAGCCTTACAATTTTACCTAATTCTAAGGACAATAATTTTAACTATATGAATAACGATGCCCAGAGATGCAACCCATATAAAGTACTCACCCATTTTCATTTTAATTACATTCATTAATAGAATTTTAGTTCAGAGAGAAAATTGAATACAATAGAAATAGAAAGCATTTTTACATACCCTATTAGAGAGTCTATTTTTTCTTTGAATACATAGCAGTTTGAATATTTACCTGGAAGCTTTCTATGTCTTTTGACCGCGAGGGAACTTTTATTTATAATAAGCATACTAAATTCTTGTATTAATTCAGATCTGTGAAATTGGCTTCAATCTGAGAAATGTCAATGCCATAGATAACAAAAGCTTAGAACATAATATTCTATACATATTGCTCAATAATATAAATAGGAGGTGATGATGATGAGGGCATGTGTAGTGAAATTTGGGTGCTAGTTATAAATTTAATGTGAATTTCTGGAAATGTGAATCATGCAGCACTAGCAATTTTTCCCCCCTCAAGAATATTAATCTTTCAAAGTGGAAATGAATTGCCTTGGTTTTGGGGGACAATTTGTACCCATGGCTACTTTATACTGGAAAAATACTTGTGGACTTAAATAGATGACTGAATCTACTTGTGTACCCTGCAAATCATTTTATAATCAGCACTTCAGTTAATCACTCTTTACATCCAATTGAGGGAAAATTAAGAGAATTAAGGCACTGTATGTACTTTAGATAATCTTTTACTTGGGAGGCTTTTTACTAGTTTGCTTTGAGAACTCAAATTGATAAAGTTCAAATGTTATTGCATTTGCTTGGATGATCGTATTTCAACATCATAACCAAGGAGTATTATTATTTTATAAAATACACATAATTCAAAACTACATGATGTAACAAAATGTGAAATGCAAAGCTAGATTCACTATATGTACATTTTCAATCCATTTTCAAAAGTTGATTTGCTTTGTTTTTTTAAGGGAAATGCTCTAGTGAATGAAAGAAAGACTGTCTTTAAAATATTCTAACAGTGATCGTTGATAGAAAGAATATTAAGAAATACTTTAATACTTTAATTTCAAAAATCAATGTTTTTACTAATATTGAAATGTATATTTTACAGAAAAATATTAATTCATGTCAGCGTTATTAAAGCTCCCTTGTACTTCTCCAAAAATAATTTATCTGATACAAAATTTGGCATTGAGGAATCTGAATTTTAACCCACCTTAAATCCAGTGTTGAACCCAATAAATGGAATTCAACCATACATTTTAGAATTACATATATTTTTAATTGTATTAAGATATTTTCTCATTTTGATATGTAAAATTTCTTATAACTCAAATTAAATATAAAATTATAAAACTATTTAAAACTAAGAAAAATGATGTTTATTTCTTCAAATAATATTTGGATTCATTTATCTTTAAAAAGTATCAAATTCATAAATAATAAACTATCCTACACCTTTAAAAAATTATTACTAAACCTGAATATACAAGAGTTTTATGGTTTTTTCTCTGATAAATAAAATCACTCCTTTACAAAGCAATAAATCCAAACATGAATCACAGTGTACAATATTACCTTCCCACATCAATCATAATAACTAATATAAATAACAATATTAGTTATTACTTATAATAATAAAATAATGTTAATAATAACTAAGCAAGTCATAGATGATAAAATTTAAATGAAAATACTTTTTTACTGAGATATTTATCCTAAGTAGTCAGCTGGGCTCTTTCTCACTGTTTTAGGTAATTTGTATATGGTTGCATAATATAAAGTCATATATTATCAAAATCGCAAATTGCCGCAGGTTTTGGAAACTTGAAGCAACTTGCTGGTAAAGCCATATAGTAGAGAAACATCTACTTTCATGGCAAAAATGGTCTCTGAAGAGGGATTATTAGCAAAAAAGAAAGAAAAAAAACTATGGAAGTGAAAGAACTTTTGTATCTCCTTTTTAAAAAATGCTGTTATTGTGAAAAATTATAATATGTCTTTCACTGTGCTCAGTGGATCATATCACAGGGGAGGAAAAAGGCTTAATAACATGAAAAGAAAATTTCAAAATCTGCACTTTGACAAGAGCATCCATTTAGAGTAGGCCACAGATTGGTACATAAAACCACTTTTAACAAAATGAGTCAGTTGAGATGACAACATTTATTTGTTGAAATCAGTGTTGTTTTGAAAATCAGTGGTACTTTTACAATCCACTTAGAAAAAAAAAATTGGTCTAATTTCTTAGTCCTCTTTTTATCCCCAAAATAAACCCTTTTTTAAAAAGCCATACTGTTAATTCCATTTATTAGTCTACTTTAGGAATGTGGACAAATAGAAGATAGCAGTGATAAAGATAGGGCAAAGGAACCCAAAATTCTGTGCCTTGTTCAGCCTTATCTTCAATAAACCCGTATGAGTTATTCTCATTTTCCAGGAATTCCTGACAATCTTAATCTCATTTTACCATCATCCAAATTGGCCACATAGGCAAAAATGGCCCAATCCTCATTCCAGTGAGTCTAGTGAAGACATGGCAAAAGTTGTAAGAAAGCTTAATTGATTCTTACTTTGACAATCATTGATAAATTCAAAATTTAAAAAGGCAATCACTCCAATAAAACAAAAATGAAATTCTACAAGGATACATCTATTTACAAACGATTAAACAGCTTGGCCAACGGAGATGATTAAAAAGCAAACAAAAATTTAAAACAACATCTACAAAAAAGTGGTCCTTTGAAAGGTTTATCTGGCAAGTGAGTTGACCAATGACAGACAATTGATCAATGTAGGATAAATCACAATGTGGTGGGAAAAACTTAGCCTTTGAATCAGACATTGTTTAAAACCTGGATTCTAAACTTGTCATCATTTTAGTTCCTCTGAGTAAGATAACCTTTATTTCAGCCTTGGAATCTTCATAAATAAATAAATGATACATCTTTCATAGGACTATTGTAATAATTAAACAATATAGGGATTGGCATAATGGGGGACAGTGTCTAGAGAACTTTGTGAAATTTGTACACAAGTGTTACGGGCTGAACTGTGTCCCCCAAAATTCATATGTTGAAGTTCTAACTCGCAGTTCCTTAGGATAGGACTGCGTTTGCAGATAGGGCCTCTAAAGAAGAGATTAAGTTAAAATGGGGATTTTAGGGTGGGTCCTAATCCAATATGACTTGTGTCCTTATAGGAAGAGGCAATTTGGACACTCAAAAGAGATGCCAGAGATGTCTGCACACAGAGGAAAGAGCATGTGAGGACACGGCCAGATGGTGGCCACCTGAAGCCAAGGAGAAAAGCCTCAGGAGAAGCTGACACCTCAGTATTGGGCTTCCAGCCACAGAACTGTGGGAAAATAAATTTCTGTTTTCTGGTATTTTGTTGTGGCAGTCCTGGCAAACCAATACAATACACATATAGAGAAAAAGAAATGTATCCCAATGTAGGTATATGTCCATTGCTGTATGTCATAGTTTCTAGGAACATGACTCAGGAAATGTTCCAAAAACTTTATGTATATTCTTTTATTTAATCCTCAAAATAGCAATAATGAGTTAAGTGCTATTTTAATGTCTATTTTACAAAGAGGAGACTGAGTCACAGCTTTCAATAATCTAAGGTCACAGAGTTTGCCTAAAACCAGAGCCTAAGCTCATAACCACTATGCTCATAACAAACATTCAGTTCTGTGGGTGTGTATACAAATTGTACATCATTATTCATTAAAGAACATGAAGCCCTGAGCCCTTGTTAAGAAAGAAGGAAAAGTCATATAGACTTTAATCCGTATTTGGACATGTATGAGTACTTGTTATCAGTTCTATTTTCATAAGAACTTTTCAGTGATCATTTTCATGAGGAATGTAGATGACACATGTGGTTTTTAAAACACAAAGAGTTCTTTTTAGCATAGCCTAGACTATAATATTAGAGTCCTCTAGCCCCATCAGCTCCAAGTATCCACTGGATAATTCCATGAGCATAAATAAAAAGTAGATACAACTCAGAAGGAAATAAAAGCTGACTACATTGTCTGACCCTTAGTTAAAATGCTTAGATTTTTAACTTGAAAAAAATGTATTTCATTTTGCAACAGTAATTTAGTGGAAGGATTTGATCAAATATCTGAATTATATATCAATTTAACAGAAACTTAGTTTGATCATTTGAATTATTGTTAATCAACTATTGGTATGGAGAGGCCCTAGGGGATATAAAATAAGAAATTGATACAAATGTTGAGCATCAATTACTCATAAAAAAATTCACCTAATAAAATTAAAATAGCGTTTTAAGTTATGGAAAATACTTATTACAGGTGCCAGACACTTTCTTAGATCTGACATAGCAATTAAAAAGGCAGAATTCCAGGCTTCCCTGGTGGCACAGTGGTTGAGAATCTGCCTGCCAATGCAGGGGACACGGGTTCGAGCCCTGGTCTGGGAAAATCCCACATGCCACGGAGCAACTAGCCCCGTGAGCCACAATTACTGAGCCCGCATGTCTGGAGCCTGTGCTCTGCAACAAGAGAGGCCGCGATAGTGAGAGGCCCCTGCACCGCGATGAAGAGTGGCCCCCACTTGCCGCAACTAGAGAAAGCCCTCGCACAGAAACGAAGAGCCAACACAGCCATAAATAAATAAATAAATAAATAGAATTTTAAAATAAAAAGGCAAAATTCCTTTTCTCTATTTTTCATAAATATGAGAAAATGTCCACTAAAATTTATTTAATATCATTACTTTTCATTGAAATGCCTTTTTTCTTTTTAGTAGAGCAAAAAGAAACTTTACTTGATGACCCTATAAACATAATCATAAATTCTAATTATTTAGTTCTGCTAAAGCAGTATTTTCATTAATTTACTTATCCAGTCTTTTTCTTTATGTGTCTTAAAATCTAGAATGGTTGTACTTTCAATACTTTCTCTAGCTATAAGAGTTGAACATAACCATTATGGAAAATTTAAATAAATAAAACAAATAGTCGCATTTGTAATCCCTCCACCACTATAGGTCACTACTATTCAGATATTGATGTCTTGCATTTTTCATTTATTTGTTTATATGTATTTGTGCCTGAAAATTTGATTCATGTATGCATTTATTCTTTAATTTAGCAAATATGTATTGAACAACCACTCTGTGCCAGAGCAACAGAATATACCGCCCATGACCCTGTATTCTGAAATGGAAAGTTTGTTGATGGAGAGAAGGCTGAGAACCCAGATCTGGACATGCTAAGTTTGAGATGTGCATTAAACACTCAAATGGAAAAGTTGACCATGGAGTTGGATGTAGAGCTGTGCAGTTCAAAAGACAAGTCTGGTCCAGATATATAACATTTGGGAGTAGAAGGCATTTAAAACCATAAGGCCAGGGCTTCCCTGGTGGCACAGTGGTTGGGAGTCCGCCTGCCGATGCAGGGGACACGGGTTCGTGCCCCGGTCTGGGAAGATCCCACATGCCGCGGAGCAGCTGGGCCCGTGAGCCATGGCCACTGAGCCTGCGCGTCCGGATCCTGTGCTCCGCAGCGGGAGAGGCCACAGCAGTGAGAGGCCCGCGTACCACACACACACACAAAAAAAACCATAAGGCCAGATAAAGCAACAAACACATTATAATGGGTAGAGAAGAGACCAAGGACAGATCCCTGAAGCACTTAAGAGGGTGAGGAGAAAAGAAGAACCAGAATCTGAGCTTGCGCGTCCGGATCCTGTGCTCCGCAGCGGGAGAGGCCACAGCAGTGAGAGGCCCGCGTACCACACACACACACAAAAAAACCATAAGGACAGATAAAGCAACAAACACATTATAATGGGTAGAGAAGAGACCAAGGACAGATCCCTGAAGCACTTAAGAGGGTGAGGAGAAAAGAAGAACCAGAAAATGTGACAGAGAAGGTGCAACCAGTGAGGGAGGAGGGAGAGCAAGGGAATGAGGTGTCTAGAAGCCAAATAAAAGAAGTTTAATAGGGGCTTCCCTGGTGGCGCAGTGGTTGGGAGTCCGCCTGCTGATGCAGGGGACACGGGTTCGTGCCCCGGTCTGGAAAGATCCCACGTGCCGCGGAGCGGCTGGGCCCGTGAGCCGTGGCCGCTGAGCCTGCGTGTCCGGAGCCTGTGCTCCACAACGGGAGAGGTCACAAAAAAAAAAAAAAAAAAAAAAACAAGTTTAATATAGTAGGAGAGAGTTTTGGCTCTGATAGTGCTGCTAGTACAAGTATGAGAATAAGTAAGAAGTGACTGTTGGATTTAAGGTGAGGAAGACATAGGTGATCTTGATGAGAACAGTTTCCATGGAGTATTATGGAGGAAAACTTGGCCCCAGTGGAATGAAGGGAGAATGTGAGAAGAATTAGAGTGAGTGTGTATAGGTCACTCTTTCCTGAAGTTCTGCTGAAAGGAGAGTTAAAAAAAGAAAAAAAAAATGAGTGGTACTTCAGGAGAAGGTGGGAAAGGGTTCAAAATAAGTTTTTCTTTTTCTTTTTCTTTTTTTTTTTAAGTTTTTCTTTTAAAATGAGAAAAATAATATATGGTTTGAATAGTAATTGAAGTTAGCTAAAGGGAAGCAAAAATGTGGTGTAAGAAAGAGGGGGGAATTGTGAGGCTCACGAGAAAGAAAGGAAATGGGACATCCTTTAGTCAGATCTATGAAAAAGTGAGTTCTGGAAATAGGCAGAAGGGCAGAATATGTGAGGACAGGTGAGGTTAGTCATGATTAGTGACAGTCTTCAATGATCCCTTTTGACGACTGAAGAAATGGAGTAGGGATGGGAGGGAATAGGTCTGGAAGGATCAAGGCTAATGTTCATGAATTTCAGGTGAGAACAATCAGGGTGGTTGTTTTCTCTGCTCATGTTCAGCTGATTGGGCGCAGGAAAAGAGTAGGAGAAATTGTGGATTTAGGTGGTTATTGGCTAGACCATGAAGTGGCAAAGAAAGCAAAAAAAAAAAAAAAAAAAAAAAAAAAAAGATTTTTATCCAATTGTTCTCATTTAACATTAAGTCATAAGCCTTTTCTCTGTTATCAAATATCATTGTAAACGTTTTAATGTCTGTAAATTGTTGGGCTGCACCCCACAGACCTGTAAGCCCATCCTCGAGATGGGAGACAGCGACAGAGACATCAGCGATTTATTGGATAGGGAATCCTACCTGTCTGAAGCAAAAGGTCCGAGAGCAACAGCCCATTATGTATGGCAAGCAGGCAGGCAGGACGGCAGGACGGCAGGACGGCAGGACAGCAGGACAGCAGGACGGCAAGCAGGACACGATAGCAAGCTTACTGGGGGGAGAAAGAGGCTACCATTTATAGAGGGAATTGACCTCAGGTTGGCTTATCAGTTACCTGAGAAACCAGTGGCTGGGGCAGGGGGCAAGCATGTTGGCAGTTACTGATTAAGCCCAACGATTAAGAGGATTGGATAGTCATGTGAGTAGGGTGTAAGTGAAGCAGGGTCTGGTGGAGCAGAAGATGTACAGAGAGCAAGAGAACAGCCATCTTGAGTGGCCTGACCATCCATAAATAAATACATGAACAATAGGTTTAAATATTTCCCTATTGTTGGAGTGTTTTAAATGTTTTTACTTATTATGTATACTATTTCAATAATTATTGAATTTGAGGATCAAAATTGAGAACCAATTGAAAGAAGAAAGGTATCTAAAAGCACAAAAGAAATTGCAAAGGAATTGCAAAGGAATAAATTATTTTAGTGAAGAAGCTATTGCTATAAAGCAATTCATTCCACAAAATTCAGTGGCTTCAAAAACAGCAGCTAATTTTTCACTCATACGTCTGCAATTCAGGTAGAGCTTGATGGGAATATCTTTTCCTGCTTCAACATCCATCATACAAAGCAACTTTGACTGGAAAAATTACTTCCAAAGTGGCACCATTTACTTGGCTTTTGCTGCTGACTGTTGGCTAGCAGCAGAGCTGAAGATATTTGAAAGATTATAATATATCTTAGAAATCAATATTTCATGATGGATATAAATTCAGATTTGACTGGAAGAGTTTTCATATATTCCGTTTGTCCAAAAAAAGCCTTTTAAAAACGTAATTCTACTTTTCTTGGACAATTATTTTTTGCCTCAGTTGTGTTGGAATTTTTTTCCTATCTCTTTTTAGTATACTTTGCTCTTCTTTTTATGGCCTATTAATATGAATACTTATTTATTTTCATTCTATATTTATAAATATGAAAATTTTCAAAACTATGCTTGTACCCCTGAATAGAGTTTGGGACATATACAGCTTACCATGATGTTGGCTGCTAAATAATCAGTCATCGTAATTTTCTATTTTATACAGTACTTTCTAGCAGAGATTTGCTTTGCTTTGTTCCTTTTCTGTGTTTATTTTCAACTTGAGGTGTTTTTTTTAACATCTAACTTTGATGATTTAATTAAAAATGGAAACTAAAACTTCTTTGAGAAATACACTGTTTTATTTGTGATGTGATCAAAGTTCACATTTTTTGAAGAATTTTTCATGAACCCTTTATATGAAGGTGTATTCTCAATTTTTAGTTGCTAGGTTTAATGTTTCCCCTTCAATTTAACCTAGTGATTACTCAAATATTTTCTTTTATTCTAAGAGTATTACATCAATTACTTCATTGGCTAAAGTTTTTAATATGTAACAAAATCTTTACAACAGACTGATGGTTGAGAACTGATATATAACAACAACTCTTGTAGAAATGCAATATTTTCATTCCAATTAATAATCTGTTACTGGGCTTCCCTGGCAGCACAGTGGTTGAGAGTCCGCCTGCCGATGCAGGGGACACGGGTTCGTGCCCCAGTCCGGGAAGATCCTACATGCCGCGGAGCGGCTGGGCCCGTGAGCCATGGCTGCTGAGCCTGTGCATCCGGAGCCTGTGCTCCACAACGGGAGAGGCCACGACAGTGAGAGGACGGCGTACCACAAAAAACAAAACAGTACCACACACACACAAAAAAAAATAATAATAATCTGTAACTATACAATTAGTATTTGGGAAAATATAATCGGAAAAATCCATTCACTGTAAAGCCGTACAAACAACTTAAAAGACCATTTTATGATTTCTTTATTATTGTGGAATAGACAAGATATCAATCTCTTACACCTAGAATCACTCTGTGCCCTAATCCTAAATTATATATTGCTTCTGGGTGTTAGAAAATTTTATATATGAATTTGATTTATCTCTCCCTAATAGTTAAAAATACTTAGGAAATATTCTTTGAATGTATGAAGACCTAAAATGACAGTTCTTTTATTCACAGGATGCCTCTTCCTACACACGCAGCATCTAATGTTTAATGGTATCTCTTTTGATAAAGCACATCTTCAATATTCATGATTTTATGATTTCATCAATTGTACAAATCATTTTATCCACCTGGATATAAAGTATAAAATAACTATATTAATTATGTCATTAATAGCACTGCAGTCTGAACATGTTTTTTGAAATCACATATCCTGTCTTTTGACTCTCATTTTGCAGAATAGACCTCAGGATATATTTTTACACTGTTATTGTAATTTTCATTAGAAGAGTATTATTTAGTTCCGTTAATACTTTAGCACAGGAACTATTAATTAAGTAATCATGTTTCCTAAGTTTCTTACTGATAAGTTAAAAAAAATTAAATGACATATCTGTATGAATTATTACTAAAGTCACAACTATTTGACCTTCATCATTTGGAAACTAAGAAAATGACTCAGGATATTTCTCTGGAACACGGGAATGCTTTCTCTGTGAATTTCATTAACATAGGTATTTTTTCTGTCTTCTGGTTTGGAATTACACTTGTCACAACTCATTTTCAGTGTGAATTAAATGTTTCCTAGGTAATATAAATAAACATATTCTTGCAGGCAGGGCTCACTAATAGCTAACTATTTTTACCGACCAACCTTCATGGTAGAATTCGTGGGGTTTGTAGGTATATTTTAATGTCATTTCAACAAATGAACCTCTGTGACCAAGAACAAGCCTAGATTGTAGAGATGGTTTACTGGGCTGCCAGAACTATTGGAAAAGTGAAATAGATACTTTTTGTTTGTTTGTTTGTTTTTTAACAAATCATGTTTATATTTTAAGTTTACTATTATTATTTGTAACTTCATTTTTTTCTTTTATTATAGCTCTAAATATTATTTTCACCTTCAGTCTTCAGCAGGATACTTTTTCCCCTCAAATGTAACTATGTACTATATCAGAGAGTGAATCATTTTTATTGCCATAAAGCACTACATTTAATTCCCCCAAGTAAAGTCATATAGTAAAGACAAATTTTATTACAGCCTCTATTCTAGAATTTAAAATACTAGTACTTTGTTAATAGTACTGCTGTAGTATTTGTCGGTTTTTAAAGACCCAATGTCCATGTGGGAAACTTTAATGTTAACCTTATATTCCTTCCAAAGAAATCTACACATCTTGACAATTATACAAACACACATACACACACATGATATCTCTGCAACTGAAAATGTAACCTAAATATGTGTCAGCATGTATTGTTATGAGTTAGATCTGTGACAGCAGATTCTTGACTAGAATCTTGTGTTCTCCATTTAGTACCTGTTTATCCTTTTGTAAGCTACTAAATTTTTCCAATTTTTGAAATTCTTACCTGTTCAATGGGGTTTTTACCCAGGAATACTGTGAAGATTTAGGGAGATAACATACAAAGGATGAGGTACTAGTACTATGTAAGCAATTGCTTTATATTAACTATTTATTGTGGTATTTTTTCATATCAATGTACTTTTAAATGGAAGATAAGGACAGATGCATATATATGTCTTTGTAAAAAAAAAAAAGTTACCACAAATTAAGCAGTATCATGATGAATATCACAAGGAAATCTAAACAGACTCTAGGTATTTCAAGAAGAGAAGATCATTTTTAAGTGATGCTTTCTGAAAGGACTCCATGAATGAATAACATCCTTCCCAGTCACTGAAACAGATTCACAAGTTTATTTTGTTATTAAAATAAAATATATGGATAACTGATTGGCTGACCAAAGTGTACTTTCAATAACACTAGAATTAGTACATATTTTTGAATTAAGAATGGATTTAATTCAATGTATATAAGCTTTATAATTTAATTCCCTATTATCTCTGAGTCCTTCAGGTGTGTTTGAGAAGCAAAGCAAAGTACAATTGTTTTTTAAAGTCACAGGTTAAAAAGTATGTGAAATACTTTAGGAAACATTTCAATTGGTTGCTGCACAGATAATAACCTTCAGCATGTGGTCGTGAATTAAATGCAAAATAACATCAGGAGCCCTGCTTCAAGAAATAATTAGGCCTTCTGCAGAGTCATTCAGTAAAATTACATTATTGTGTTCAACTGAGAGGAGCTGTGTAGAATCGTATTTGTAAAATATAATTGCAGGGACAGCTGGCCTAAAAAAGGACGAATCTTAATAATACACGTTGCTGAGGTTGTTGGTTGTTTATTGCCCATTATGAGAGTGGTTGATAAGAAGAACAGTCATCTGTTGCATGGGAAAGAGAGATGAATTCAGGAAAATGATGATGTAGCTTCTCATGCAGTTTAACTGAATTTTAAAGTGAAATGTATTGTTAGCCATGCAAGCAACATGCCTGGAGGATTTGTGCTCCTTGCTCTCACTCCTGAAGCTTCAAATCTTCTATGTGGCCTTTCTCAGTTGGCTTCTTCTTTTATTTTCTTAACTTTCCTCTTGTAATGTAAACATGGGAAAGAGAAAGTGGTGGAAGAACAAAGGAAAAGCATACAAAATAGCTCCACCCCTTCTGCATAAAGCTTTAATAGGGAAATGGTACCACACTGAGATTTTTTGATAGATTGATAATAGCATGTTCATTTAAACCAAATGGGGAGCCACTGTATGTTTTGCCATTTTAAAGTCAATTTCACTTTTACTTAAAGGCCTTCTAGACTTTTTTCCACCCTTTGTCAAATAGGATGATTGATTTCATCAACATAATGTTTCAATGCCATTATAAACTTACATGTGCTAAAATAAATGTCTTGACACCCTCAGGATCATGAATTATACAGATTATCACATGAAGTGTGGAGGCGCTAGTATTTCACATACAATTTACTGTCATGTGAATTAAATCAAGGGAAGAAAAAGAAAAAAATTTGGTTGATTATCAACTCCACAGAGAGCTATAAGATTTAACATGACATTCAAAAGCAAGTTAATTTTTAAATGGCTTTTGATTATACAAGTGAATATCAAGTAAATATTTGAGGTAATTATCCCTTAAAACCAAAACAGTAATAAATGCATTTTATTAGTCTTTATTGAGAACTGAATATTTCTATATTGAAATGAATATGTCTATATTAGACAATGCCATAATACCTTTCTCTTTTAAAATATTGGGGTGACATAGTTTTATTTCTAAAAACAAAGTTTGTAATTTTCAGGTCAAATATCTAAAGACAAAGTTTTAACTCTTCAGCAAATATTTATTGAGGCACTGTGTGAGAGTCACGGTTCTATGCAGTAAACAAAACACAGTACACTCAGGGAAGTGATATGCAAAAGTGAAGGTGGACATTTGTAATGTCAGCAGTGATAAATGTAACAAGAAAATTAAGCAGAGTAAGGAGATCAGTAAAGCATGTACACACAGGTTGGTCAGGGAAGTCCTCTCTGAAGAGGTGACATTTAAGCAGCACCCCATCTTTGATTCTGGTGGGGTTTTTTTTTGCAGAATTATTTAATATTTTTATTATTCTGAAATTGAGGGGAAGCCAAAGCTGCCAGAAAATTGTAAGATATACACCAAGGACTTCTGTTCTATCACAGGAAACCAAGTCAGATGACTTGGATATATGTATAGATGAGATTCACAGAATGTTTTTATTAACTTCACTTATACAGAAAATATGATTTAAATGAAGCAGTGGGAGATATTAGGAACCGGTTTTTGAGTTATTATATCTTATGATCTTATGGATCAAGAATTCAGGAAGAGCTCAGCTGGGCTATTCTGTCCTGTGTGGTTTCGACTAAGGCCACCTTGGTGTTCAGTAGAAGACAGGCTCATCTGGAAGGTCTAAGGTGTCTTCATTCACACATCTGGAGCCTTGGTATGGATGACTAAAAGGCTGAGGTTGGCCAGGGGCTGCCAAGGAGAGTGACTATATGTGCCAGTTAGCATGGCAGGCTCAGGGTTGTCGGGATTCTTGTGTGGTGGCTCAGGGTTACTCAAGAGAATGTTCCAAGAAACAGTAGATAGATGTTTCTAGCCTCCTAAGATCTAGACCCAGCACCTGCCCACAGCATCATTGTGGCTGTATGTTATTGATCAAAGTGGTCACAGTACACACACAGATTCATAGGCTCCAATTCTTCATGGAAGCAGAGTCAAAGAGTTTGTGACTACCTTTAATCTGCCATAATATCCGTTTTAAACATGACAAAATTTACTCAAAAACAGTGATAATAAGCAAACGAACCTAAAGTGATTGGATAGCTCTATAGATTTGTTGCATTTGGTGTGGGTGTATGTTTGTGTGTATAGTATTTGAACCAAACCTAAAATGATATTGGTGTCATAAGAATATGGCATTTTCCCAGTTGTATACTCTAGAACCCATAAATTAAAATCCAGTCAGAGAAACATTATTTAATTATATATTGAGTGTAGTGACGTGAATCTATGAAATACAGCAAAAATTAATGCACTATTGGTGTTTGTCTTATAAAAGGGGATTTATAGATGGTTTATTTTCACCTCAATGCTGATTTTAGGATCTTTCAACTCTTATATAAAAGATACAATGACCACTCATTGTGACATACTGATCTTTATTTTTAAATTCCCACTGAAAAAAATTGTAAGCATGATGCCCATATTTGACTTAAAGGCTGTGTCGTATCTGCTTGAAAATTAATTTGCAAACCATTGTTTTGGTAGCCCTGAGCTGTCAATCCAGTCAGTATGGTCTCTGCTTCTTTGATAGATAATTCTAAGTTCCAAGCAAATTACTCAACCAATTTTACCTACAGTAGCAATAAAATCATCTTAGTATTTTCCCTAACTGTGGTACATTTTTTATTCACATTCGTTCACTAGGTCTACTTTAATAGGACAGATAAGATCACTTAGAATATCTGCTATAGCCATGGAAGTACTTAATTTAGGGATTAAGGATTTATAATAATTGGGACCTAATGGTAGTTATGAGTTAATATTTTTAAATTAATATTTTCTATGTAAAAATGCTTTATCTAAGATATTTAAATAGCCAAACTTTTACTGTGATATTGTTATATCTTTGTTAAATTAACATTTGTTAAGTGGAGCACAGGGTACTGAATGGTGAGTTATGGTTCAACTACAGACCACAAGAAAGTTGAACTAGAGAAGATTATTACTCACAGGTCCTGGGGGAAGTACATGGCACTCTCAAGAAGTTACATGGATTTCTCCAGATATATGCCCAGGAGTGGGATTGCAGGTTTATATGCTATTGCAGAACTATCTACAACAGCCAAGACATGGAAGCAACCTAAATGTCCATTGGCAGCTGAATGAATAAACATGTAGTATATATACAAAATGGAATACTACTCAGCCATAAAAAAGGATGAAATAATACCATTTGCAGTAATATGGATGGACCTAGAGATTATCATACTAAGTGAAGTAAGTTAGAGAGAGAAAGACAAATATATGATACAGCTTATATGTAAAATCTAAAAAAAAATGATACAAATGAACTTATATACAAAACAGAAATAGACCAACAGACATAGAAAACAAATTTATGCTTACGAAAGGGGAAAGTAGAGGGTGGGAAGGATAAATTAGGAGCTTGAGATTAACATGAACACACTACATATATATAAAATAGGTAAACGATGACCTACTGTATAGCACAGGGAACTATACGCAATATCTTGTAATAATGTATAAGGGAAAAGAATCTGAAAAAGAATATATATATATATGTGTGTGTGTGTGTGTGCGTGTATATATATATATATATATATAACTGAATCAGTTTGCTGTATATCGGAAACTAACACACCATTGTAAATCAACTATACTTCCATTTAAAAAAATTAAATTAAAAAAAGTTATATAGAGAGATCAAGACAGAGTGCAGGCAGAGAAAGAGGCAGGCCCTGGAGCACATGCTTTTATTAGGGTTCCTGGGAGAAGTGCTTTGGGGTTCCCAGGCTAAGGCAAGATTTGTTAATTCAATTCAAAAGCGTGGGGTTTTGGTAAGCTCTACAGGGGTCTTATCTAAAGGGAGCACACGGAGAAGGCAGTGAGAGGTGGGAAAGATTGTTGATCAAAAGAGCTGTTGGGGAAGTATTATCAGAAACTTAATTTGCTTGTGACTCTGCGGACTTTTATTTGGGGCACTTTCATGAGGGGCTAGTGTCAGTTTAATACCCCCATAGGCTACTTAACAAAACAAAATGGATGCAGAGGCAACAATACCATGGGGTAGCTTAGCTAAATTCTCAACATATATATTAAATAACAAAATGTAAAATTCTAGAACAGTGTTGGCTCCACTATAACAGTTTTCTGAATTATCTAAATTCTGGTCTGTTTGGACAGCAAGATTTATATTTTTCCTGAAATCTCTTGAGGTTTAGCAGGGATTCCTATTTCTTTATATTTAGGAAAATCTGAAGATAGCTACGTGTGCTATTCTGAATGCAACACACTTGCTTTTGACATTTTCTTTCATTTTTTTCCATGTGAAGTCCCTCTGACACTAGGTGTGACTAGAGCCTATATTAATAGGACCTTTCAAGACAACTTCTCATAACTTATTTTTAAGGTAAAGAACCTGGAAGACATATGTCTGCATGAGTTGGAAAACAAAAGTTCCACTTGCATTTTTGCTCATTAAACATACAAAAATTATTCAGAAACTGACCCAAGACTCATGCCAGTTGGAATAAATTAAAAAGGAAATGACTTTCTTTCTCCTTGTGCTGGCCTTATGGAACAGTCTCATTTACTCTTCAAAACATGTTATAAAGTTTGATCTTGACCGGGAAGTTGAGAGAACGTAATCACAGTCTGTTCTCTTTGAACTGGCTGGGTCTGCCAGCCAACTTCTCTTCTGGCATTCCCAGACTCAAATTAGTCTTGTGATTAATTAATAACCACTTTAATTCCTTTCTTGAAAAGCATGATAAAAAATATCATATCCCAACATTTAAATGCCTAGCATTTAATGTCATATAATCACCTGAAGGTGATAATAATATCTGGCTGGCTTGATTTCACAGTTACAGGAATATCTGGGTCTAGATATTTGGGAATATTTGAAAGTCTAATGAAATTTTTGGTTTTTATTTTTTTTCAAAGTTATTCTCTTTTTTTCTGGGCTTTGGCATTAGGTAAGTCTATCTAGAGATGATTTGATAACAAGTGATTTTCATAGGAAGCACTCATAGCTTTGAGCAATTTATAGGAAACATTCATAGCACTGATGTTCTTTTAGATTTACCCATTTTATTTTCTAGAACCCAAAGGTAATTTTTATAGTGGTGTATCCATGAGCATTAAAAAATAAGTGTTAATCCTTATTGAGTTGTTACTCTAAGTGCTTCTTTGTGTATTAACTCATTTAATCTTCATGATACCCCTATGAGGAAGATACTTTTTTGAAGGGGAATAAGGAGTCATCCCCAAATATAGATGGGGATTCTGACCCAGAGAAGGTCACAAAGCCAGTAAATGGTAGAATCAGGATTTGAAGTCAGCCTGTTCAGCTTGCCTGGTCCTTATCTGCAATATTGTTCTTCCTCTCTATATTAGATTTAGGAAGAACTATCTGTAAAGATTCAGTGGCCTTAGGATAACTCATAATAGAACCAACATATTCAAAATTGCTTGATATGAGTCATTATGTAATTTTCAAGTTTTCAGGTCTATGAACTTTGTTTATGCTAAACTCAATACCTTAGAGCATGTAGGAATATATAATCATAACCTCTTTTGGCAATGGACACTCCTATTCATAATTTCCCATGTATAATATATGAGAATCATTTGGACAGAAATATATGTATATATATGCATATAATAGGAAAATGTTATTATGATTATTGTATTTTAAAATATAATTTTCCTTTTAAGTTTACCTTGTTTGGAGGAGTTTCTAGAAGGAAAAAGAAATGAGTCAAATTACATTTTAGAATTTCTTTTTCCTAAATTAATGTTTTACCCTCAGTGACCTCATGAAGACATTCCAGAAAGGCTGGGGTCGGGGGACATCTTTAAAAGTTAGAAATATTTCATGTTCAACACCATGGACTTTCAAGTGACTGAAGCATTGCTAAGAAAAAGTAAAAATCTGATGTTACCGTGGAGCACAGGCTCCGGACGCACAGGCCCAGCGACCACGGCCCACGGGCCCAGCCGCTGCGCGGCACGCGGGATCCTCCCGGACCAGGGCACGAACCCGCGCCCCCCCCATTGGCAGGCGGACCCCCAACCACTGCGCCACCAGGGAAGCCCTTTTTTATATTTGCAACTTACCATAGAACTTAAGAGAATTTTGATGTTATGGATATGTCAAACACATAGTATTAGATATATAGCCAAATTTACTTTAGGAAATTTTCAAGATGATTTTAAAATCATCTTAATATTAGTTTTTATATTATAGACCATGGAAATATTTCTTAAATATAACGACAGAAATAGCAAGATAACATTTTTCAAATTGGCTGTTTCTTAAAATTTGTTAAACAAAGACTTTCTTGTGGAATTAAAAAAAAAATTAACACATCAGCAAAATATGCTAGCTAACTTTTAGCATGTGTGAGATGACTAGCACATTTTACTTAAATTGCTATTACACAGTGTGGTGTTTCTGCTCTGACTACCTAAGGTTTGGACTTATTAAAGTATAAATTCAAGAAATTTTTATTTGAAAGAATAATAACTAGGTCCCCAAATAGGTCCTCCTTATGATCTCCTCAGAAGTGAACAGTTTTATTCTTTTTTTCCAGGTTGTTTAGCTTTAGCATTTGGTCAGTGAATCAATAAATATAGAAGTTATAACTTCTATGGCTATTGTAAAACATTCGATGCTTGGTGTGGATATAAAAGAGCAGGAGCTTTTGAGACTTTATCTTGCCAATGTTTTGTGAGAACATCAGAATGTCCCTGAGGCTGGGACCATATGTTTTTCATCTTGAGTCTAGCACATTTTCTGACACATAGTAGGCAGTTGAAAATATTTGTTGAATGGAAAAATGACTGAATGGCTGAATGTACTAAACTGTTCCTGCTTAACATTTACAGGTTATTTTTAAAACTGTTAGAGTGAGGAATATACTCATTGAAAACAGCAGAAAATATTTTCTTTTCACAAATCTCCAAGGATTTTTTAATAGGTATGTTAGTTCCCCAGTGTGCCAAAAGTTTTAGTCACTGTTCTCTTTTTTTTTTTTTTTTTTTTTTTTTTTTTTTTTTTACTGTTCTCTTTTTAATACAAGCATCAAGGAAGTCTTTGGTTAAATCTCAAAAAACTTAAATTTGTTTTTCCAATTGTTCTCTTTGCAGAAATGTTAATTTACATGTTGAATTTTCCATTGTTTACATATCATTAACAGCTTTTATGCATGATGACTGACAGTTATAAGCAATTTTTCTTAAAACAGGTCTACCTATTGAATATCATGTAACCATTATTTTATTTTACATAAACTTCTCAACAACTCTAAGATGTAGGTATTATAATTATCATTCCTATTAACCTAGGCCTAGAGTTATTAAAGAATCTGACCTAGTTTGTTCCACTATTAACAGGGCCAAACTTGTCAGATTTGAAATTGTTACTATGGTCTTTGACAAGGCTATTTTTGCTGGCATTGTAGTATGTGTATGTATGTACCACATTCATTGCTTTAATGTACTTTTTTAAATAATTGGTTCCTAAGTTATGTATAATCAATTTAGAGCCCTTGCTTTAGCAAATTCATTCCTTTACCTTTAAGTCTAGAATTAAAAGTACATGACTGGAAATGTCAATTTTTCAGCATATTTTATACAAATAATATAACTTATTTTCTATATTTGAAAATCTATCATATTTTCCTTTACGTTTCCACATTCTTAAGCATATATGTCCAGAGATATAAAAGCTTGAGGAATAAAAACAAATTTTACTTTGAAGCACCAGATTTGTTTTTCATATGTTAAAGTCTTTCATTTGTTTTGTTTTCCTGCTTCCCAAAAATGCTTACATAGTCCTGCCTGGATACAGGCAGTTGTTTATGATATTCTAGTATTTTTCAGGCAAAGAAAAGTTTCTTTTTTTTTTCATACTTTTCTTTTACTAATGTAAGTCAATATACCACTAAAAACTGTACAAGAAATACTGAATTAAGGAACAAATCGAAACCATTATTGTTTAGAGATGAGTAGAAAACACATGTATTTAAATCACCAAAAAAAGTGCTCATATTACTTCTTCAATTGGGACAATTCAGATATGACTAGTGATGGAGCAGACTCTCTGAGAGCCGTAATTTTATTCCCATTATGTCATTTGGATGCTCTTAGCTGCTTGTGTAGCAGAGAGCCACATCATGACCATAGAACAGACTGTTTCTTATCAAAAGCAGCAGCACTATAACGTATTCTCCATAAAAAGAGAGGCAAAGTACTGCCATGTTTGCATTTTCATTGTTTTTATAGTTGCTTCTATTTTCAAAATTGAATATTCATCAGGGTGATTATTATATCCAATGCAACAGAAATAACTGTACAAATCAAAAGTTATTTTTATTATTGTAGAAATGTAACAACAGATTTAGGAGCTTAATATAAAACTCCAATTCTATTATAGTACCCTTATGTCCATATTTTTGCTTTAGACTGTCTAGATGGACAAATAAATTGACCACTTTAATCAATATGTCACATTTATAAGTCAATAAAATTCATAAATTTATATGGATGGATTTCCCTGATTGTTTATGCAGATAATCAATCCTTTAGTCTATCTACATATTTATGAAGTAAATTAGAGAATAAATGAATGAACTAAGCCTACTTCAGCTGTTTGTGAGAAAAGCCAAATCAATGAGGCAGTGAGACCATAGTGAGAGACCATGGATGCCCATTTGAATATTATAGGTCCTAAGAGAGAAAATCTTTTCCTTATTTTAATTATTGATGTTCATTGGCATAATTGGAAAATTATTGATTTAGGAGTCAGAGGCCTGATTGCTTGTTGGTTCTGCCATACAATACTGTGTGACCTGTTGTCATTTATTTAACCACATTAGATCCCAATTTCCTCATGGAGACCATTACAACTTTCTTTGACTCATAACTTTGTGGTGACTATCAAAAGATATAAGATACTCTGCAAAAAAATAAAAACATTGTAAAAACTGCAAAGAGCCTTAATAATAGATTTTTCTTATTAACATAAAATCAAAAATTATCTGGAATTTGCCTCATTTAGATGGAACCCTAAACCCCAGTAGCCTGTTTCTTTTTAAACCTTCGTAATTTTCCATGTCTACCCCAAGAATAGCAAATAGGAATTTTCCTTGAGGAGTTTACAGATCATAGTGATTAACAAGGCAAGTGAGCATCTGTCATTAGATCAGATGACTAAACTAAAACCATTATTTCAGATTGCCTTAGGTCTCATGTACTCAAACCAGCAGCAGTAGTCTTGTGTGTATGTGTGTTATGTGCACGAGCTTCTTTGGGCTTGTGTGAATTTTTGCCTTTATAATAAATATATATTATCCTTTCAACAAAATATATAAAATTTCAACTTCTGAATAATCCACTACATGCTGGAACTATTCTTAGGCAATACTCTACGTCTTAGAGGAAACCTCTCACACAAAGAAAATAGATTTATGTTTCCCACAGGACAGCAGAGCTGGAAGACATTATACAGAAGAAACAACTAGTTTGTTCAAAAGGACCAGTATTGAAAAGACACACATTTTATGTTATCATGTAGAAATGATGAATGATACTTCTTGTAGATGGTATCAGATAACAATAAGAGGAAGCATATCTGACAGCTACAATATTGAGCCCAATTAGACAAAATGGGACAGCAGTACCTAATGGACAGCACACATCTGTTGTTACAATGTGAAGTACTCCATGGAATTTGAGAATTACCCAAGAAAGTGTAGGGCAATTTCACACAATCTGACTTTGTCTCTAGTTGATATTTCAGTTGCAGAGACACCATAAACCTGTTTTGATGCTGAAGTAACAACACTCCACCAAAAAAAATCGAAGTATCATAAAACGAATGTTGTGATTACTAGAAAGAAAGAAAATGTTGTATATTCAAGACAGAAATAACTTTGTTTTCCAAGTAGTTAACTAAAAGAATATATAGTATTTCTTTTGTTGCAAAAGTAGATTCAGTCTTGAAATATAAAAATAAAATTCAGCGATACAAATGGCAAGGAACTAATTTATGATGACCTCATAGATATGTACTCTTTATTAAGAAACTAAAAAATGACAGTGTTTAAGTTGTGCTGGGCTTCAGCAGCTGTGATTGTATTATTATAATCAGCTATCTAATTATGTTGGAATGGTGCAAATTTTTTTATGTTTAATAGCTCAGTGGTCAAGATACCCAAAACTAGCACAATTAGAGATTTGAAAATGAAAGTAACTTAGTCTAAAACTTTTTAGAACAATATACATATATTTTTTGTAAACTAATGTAAAACTGATTTTAGTATTAATCTGTTGTTCAGTTTCAACTACACCTATTTGGAGAGTTGTGACTACTTTCCTATTTGGAGAATTGTGACTAAAAATAAATTAATGACCCTTTCTTTAATTAGCACATTTAACCCAAGAAACTTCATTTACAGTGTCTAGTTTTAAAATAAACCACAATGCAATGAACAAATACGATAACTGAGTACTGAACCTATATTCTAAAACCTCTGATATATTTTTTTCTCTGATGTTAGGAACAGTGAAGTAAAACTTAAGAAATATATGTAAGAAATATACAAAAAGATGTTGCAGTATTTTCTTCTATAAAATTGGCAAACAGTGTTTACTGTGAAACCAATAAGGGCATTTGGTATGATCTCCATCATACCACTTTTTTTTCCAGCATGCTTTCAAGTTTCCCTAAGTTACACATGCTATTTGGGAAAGAGAAACATAGGCAAATTTAGTAGCATAATTGGAAATGAATGGGTCATCACGTGTGGTTGTAATATAAAATATTTTAGGAGTAAAGCAAGTAAAGCATAATGGTTTAGATCTGTTGCTCTCAAACTTTAGTGCACATCAGAATCACTCAGTAGTGACTCCTGAGTGGCCCAAGGATTTTTGTTTCTAACAAGCGACGAGGTGATGTTAATACTTCTGAATCAGGGAGCATACTTTGAGAACTATTTTAGAGGTCTATAAGTTGCTAATTTTACTTCTGAATTAAAGTTAGTTACAGAATGTAAAAAATTTTATTGTTTATAATTAGTAGAACAAGATGTTCAATTTTAGCCCAATGTTAAAATCCTATGAGTGAAAGGGTAATTGAATATAAACTTAAAGGGTATATTGAGAACAGATTTATTACAATGGAGTCTGCAGTTCATATGACTGTATAACAGAGTGCCTGCTCAGAGCCCTAAAGATGAAAGCACTGTTGATATTGGCATAAGACCAAGACACTCCTAAGAGCAATAACTAAAGCAACAATCAGTGCTTGTTGATATGTTATAGTAACATATCAACAATACACCCCAAATGGAGACTAGAGGAGCAAAGCAACACCATGTGACAAAGTTAAAGGAGATGCTGTGTAAGAAGAGACAAAAGAAAGGTTTTTGAAGTCTCTATTTGAAGAGTGACTACAAATGGTCATGAATTGGTATATAGATCAAGGGTATCCAGCTGAAGTGGATAGGGGGAGTTAAAAGTCCACCTCCAATCTTTGCACCCAGATACCTGACATTGAGGCAGGGGTGCAGTTTTAATTACACAAAATCATCATTTGTCCAAATGGTACATCTTTTTCTGATTCATCTCCCTACTTCAGGAGTCTATGTTTTATTTTATTATTTTATTATTTTTTATTTTATTTTTTAATGAAGCACAGCCAATTTTATTCAAAGTCTCCAAAATTTATATTTAACATGTTAATTGTTTCTATAATGTTTCATCTTTGTAAAATGGTTTTATTTCACCTTTCTTTTATAGATTTTTCATTTTCTCTGTACAGTTCTTCAGTAGAAGCCAGAGTCCTGAGTTACACAGTTAGGAACCTCTGACCTACTATTCTGATTTTCTTCTCAATATTCATGGCCAACACCTGGCTTTTAAATGAAAAGATTTTGGTCTTTTCAATCACTTACTGATAGGGTGAAACTGCACTGTTACCCATAAACACATGACATAATTTAGAATCAATCTTGGCATCCAGTCTTGTATTTCTAATCAAATTTACAACCCACCTTTCAGCTTCTTCTGGAGACATGTTCAGTTTATCTGTCAACATGCTAATGCTGATACACTGATGGATGGACAAAAAGTCTTAAATATGAAGAGACAGACATTTTTAATGAAGTCCTCAAGACAAGCCACCAAGAAAAAATCATTCACTAGCACTGATTCACATTCCCTCAGCTTTTTCTGAGACCCATCAAAGTGAAAGTTAACATATAAGCATTCAACAAACTCTGTAATTGGATCTTTACATGTGTAAGACTTCTGTTGAATAACTTGGACCAGATATTTTAGCACCTGTGGTAGTTTCAAACATCTTTCTTTGTTATGACTGCTGTGGTCAAACAGTGGAGAATATGTGGACACATCGTCTGAATTGCATTAAGATACTGCGGATGGTAAAGGAAGAGATCGATAATGTTATCACGCCCTCGGGGTTATTGAAGAAAACAGAGACTAATGAATGATCCATGTTCGCTGCTGAAGAGACTGAAGTGGAGAACTCACAAAATTTTATCTATGGTCTCTTTTAGCCATGTAAGGTCTTCCATGGCTGCATCCCAATTCTGCATTAAGATTTCAGAAGCCAGTTTTCCCCAGAGTGAACTCAAAGCATTTCTATCCATTGCTGGAACCAACACTCTAAAGAAGTAAAGATATTCTGCAGCTCAAGAGTAATTTCCACATTTATATAGGAATTTTGCATACCAAGAGTGTCTCTAAATATTCCTGCCTAAAACCATGCTTGTCTGCCAGGTAGTCAAATCGCATCTGACCATCCCTGTTTGACTGCATTTGCTTTGTAGTTTCTGGATCTTCAAACGTCTTCACAATTGGTTCTGTTTCTGCCTGAAACTATTTCAGTTGTGCAGAAACAGTGGTTCTTTTTTCTCTCAAAGCATGAGGAATATCATCAGAACAAAGGTTTTGGTATACATACATAGCAAAGACTACCGTGTTGTTATCACTAAGAAGATCCAATTTCCCTTGTAATAATTGTTTTTCATTATATATCTCCTTTACAGAGAGAAACTCAAGCAATGAAAAGACTAGATGCCGATCCAAAAAGTGTGCAATGTGAGTAGTCAAGTCCTACTCCACCTTCTTGCCAAGGAAAAGTAAAGTGTAGGAGTCTATTTTTTAAATTTAAACCCAGTAAGCCAAGGAATTTAGGACAATTTGTTAGTTCCTGAAATATGGAAAAAAAGCAACCACAATTAATGCTGGTGCTATAGTATTGGGTTGGCCAAAAAGTTCCTTCAGATTTTAAGTTAAAAATAAGACACATTTTTCATTTTAACCAAGAACTTTATTGAACAACTTATTCACCCTTTTGTTCCACTACTTTCTGCTATTTTCCAGGCAACTTCATAATTCCATCTCCTGAAAACTTTTTATTTTTTTGAGTAAAGAACTGTTCCAGGTGCCTTTTATAGACATCCAGGGAATTGAATTTTTCCATTAAGAGAATTTTGTAAAGACCGAAATCAATGGAAATCTGAAAATGCAATATCTGGTGAATACAGCAGATGAATCAGAACTTCCCAGCCAAACTGTAACAGTTTTTGCCTGGTCTTCAAAGAAACATGTAGTCCTGTGCTATCCTGATGGAAGATTATGCATTTTCTTTTGACTACTTCGGAGGTGTTTTGTCGAGTGCTGCTTTCAGTCAGTCTAACTGGGAGCAGTACTTGCTGGAATTAATCGTTTGGCTTTCCAGAAGGCGCTCATAATAGAGGACTCCCTTCCAACCCCACCATATACACAACATCACTTTCCTTGGATGAAGACGGCCTTTGGTGTGGTTGGTGGTGGTTCACTTCATGGCCCTACAATTTCTTCCATTCCGCATTATTGTGCACTATCCACTTCTCATCACCTGTCACAATTTGTTTTAAAAACAGAATGTTTTCCTTACATGTAAGTAGAGAATCGTATGCGGAAATATAGTCAAAAGTTATTTTGCTTAACTTATGTGGAACCCAAACATCAAAGTGATTAACATAATGAAGCTGGTGCAAATGATTTTCAGCTCTTGATTTGGATATTTTGAGTATGTTGGCTATCTCCCACATGTATAAGGTTGATTGCTCTCAGTTATTGTCTCGATTTGATCACTATCAAACTTCAACTGGTCTACCTGACTGTGGAGCATTGTCCAGTGAGATATCTCCAGTACAAAACTTCACAAACCACTTTTGACATGTTCAATCAGTCGCAGCACCTTCACCATACACTGCATAAATCCTTTTTTTGCATTTCAGTTGCATTCTTACCTTTCTTGAAATAATAAAGCATAATATGCTGAAAGTGTTGCTTTTTCCTTCCATCTTCAATATTAAAATGGCTACACAAAAATTCACCAATTTTGATGTTTTTTTTAAATGCACACTGATATGAAAGCTGTCACAATATAATCTAACAAAATTTTTTCTAATGAAGTTAGACAACCAAGCGCTACTAGAGCCATCTTACAGAAAAAAACAAATGAACTTTATGCCCAACCCAATAACTTTATGGTTACATGACCTTAACTAAGTGGTCTAACTCCTCTAGGCTACAGTTCCCTAAAACATGAATTGAAGTTGTTGGAATGAGTAATCTCAAATGCTCTTTCATCTCTGAAGTCTAATAATCCTATGTTTAAAATAAAGTAAGAGAGCATATGAATAAAAAAGATCATGAGCATTGACACCAGGCAGATCTGGGTTCAAACCCACATTCAGAAAACTTCCTTGCTGAATGGCTTTGGATGCATCATTTAATCTCTCTGAGATTCAGCTGACTTATCTGAAAAATAGAGAAAACAATTCTTGCTTCATAAGAACAAGTAAAACTGAAGAATAATGAGTTCCAATATAAATATTCAATATTTTCTTAAAATCATTGAAGAAAAAAATTCTCCCATTATATTTCTGTCCTTGGTAAGATAAAAAATCACATAGAATGAAAAATCACACCTACCCCCATATCAAATCTCCCCTCTCTCAATACTGCAAGGTTTAAATACAATAGTTAAGTTTTTTAAAAAGATTGGAAAGAAGGAAGGAAGAGGTAGAAAAATATGGAGAAAAGAAAAGAGGAAGGGCTGTGGGGAAAAAAAAGAAATATTTTTTAATTCCAGAAAAGAACTCTTTCTCCTTAACCCAAAATGATTAAGTTAAATCATGACACTACAGAGATATATAGAAAATATGGAAAGTTCCATACTATAAAAATTAAATTGTCAATAGCTATATATAAAATGTATGACTACAAAAGGAATAAACATAAGCACTATAAGAAATATTTAACAGGTAAATACTACTTAAAATAGTTTTGGAAGTCCTAGCCAGAACAAGTAGGCAAGAAAAATAAAAGCATCTAAATTGGAAAGGAAGAAGTAAAACTGTCAGTCTTTGAAGATGACATAATATTATATGTAGAAAACCCTAAAGTCTCTACCAAAAAACTGTTAAAACTAATAAATGAATTCAGTAAAGTTGTAGGATACAAAATCAATATAAAAAATCTGCTGTATTTCTATGCACTAACAACAAACTCTCAGAAAGAGAAATTAAGAAAACAATTCCATTTGCATCAAAAATAATAAAATTAAATTAAAATTAAAAAAAATACTCAGGGATCAATTTAACCAAGGTGAAAAACCTGTATTCTGAAAACTATAAGACACAAATTAAAGAAATTAAAGAAGACACAAATAAATGGAAAGATATTCCACGCTCATGTACTGGAAGAATTAATGTTGTTAAAATGTGCATACTACACAAAGCAATATACAGACTCAGTGAAATCCCTATCAAAATTCCAATGGCATTTTTTCACAGAAGAAAAAGATCCTAAAACCTGTGTGGAGCCACGAAAGACCCCAAGTAGACAAAGCAATCTTGAGAAAGAAGAACAAAGCTGGAGGCATCACACTCCCTCACTTCAAACTATAGTGCAAAGCTATAGTCATCGAAACAATATGGAACTGGCCTAAAAAAAGAGACATAGATCAATAGAACAATTAGGTAGTTCCCAAATAAACTCAATGTATATGGTCAATTAATTTATGACAAAGGAACCAAGAATATACAATGGGGAAAGGACAGTCTCATCAATAAATGGTGTTGGAAAAACTGGACAGCAACATGCAACAGAATGAAACTGGACCACTGTGTTACACCATACACAAAAATTAACTCAAATGGATTAAAGACTTGAATGTAAGACCTGAAACCAGAAAAGTCCTAGAAGAAAACATAGGAGGTAATTTCCTTGGCATAGTTTTTGTGATTTTTTTTTTTTTTTGGATTTGAAACCAAAAGCAAGGGCAACAAAAGCAACAACAAAAGTGGGACTACATTAAACTAAAAAGCTTCTATACTGCAAAGGAAATCATCAACAAAATGAAAAGACAACCTCCTAAATGGAAGAAAATATTTTCAAATCATATATCTAATGAGGGGTTAATATCAAAAATATATAAAGAACTCATACAACTCATTAGCAAAAACAATTCAATTTAAAAATGGGCACAGGGCCTGAATAGACATTTGTCCACAGAAGACATATAGATGGCCTACATGTACATGAAAATGTGCTCAGTGCCATTAATCATCAGGGAAATGCAAATTGAGACCACAATATCACTTCACACCTGTTAGAACAGTATTATCCAAAAGACAAAAGATAAAAAATGCTAGCGAGGATGTGGAGAAAAAGGAACCCTTGTACACTGCTTGTGAGAATGTAAATTGGTGCAGCCACTATAGAGTATGTAAGTTCCTCAAAAAATTAAAAATAGAACTACCATATGATCCAGCAATTCCACTTCTGGGTATTTACCCAAAGAAAGCAGAAACACTAACTCAAAAAATATATGCATCCCCATGTTCATTGCAGCATTAGGTACAATAACCAAGATACAGAAACAACCTAATTGTCCATCAGTGAATGAAAGGATAAAGAAGATGTGGTGTATATTTGTATAAACTGGACTATTATTCAGCAAAAAAAAAAGAATAAAATCTTTCCATTTGTGACAATATAGGTGCACCCTGAGCATATTATACTAAGTGAAATAAGTCAGACAAAAAATGACAAATACTGTATGGTCTCACTTATATGTGGAATCAAAAATAAAAAATGAAGCTCATAGATACAGAGAACAGCAGATTGGTGGTTGCAAATGGATGAAAGGAGTCAAAAGGTACAAACTTCCACTTATGAAATAAATAAGTCATAGGGATGTAATGCACATCATGGTGACTATAGTTAATAATACTGTCTTGCATATTTGAAAGTTAAGAGAGTAGATCTTAAAAGTTCTCATCACAAGAAAGAAATTATGAAGCTGTGTATGGTAACAGATCCTTCCTAGATTTACTGTAGTGATTATTTCTCAATATATACAAATATCAAATCATTATGCTATATGCCTGAAACTAATATCATGTTGTATATCAATTATCTCCTTATAAAATAAATTGTCAACAGCTGTATATGAAAAATATGACCACAAAAAATGTATGGAAGCACTATGAGAAATATTTAACAGGTACCTATAAAAGAAAAGATCAGTCATTAAGATGGCAAATTCTCAAGAGTGTTTTTAAAGGATGGTAAGTGGTATACTATTTTCTAGAAATGCTGGAAACATTGTGGCCATAGAGGCTCCAACAAAATTTTGTTTGAATCTTGATTCCAACACTGTGCTCCAGTAATGTGACTTTGGGCCACAGCCTTGATACCAACACCTATCAAATGTAGATTATACTACCTAATTCTCTAATGAATCTGTTGCTTACTAGCCTGGTGGTCACATAACAAAATCAATTTAAATGCTCCCAGTCAGTTTCTGATCTATCTCTAAGTTTTATCTCTTCTGAAAATTAAATGAGATAATGCATTTGAAGCACTTGCACATAGTAGTCATTCAATAAATATCAATAAATAATTAATATAAAGATTAGCATAAAAGTTCCAGTAACATGCAGTTAAAGATATTTACATGTGGATACCATCATTTCAATTATTTTAACACCCTAGGATTTTTAGCTCTGTCAAATGAATCTAAAATATTTATGGTTTCTTCAAAAACTGATAAAGGATAAATGAAGATGAATTAATTTTCTGAAGATTCTATTACTTTTCATGGGACAAAGGAAAAACATGGCTACCTTATGATTCACATTTTCCATGAAAGTCAAGTCATAGCACTACCATATCTGAATGTTGGTCAATGTATCCAAATATCCAAACATAATAACACAAGCAGTACTTGCCTAAAACACAAATAAGTCCACTATTTATGTGTAGGCCCTGAACATTGTTTTATAGAAATCTTAAGAATATGATAATATCTCAACAAATATCCTTTTATCTTTTTAGTATCTGAAATTCCAAAATTTAGTGCTTCTTTAAGTTTAAAGCTATGATCCCTCTTATTATATTCAAATACTCTGGAGAAACATCCTTTTTAATGTAATCATTGGTCCTTCATACTTATTCTCATCTATAATCATGATTTTGACCAATTGCTTCCCCTGACACAGCCAGTCTCATAGTCCAGGTGACTTTTCCACTCCTCCTTGGCTGTGTACTTACAGTCCAACATAAGCCCATTTGAAATGATTAAACAGCAGTGATACTGCTCACACTTCGAACTAAATGTCTTTATTTTTATGTTTTATTATATTTTATAAGTAAATACATAGGTATATTTTACAGATCTTAAAAAATGCAAGTCAAAGAAAATCAGTATCATATTTCACTCAGAGATATCCTATGCAAATAGCATCAGAGAACTCATACCCTGCTGTTTTCATATATCAGAAGTATTTTCCCTGATGATTAAGTATTTTTATAAGTAACTGTTCTAATGAATGTATAATATGCATTCACACACTTGTGCTATAATTGTTTTCAACAACCCAGATTGCTAATGCTAATTTTTCTGCATGACAATAAATATATTTATAAATTAACACGTGAGAACCTACGCATTACTTTAGCTTCCTAAGAGGGGAATTCCTGATCCAAAGTTAATAAATCATCTACTTTGGCTAAGTACTTTATTTGCTTTCCTGAAAGATCATAGAAGTTAAATTTAAATAAGATCACTGTCTAAATCCTTCCAGTAACATTTAATTTTAGTTTAATGGAAAAATAACTAATTCATGTTCATTGCAGAAAATTTAGAAGATACAGGGAAAAATGAAAAGTTCTGAGAAATTTTACCATTTACAATGAATAGTTGTTCTTGTTTTCACCAGAGCTTTTCCGTGCATATTACACATGTATTTTTTTATTTTTTTTATTTTTTATTTTTATTTTTTAAAATGTTTTTAAGGGAATTCCTTTACTTTTATTTATTTATTTTTGGCTGTGTTGGGTCTTCGTTTCTGTGCAAGGGCTTTCCCCAGTTGCGGAAAGCGGGGGCCACTCTTCATCGCGGTGCGCGGGCCTCTCACTATCGCGGCCTCTCCTGCTGTGGGGCACAGGCTCCGGACGCGCAGGCTCAGCGGCCATGGCTCACGGGCCCAGCCGCTCCATGGCACGTGGGATCCTCCCAGACCGGGGCACGAACCCGTGTCCCCTGCATTGGCAGGCGGACTACAACCACTGCACCACCAGGGAAGCCCTACACAGGTATTTTTTAAAGGACAATACAGAATATACAATTTTGAGCTCTACTTTCTTTTTCTCTTTACATGGTATCATAAGCATTTTCTAATGTTCAATTCTCTTGTTTTCTTCTTTATCCCAGTAGTCACCACTGTCTACACTGTTGCCTTAATCAGAAACTCAGAGGAATCACTCCAGACACAACTTTCTCTCCTTTTCCAACATCAACAGCTTAAGCCCTCACATGCCCTCTCCTAGAATAACTCATGTGAGCTTCAGCTTCCCTCCAACCATATTTCCACTGTTTCTCTCACTTGTGCTATTGCAGGTACCCCTTACCAGGTCTTTCTACCTCCAACCCAGCCATCTTGTATCCCATAATCCATGATGTTAGAGAATCTTCATTCTAGTATTGAGACAAAATCCTGTTATCCCAATGATTACAATGATTCGTTTAAGATAAAACCCTGGTTTTTCAGTGTAACATCGTTCTCATTCACTTCTTTAGCTTCCTTCATCTCTTGACATTGTCCCAGTTATAACGTGCCCTCAGGAAATGGCAACCCACTTGTTCTTCCTTGATTGTGTGTTGCTCTCCATGAGTATGTAAATTCCCTATTAAAAGTCTCCTGTAGAGACTATGGAGGCCCACAATACATATATTTAAGTCCTGGCTGTTGACCTTGGGCAATTCACTTAACTTGTAGTTACTTCAGTTTTCTCACTTGTAAAATTAGGTTAGTAACAGTGCTTACCCATGGGATAGTGATGAGGATTGAATGAGTTCATATTTGTAAGGAGCTTGGAACAGTAACACACACAAGTAAGTGCTATGTAAATGTCTCTTAAATTGAGGCTTTCATGTTGCCTGTTATAATGCTTAGCTTGTACACCCTGCTTAACTTTGAGATCGCTCCAAAAGCATTTTTATGAAACTAGACTGAGATGCCTGCCTCTACTCTTTGACCTTTGTCTTATCACTCTGCACACAGTGTTGAAATTGTCTACATTTGTGACTCCCAAAATGGTCAGTTGTCTGAGAGAAGAGGTTGTCTTTCCTCTCTTCATTGCCAAAATCTAGCACAAAGCCTAAGCAAGGCCCTGTTGGTTGTGGGCCATCAGTATCTGTTTTGCAAATGGAATGGCAATTTTGATTAAGGTCTTGTTCACTACTTGTTCTTTTCACGTGCACTGTGTTTTCAAGACCCTAGTTTAAATTTAAGAAAATAGTTAAAGGACCAATACTTACAATAGATTACAAGCATGCAATCTAATTTTAAAAAGAGACCAAGTCAGAATCCACTTTTATCTGGCATTTTACTATATTATTTTCATGCAGAAAGCAAGTAGCACATGCCACATAATACTTTAAATATTAGCAACCCACCAGTCATATTTACTAAGATTAAAATTTGTAGCAATCAGAACTAAGCATGATAAGAAGACATGAAAGAAATAAAAAGACATAGACCCTACTTTTAAAGGTGCTTGGGGTGCTCTTGAGTTTCAGAGTATACATCCACAAGAATATTTAAGAATTTAAAGACCTGTGACAGGCTATAATTCAGAGGATAAGCAAACTAGAACAATGTATTATCCATAACTATAAAGAATACATAAATGGAACCAGTAGGACAGAATCATTCAGCTCAACAATGAAATGACTTTTAATTCAGATTATAAAGTCAGACAATTGTACAATGATTTGAAGAGAGGTTAAAAATAGCTATGAGAGATGAATAGCACACTTAGTCATGAAAGTAGAAATAAAACAGATGAACTGAAAATAAGATTTTTGGAGGATGTAAAGCAGTTGGCAAATTCTCTCTGTCTGACATTCTATGAGGAAATGAAATAGGTGAGTATGCTACAAAGCCTGGAATTCTCTTTCCATACAAGTCTTTAAGGAAAGATGAGTAAGATAAAACCACTTTGTAAATGAAGATTTTGCAAATATATAGATATTCTTGTAACACCACTAATGTTATTATGAAGTTTATAACAACAATACTAATAGTAAATAATAACATAGTAATAGTATAACAAAGGATATAGTGGTGAAAATTACCATTATATTAATAGAATAGGGAAAGCAATATATAAGGACAAATATAAATATTCTAGATTATGTTATTTACATACTTGAAAAACTGAATACCTGAGTATCTAACATGCACTATACCAAAGAGCATGCTATTACTTTCCTAATAAAAAGAAAGAGCTTCAAAGGCAAACAAATAATTTTCCAAAGTCTTTTGGTCTCCAAGTCACTCTTACACAAGAGGAATTTGATGAGTTAAGTGTAAATGAATAAGAAACATGTGGATTACATTTTCTTTAAAAATACACAAGGGTTTAAAAATAAAGGAGAAAAAGTGTTTGGCACAATGCATTTTCCATAAAGCCAAACCAAAAACATTTGAGACAGTTTTAGATTGTAGTATGACCTTCAACATTGTTGTGTTTGTCTATTAACCTAAAAATAAACACTATTTTTCAGTAGGAGAACTGAAGCCATAAAATATACACCAAGGTATAGATATGAATGAATAACTTCTTAAGGATTTTATTGATTTTTTTTTAAAATAATCTCCCATCCAGAGATGTTGAAGCAAATGCCCACCACATGTGTCATACTCTGTGTCTATTCCATTATTTCTTCATAATGTTTCTGGTTCATGTATTAGAGGAGACAACATCTGAATATGTGTAAAAAAAAAAAATGTCAACCTTCCCCTAGTGGTAAGATTGACTTAACTTCAACTTGTACTCTTCAAATGGTTCCAATGTATTCTCAATTTGCATCATTTTTAATACTTTGGTCCATGCTTTACTCCAATTACTGCCTATGTATTTGTTGGAAACACTTTGTCTGTGATGACACTCTTTTCCTGTAAATAGGCAAGAATTGTACTGAAACTTGAAGAGCTGGGTTATTTTGAGATTTACTGGTGGGTAAGTCAAGATTGTGGAACACACCATTATGCCAGGCAATGTCCGACTTGACAGCCTGTAACAAGTGGAGAGAACAATTAAGCAAGAACACTAAAAAAAGTTGGTGTTTTTATTTTTGTTGTTTGCTGCTGTCTCACCTGGTGTTTCTATTCAAGCATGCATGGCACTTCAGTGATTTGGAATCACTGCTTTGTTCTTCTTGAATTATTGATATGGTAATGATCATTTTTTTATTCCTCAAATTCTCCCAATCATCATGCAATACTTCATCAACTTTATTCCTTTTATGCCAAGCACAAAGTTTTGTCAGTTATTTATTTGTACCTTTCCTCAAAGTCATCCTTCCTTTTTTCTTTCCATGGCCAGCTTCCCAAAGGAGACACTTATCTCTCTACCTCTAACCTGCAGTTACAAAAAGGAAGAAATCATCAGCCTCCCTTCCACTTCAAGTATGAACCCGTAGCCTGATGACAGGAACTTGGGGTTTGGGCACTTATTCTGCATTTCTGGGCTGCTTTGCTGATACTGGTTATTCTATCACTTTTCTACTTAATAATCTTTGAAAACACCCCATTGCTCAAAAGCTAAAATCCTAGCCCAGAATACTAGAGAGCAGTATTTACTCAGTAAATATTTGTTGAAAGAATGGAAGTATTCCTCTCATTTATAGCTGTCTAAAATCTATCCCCAAACCACCTCTTACTACATTTTGAAGCACAAAACTCTGTGGTAGGCAGAATGGCTCTCCAAAGATATCCATCCCCTAATCATTGGAACCTATGGATATGTTATGCTACATAGTAAAAGAAGGTTTGTAGATATAAATTAAGGTTACAGACTTTAAAATAGGGAGTATAATATGGATTATCCAGGCATGTTCAATATAATCACATGAGCACTTAAAGGTAGAGAATCTTTTGTGACTGGAGGCAGAAAAAAATGTGGCAGAAGGGAAAGCAGGATATATGTGACAGAAGGGAAAATCATAGAGATTCCAAGCATGAGCCCATTTGATGTGCCCTTCCTGACTCTGAGATGCAGGGACCCACAGAGAAGGACCTAAGAGCCACTAGATGCTAATGACAGCCCCCAGCAGACAGCCAGCAAGGAAATGTGGACCTCAGTCCTAGAATCACAAAGAACTCGATTCTTCCAAAAACTTGAATGAGTTTGGAAGAAAATTCTTCCAGGGCCTCTTGATAAAAGCCCAATTGAACAACATCTTTATTCCAGAGCAGAGAAGAGAAACAGAGCAGAGTAAATAGCCAAGCGAACAGAACCGTAGGATAATAAATTTGTGTTATTTTAAGCTAAGTTTTTGTAATTTGTTACAGAAGCTATAGAAAACTAATACACTCTCAAGTAAGTCGTCCTTGAGTTATACCCACGTGTGTCATTGCCTTCACCTCTGATTGGCACACTACTTATGAAAGTAACACTCCTTTTATATCAATTCCCAACCCAACTCTAACTCACAGAAACTTCTTTTAAAAAAGTGCACTGGGTCCCTCCCAGCAAAATATTTTAATTAGTTAAAGGTTTATAGAAGAAAATACTTGGGAGAATTTCTTTGGTTTAATTAAAAGAACAGTATACTTTTTGGATTACTTAATACTATATATGACTTTCTCTTTTGATTTATAACTATAGGCATTTAAGAAAAAAAATTTAAGCCAGTGCTTAGCAAACCTAAATATGCATGTATAATATCTAGAGATTCTATTAAAATGCAGATCCAGATTCAGTAGGTCTGGGGTAGGCCTGGAGATTTCTTGTGAGCTTTAATTATATTCTGTCACTTATTTTTTTGTGTGACCTTGGGTAAATTATTTCAGAATCTGAACCTAAATTTTCTCATGTGTAAAATGGATATAATAAGTAAAAATGTGATCACGAATATAAGGGAAATGCTGCTCCTTGTGCCCTATGACACAACCCCTTAGCCTACTGTAATCTAAGCTGCATTTTTCATAGACAGAGCTCATCACACTTATCACATCCCATATGAAACTATAGCCATATTTTTCTACTTTTCTGTTATAGCAACTCAGGAAGTATCAGCAAAGCAGCCCAGAAATTCAGAGAGTGAATGCCCTTGGATGAATCCATCCATCAGTGGAGCTAGGGATTAGTAATCAAGGTCCCAGGCTCTGCTTCTTCATTCAACAAGTACATTCAACACAGTTCTTTAGAGCGAATGAAGCCCACAGTGGGATTAAGTGCCAGTTGTTAACACTGAGAACAAATAGCTTCCTTTCCTGTGTCACTTTCCTCATCTCTTCATTTCTGTTTCTGGGTATCACCTTCTAAATAAGCTACATTTTAATAAGTCGTTGTCTTAAGTTCTGCTTTTAGCACGGCGATCACTCATACTTTCACCTGTTTTAGAACGGGATGGCCAGCAGCAGAGAGAGAGAAAACATTGGTTTATGGTGTAACTTCAATATTGAACTATGTGGGGACAATGGCAATTTTAAAGACCATGGAATAAGCCGAATGTTTAATTTGTTTGTGTGTTTGTTTGTTTTTTTGTTTATATTGGAAACCTTGCAGAAAGAGAATGACAGTCTGAAGTTATCCACCTATGAATTCAGGGAATGCTGGGAAAGCCAAAGGGCCTTCATAGAAATTTTTCAAAACTTTTGTTTCCTACAGCTAGGGGTAACCTTTGCTGAAATTCAAGCACAGGATTTTATAGTAAATGTAGAAAAACTGCAAAGGAGACAATGTTCGGCCTCAGTGTCTTCTAGGCTAAAGTTATGGTGAAGAAACAGAGTAAGCAGGAGCCTGAGGTCTGGAATGGTGATAGCTGTTGTACCCAAGAAGGCATGCATTAGTGAGAAGAACACTAGTATCTTTGAGAAGTTCATTGTGGCTGTCCTCTGTAAGACAGAATTAGCAGGAGGAGATGATGCCATGAGAGATAGGGCCCTCGTGTTAATGAAGATGACACGGTTCCCGAATAGCAAAGACCAGATGGTGGCACATAGCCATCAGGAGCAAAGTCAGTATAATTACTATAAAGCACAGCAATACTAATATGATAAACAAGGGGTCCTTAAATTATGGGGTTCTTTGACAATTATAAGACACTGTGATATGTCTAGGAGTGAAATAAATGAGCAGCCAGTAAGGGTGATGCTGGATATGAATAAAAAACCTCAAGAGAAAATAAACCAAGGTTTCTATTAGCTTCTGCAATGAAAAATCACTATTCCTTGCCCAGTTTCCAGATCTGAGCTAACCTCACACACAGGGCCTGGTGACCCAAAGGGAGATAAATTCTCTTGAGGAAAGACTCTGTCATGCCACCAAAAGCATGTATAATAAATGTTTCACCAATCTCTCCTTGAAAGAACCTGTGGCCTTAAAGTAACTGCATATTGAGGAGGAAGAATACCCAAGATCTATTGTGAGGCGTTGAAAACTGAGCCTTACTTGATACTGAAATTAAAGTGACCATAATCCCTAATATATTATTGCAAGGCAGTAAGTGGATTTCTGGCCTAAACCTATCTTGCAGTGGATCCAATCATTTCATGGACTTACCCTATGTCATTCTTGTTCCGGTCCTGACTGTGACCAAATTCATGCATTTTTCCATCTCTCAGTTTCTCACCCCTGCAATGGGGATGATAATAGGAGTAGCTAATGGCAGGGCTATTGGAGAACTGAGTGACTTAATACATAGGAGATCTTAAAACAATTTGTTACACGCTAACAACACAATAAGTTTTATTATTTTTTTGGTTTGTTTTCCTTCATTCAGCAACTGTTTATTGAGCACCTGCTATATGCAGTCACTGACCAGGCACTAGAACTATAAAGATGACTGTCATGGTCTCTGCCTTCAAGATGCTGAGAAACTGGGAAGAAACGAATACAAGATGGAAAGGACAGTGCAACAGGATAAATGAATATATTTCCCTGGAGCAGTCTTTTCAGATGAGATGATATTTTAACTAGCTCTTGAAGGTTAAGTAAGAGCATTCTGGGAAGTTATTGCTGCTGCTGCTGTTGATAATGATAATAATAAATAGTAATTAATAATACAATCTTTAGTTAGTGGGTAACATTTACTTGCCCCTCAAGATAGGCCAATTTGTAATATCAATATGTATTATTTTGCTTAATCTTTATGAGTTTGGTTTCATTTTTTGTTTGTTTCTTTATTGAGGTATAGTTGATTTACAATGTTGTGTATTTGTTGTTGACAATATTTCAGGTGTACAGCAAAGTGATTCATTATACATATATATTTATATATATATTCTTTTTCAGATCCTTTTCCACTATACATTATTACAAGGTATAGAATAGAGTTCCCTGTACTGTAGAGTAAGACCTTGTTGTTTATCTATTTTTTATGTTGTAGTGTGTATCTGTTAGTCCCAAGCTCTTCATTTACCCTCCCCCTTCCCCTTGGATAACCATAAATTCGTTTTCTATGACGGACCTAGAGATTACCATACTAAGTATAGTAAGTCAGACAGAGAAAGACAAATATCACGATATCACATGATCACTTATATGTAGAATCTTAAAAAATGAAACAAATGAAATTATATACAAAACAGAAACAGCTTCATTTTTATCTTTAGCCTTGAATTTAGGAATCTGAGGCAGAGAGAGATTCTGACATTTTCCCAGGGTCACTGGGAGAGTTAATGGCAGAGCTGCAGAGCGAGCTGGGGCAGAAAGGTATTTTAAGCAGTGAGATAAACAGTGGAGAGCACACTTAATTATGAAAAAGCAAGGCTTGATGCTGAAGGAGAAAAAATTCAGAGTGGCTTGAGTACTCAGTGTTCAAGGTGTTAAAGATGGTGGAAAATGGTGAAGAATCCTGAATATTTTGCTAAAAGCTTAAGCGTAACACAGAAGGACCCAGTAGGAAAGGAGAAGCTTGTGGAAGTTTATGAGGAGAAAAACAAGAGTAATGCTACCCTTTACAAAGAAATGTACATCCATCATACATCATCTCACTTAATTCTTTCAACAACCTGTGATCTATGTAACAGTATTTTTGTTTGAAAAAAAAAAAAAAAGGAAGCATACATTTAGAGACTTCAGTTATTTTCCTAAGGATTTAAGGATGACAACTCTGGAGGCAGTATACTTGAGTCACATCTTAATTGGAGGGAAGTGTTAGAGGGAGGATATGGTAAAGTCAAATGTGACTGTGGTTTCTGGAGTAGGGCACTGAGTTAGAAATGACACTATTAAATGAGATTTTACAGGAGCGTGTGAGGGTTACAGGAGGACATAAGGAATTCAGTCTTGCAAAAAGACTTCGTACGGATTATCAGACATCCTGGTAACAGAAGCTTTTAGATGAGCCGTTGAGATATACATCTAAGTTCTAAGGAGACGATAGATAAAAATGGCAAAAAAAGGTAATTATTTGAAAAGTATTAATGAACTTTATGCCTTTACTTTTCTGCATATATAACCATCATGCCTACTGACCTGAGGTCCAGGGCTATAGGCATCAGTCACTGGGGGATGAGAAAATTAAAGTGTGTTTCAGAAGCAATGTAAAGAGAAAAAGAGACGATGACAGAGTACCAATAATATTTTACAATAAGACAGTGATTTTAAATCCCAACACTGTAGAGAAAAATAAAGATTAGCTTGATTTCTTTAGTTTCTATTAATATACGAAGGGCTAAACTAGGTGTTTTCCAGTAGAGAAAGCAGCCACATTCCCCTGAGGTCAAGATGGAAAGAAAGGTGACAATGTGATAAGTGAAATAATACTTCACCCTGACCTTGAAGAAAGGTCAGGAAATGGAGGTGGGGGAGAGAAGGAGATTGCCTTGTGACTCAATATTCCCTCTCTGCGGTTGATCTGGAGGTGAGGAAAGTCTATTAGACAATTTGAGGAGAGTACCAAATTCAGGGACTTGTGACTCACTCCCTCCATTGAGATCATTTGGGTGGACACAGGACACTCTGCAAACTGTGCTAACGTGAGGTACCCCAGTCTGATCAAGAAGGTGGAGCAAGGACTTCCCTGGTGGCGCAGTAGTTAAGAATCCGCCTGCCAATGCAGGGGACACGGGTTCGATCCCTGGTTTGCGAAGATCCCACATGCCGCGGAGCAGCTAAGCCCATGTGCCACAACTACTGAGCCTGTGCTCTAGAGCCCACGAGCCACAGCTACTGAGCTCACACGCCTAGAGCCCATGCTCCACAACAAGAGAAGTCACTGCAATGAGAAGCACTTGCACCACAACGGAGAGTAGCCCCCACTCACTGCAACTAGAGAAAGCCAGCACGCAGCAACAAAGACCCAGCGCAGCTAAAAATAAATAAATGAAATAAATTAATTTAAAAAAAAAAAAAGAAGGTGGAGCAGCATGGTAAGAGACATGGTTGACACTCTCTTGGTCCTGCCATAGTTCTATAGAAGAGGGACCATGTTGGAAGTCACCAGGTCTGTGAGTAGCCCTACTGTAGTGGAATGAGTTAACTTGGGTCAAGACCAGACAAATGCATGGAGGAGAATTGCATGTCTCTGCCAAATGAAACTGAGGGTCAGCTGAATTAACCAGGTGGGAGATGCCTATGCTCCTGGAAGGACAGTCACAACCCTAAGTTCAAAATCGCAAACTTTAGTTTCAGGGGCATGTAGGAGGCCTAACTACAAAGTAGACAAGACTGATGGCAAAGATATCAGTTAGTGCATGTGCAGTAAACAGAGGGAGACTGAACCAAAATAAGACAAAACTAAGAGCCACCATGAAGATATATGAATGACATGCCCCTTCCTCTATCCTGAAAATTCAACTTCTTAGCAAGTGAAGTAAGAGAAGGCGAAAAATAGCTGAACCCAGTTTCTATTTGTTGTCATTGCTCTTTGTGCCTATTTTTATCGTCTACATTTTTGTGTGTGCCTTTTGTGGTTTTAATTGAGATTTTATATGACTCCATTTTGTCTCCTTTCTTTGCATATCAGTGATACTTCCAAGACCACTTTCTTACTTTGTTTTCAATTTTGCATTTTTAAATTGAAATATAGTTGATTTACAATATGAGTTTCTGCTGTACAGCATAGTGATCTCATATTTTTATAGATTATACTCCATTTAAAGTCATTATAAAATGTTGGGTATATTTCCTGTGTTGTAAACTACATCCAAGTCCACTTTCAATTAATACTTCATGGGTAGTGTGAGTACTTTAAAATAACAAAATAATCCTAATTCCTTCCCCTTATCCTTTGTATTACTATCATCATTCATTTTACTTATATGTAAGCATACATAACAAATATACATAAGATACATACATAAGCACAATTAAAACTTTTTTCTATTTTTAATTTGAAAAAAAAATTGTTAGAACAATGAAGACTAAGAAAAAAATTATTTTACCTTCACTTGTTCCCTTTCTTTATATAAATCTGAGTATCTACATTATTTTCCTTTTCTTAAAAGAGGTTGTGTTTTTTTTAATATTTGTTGTGAAGCAGGTCTAGTGGCAAGAAATTTCCTCAATTATTGCTTGTCTAAGAATATTTCTCTTTCACTTTTGAAGGATAATTTTACAGCATACAGAATTCTCACATTTTTTTTTTTCCTCTCAATACTTGAAATATGTTGTTCCACTCTCTTCTTACTTGAATGCTTTCTAAGGAGAAGTTGGATGTAATTTTTATCTTTATTCCTCTATAGATATGGTGTTTTTCCCCCTCTGGCTTCTTCCAGGATTTTTCCTTTATCTTCGATTTTCTGTATTTTAAAAACATTACCCCAAGGTGTACTTTGTTTTTTGTTTTTGCTTTTATCATGCTTGTTGTTTTCTGAGCTTCTTGGAACTGTGGTTTGGTGTCTGACATTACTCTGGGGAAATTCTCAGTCATTATTGTTTCAGATATTTCTTCTGTTCCTTTCTCTCTTTTCCACCTTCTGGGGTTTACTATATGTGTATGTCACACCCTTTTGTTTTCTTACAGTCCTTGGATATTCTTTTCTGTTTTTCTTGGTCTTTGTTCTCTTTCCTTTTTAGTTTTTGAGGATTCTATTGATGAATCCTTCAGGTTCGTTCATATTACAGCATTTTTTATCTCTAGAAAAAGCATTTCTTTTTTATTCTTTCTTAGGATTTCCATCTCTGCTTACATTGCTTGTCTGTTCTTGCAGGCTGTCTACTTTATCCATTAGAGCCCTTGGCATATCAACCACAGATTTTTTAATTCCTAGTCTGATAATTCCAACATCCCTGCCATGCCTGGTTCTGATACTTGTTCTGTTGCTTCAAATTGTGTCTTTTCCTTTAGTGTGCCTAGAAATTTTTCTTGAGAGCTGAACAATGGCAATACTGAGTAAAAGGAGCTGTTGTAAATAAGCCTTTATTGATGTGGTGGTGAAGTAAAGAGGGAGGGAAACTTTTTATAGTCCTATGATTAGACCTCAGTCTTTCAGTGACCCTATGCCTCTGGACTGCACTTCACAGGTTTTTTCTCCCCACTTAGTTGAGAAAAGATGCTAAAGTGGGCTTGAGTTAACTCAAGTTAAGTCATACCTTTTTATCTGTGGGGATTGGTTCCAGGACCTGACACAGATACCAAAATTCCAGGACGCTCAAGTCCAATAGTCAGCCCTTAGTATCCATGGCTCTTAATCTGCACATTCAACCAGCCAGGGATCATGAAGTATTTATTCAAAAAACTTCATCTATAAGTGAACCCAGGCAGTTCAGACCCATGTTGTTCAAGGGTCAATTGTATTTCCCTTCTGCCACATGGAAGGCTAGAGTAGGCTAGAGTTGGGTATTTCCTTTCCTCATGTCATTTAACCTCTGATAAAACCCCAGAAGTCTAGGGTCTGGTTAACTAGTTTCTCCTGATGACAAGCCTTGTTAAAAGAAACAGAGTAAGTTTGGGATTGACATGTACACACTGATATATTTAAAATAGACAACAAACAGGGACCTACTGTATAGCACAGGGAACGCTGTTCAACATTCTATAATAACTAAATGGGGAAAGAATTTGAAAAAGAATAGATACATGTATATGTATAACAGAATCACTTGGCTGTACACCTGAAACTAACACATTATTAATCCACTATGATCCAATATAAAATAAAAATTAAAATTAAAAAAACAGAGTATAGGTATCCCCTGCTTTTTGGAAGTCTGCTTTACACCACTTCACTTTTATGAAAGACCTACCTTAGTACCTGTTTTCACTAACCAAAAGAAATCTGAAGAGTATCTTGGCATTTATGAAAAAAGGCAAAAAACAAAATTAGCATCGCATGTTTGTTCTGCAGTGAGTCATTATAGAGGCAGCGTGCACCCAGAGCAATAAGGGTGGCCCCACCAAGCCCCTTCCCCAGGAACTACACTCAGCACCAAGCCACCAAGGCTTTGAACTGTGCCTGTGAGCATCTGTGCTTTAGCTCGATTTATTTTATGCCTCCACTGGCAAAATGTATCCTAAGGTAATTGCTTCTTCGCTTTACACCATTTCAGTTTATGAAAGATTTCATGAACTCCCTTACTTTGAAAAAGTGAGGGAAACCTGTACTCTTGGGTATTTCATAATAGTTCCTTTTCCACCTCCCCTGTGGGAAGCCTTAGGGGGTTTTTCTCACACATTTACTGTGAGAATCTGGTCAAGCTCCTGGAAGTAAATCTCACAATAATGTGGGGGGACCGCTATGACTGAGTCCCTCTAGAATTTTTAACTCTCAGATTTGTCCACGCAAAGCCTCCAGAAATGTATCAAGTACAGTTTAGGTTTCTCTACCCCAGCACTGGTTCCTGCAGCAGTTTCTGCTGGTGAGTCTCTGCTCCTATAAGCCAAGACTCCCTGTATTTGCCTGACTGTCTCTCCAGTCTTGGGGGCAGCAGTTTGCCCTGTGGGCATTCCTCTCTCAGGATGAGTTGTTGAGTTTTTCATCCTGTCCAGTTTTGTACTTGTTGTTAGAACTGAATGGTGACTTCCAATCCTCTTCCACACAGAACTGGAAACCAGAAGTCCACCCATGTTCTTTTGCAGTGTGTTAGCAGGCCTCAGAGAAAGAGGCATCACTGTATTTGTGCATGCATGCTGGTGGATGATAGAACAAAGAACATCAGAACAGCAAAGCATTCTTCAGGCTCTCCAAAATGAGAAGGTAATTTGAATGTGTTATAGCAAGAGAGCCTTCTTGCTGGGAATTGGAATCCCTCCCCTTGCTGCAAGAGATCTCTGGCCATCCATGAGCATAAAGAGAAAGAAACCCTGGGGCAGTAGCCCCAGAGACTTACAGTAGAGTCAGTGCTGTCCTCCTTGGCCATTCATAAGCTTTCACAGACTCAGCACCAAACTGAAGGGCTGAGGGTAGAGAATAAGGGATCTCAGGATTTGTTTGGAGAGAAATGTCTATTTGAAATACATATACTAATAACATCTGATAGAAATGTGATCAAAAAAATCTGATATGGTTATGACTCAAACCACTTTAAATATACCTTCTACGGAAGAAGTATGTTGCAAAAATCTATATTGGGCCTTTAAGGTGGAGGAAATGCCAAAAGAATGTGTATATTTCTTAGGGGGTCAGATAATGGGGGACTACAAACAGCTAAACAAGGTTAGACTGAAGAATTATTGGTTAGTGGTAATTCAGTTTCCTTCATTGTGTTCTTAAAAATATTTCTAGGAATTGCAAATAATGTTGAAACCTTTAAAAGTGTCAACTGAAAGCCGGATGTCTATAAAAATGGTTGGACCATTTCAAATGCTACAGATTTTGCAACTATACTGTCAGGCATCCCAGGATGTTCTTTCAAACTCCCTGGGCAATAAGTAGAGGAAGTAGGTGTAAAAAAGAACAAGTTTGTGAAACAGTTTAAGATTTTCCTCCCTGTTCCCTAAACAAGCATTTATTTAAATACCATAAGGAAAAGAAATACTCTTACTTGAAAATGTGAAAAATCTCATCAGTGCTTGCTTTTGAAATTTCGACTTTGGCTATAGGTAGACACCTAGAAAAGGAGCTGCTTCTAAAGAGACTCTAAAGAGAACCTTAACCTTAAATTACAGTGAGGATGTCCTTATAAATTGTGAGAATCCAAGATTTTATGGAGGCTGGTAAATAGTAAGAGTTCAAATTTACACTTCCAAGGGTAGAATAGGAAGGCAAAAAACATATAATATTGATAAATGCCTACATTATGATAGAGGCTTTTACATGGTACCTTAAAGTAATTCTTTAACCTATGTATGAATTGAAATTTATTGTCCAGCTTTGAGATGATAAAAACAAAACTCAGTAAGGACAGTAGCATAATCAATATTCACTAGAAATCAGAGCCTGGGTTCAAAGCTACCTCTGCCTTGCAGAAGATTTTTCAACTAATCTATGCTTCCTGATGTGACAAAACCCATAACATTTTTAATGAATTCTTCAAATATATAGGAGGACAAAAGTTCAAGTAACAAAGAAATACTGAAAACTGATATAATTGTGAGGGTGTAGTGTACTTTTTACAAGATTTTATGTTTTAATTTGCATTTACCTTGTCTCCAAGACCACCCAGCTTTCTCATTACATCATTGGCCCCAGTATATTCATTTTCTTCTCACACAAGTTTTTCTCAAAACTCATTGACTTCCTATTTTAATTTTTTTTTGCTTGGTTTCAACACTGCTACTTACCTGTTATCCAGAAATTTCTATTCTTTAGTTTCCTGAATCTGGTATGCGGGTTCGTAATTCCTTACTTTCCTTTTTCCCAGATTCAGGCTTTATTTTGCCAGAGTACACTTTTATACAGTTCTTTAAGGAAGAATTTACACGTAGTAAACTGAGTTTTTACATTTCCAAAATGCCTTTGTTTCTCACCTTGACTAATAGTCTTCTTGTGGATAGATATCAATTTTTAAAACCATTTATTCTAGACATCTATTTGAAGGAATGTTCCATCATCTTCTATCCAATGATTCTTGTGAAAAATATTTATGATGCCCATCTTAAAACCGATCCTTTGTTTATGGCTGTTTAGTTTAGTATTGCTTTAACTTTTGTTTTAAGTCCTCCTGCCAACAACTTTTAACATCTTCTCTTGTTCTAAATTTTGTGATATGTCTAGTTGTGGTGTTTTTTGTTTTTTTTCCATTGAATGTTGTTTTGAACTAGAGGGGTTCATTCAATCTTTTTTTTTTTTTTTTTCCCGTTGCGGAGCACAGGCTCCGGACGCACAGGCTCAGCGGCCATGGCTCATGGGCCTAGCTGCTCCATGGCATGTGGGATCTTCCCGGACTGGGGCACGAACCTGTGTCCCCTGCATCAGCAGGTGGACTCTCAACCACTGCACCACCAGGGAAGCCTTCATTCAATCTTGAATGCACTGTTCTTTTTTATGCCCTCAGGAAATTCCACTTTATTTTCCCTTTGATTATTTCATTCTCTCTCTCTTAGTTTCCCACTGCTTCTGTAACAAATTAGCACAAACTTAGTGGCTTAAAACAACACAAAGTTTTTATCTGTAGTTCTGGAGATCAGAAGTCCTAAAATCAAGGTGTCATTAGAGCTGCATTTGTCCTGGATGCTCTAAAATAGAATCCATTTCCTTTCCTTTTCTAGCTTCTAGAGGCTACATGCCTTCCTTGGTTCATGGCTCCCTCCTTAAATCATTCAGACTTCCACTGTCATCATTTTCTCTGACTCTGACCTTCCTACCTTCCTCTTATAAAGACCCCTGTGACTACATTGGGCCTCCCTGAATAATTCAGGATACTATTCCCACTTTAAGATCCTTAATTTAATCCCATTTGCAAATTCTCTTTAGCTATGTAATGTAACATATTCACAGTTCTGGGAATTAAGACATAGACATCTTTCGGAACCACTGTTTTATCTACCACACCCTCCATTTTCTTCATTCGGCATTTCTGGAATTCCTATTTCACAGATGATGTCCTTCCCAGAATGACTATCTATATCTCTAACACTGATTTCTTACTTTTTCATCTCTTTCTCTTTTTGTGTATATTCTGGTAATTTCTTAGATTTTTTCTTCAAGTCTATTTTTAACATTTTATATTGGTGATTGTTTTTCTTTTTATACATAGAAGTTTACTTTTATTTTATAATTTTTTCTTTATTGGCTTTAAACTTAGGTGCCCTTCATCTGATTTATCTTTCAAATAAGTCCATCTGAATTTTATTATTCAGAAATTAACTAAATATTTGTTCTGATGATAGCTTCACTTTACTCAGCTCTGTTTTTGTCATTTGTGTTGTAATTTCACTGAAGTTTCAGAAAGAAAGTGAAATAAATATACGTGCTCTCTGTTACAACTTGAACTGGAAGCTCTATAAGCCTTTATGTTAGTTTAATATTGCTTTACAAATAGTCAAAGATCTTCTGTGATTGATGCAGGAAATGATAAGGAAGCCTAAAGAAAAGCATCTCTAGGAAGAGAAATAGTGGCAACTGGAAAGGCAGATGAATGTCAGCAACAGTCAATAAAATGTTTTTTAAAAAAATTTAAAAAGCTACTACATCCTAGTAGTCAATGGACCAAAATCTGAAATATTTGAAAGAAAATAATTACACTTCAGACGAAAGTTAAATTGACCTCCTATACAAGAATGGTAGAATGAGAAATAAACACAAGGCAACACATTAAGTGTTGGGCTTCACCCCGCCAGCCTGCAAGGCCTGTGCTTGCCCAGCTTCAAGACTGAAGAAAGAGCCTGGAGTCAGCAACAGAGACATCATTCCTTTAATGGATGGGGGAGCTTATACATCGGAAGCAAGGTCCTGGAGCTACACCCTACCATGTACGGTGCTCGGCAGGCGGGCTCATTAGTTACTAGGAAACCAGCAGAAAATCATCAGAGGGGCACGCCCCTCACTGCTTCTAATAAGAACAATCACTAGCTGGGGCCTGGGGCAAGGATGTAGGAAGCTCAGTCATGTGAGTAGGATAAAGGTGAGGCAGGCAGTGGTTGGGCAGGGGATGTGCAGAGAGCAAGAGAACAACCTTCACTTAATGAGTGGCCTGACCATACGTTAAGCAATAGAGATTCTCTTAATCTAACCGCCGAATGAGAAAATAAATTTAGAACATGAGAGTAATGGGAGTTGCAGTGGTCAATATTTAGGTTTTTAATATTTTCAAGTGTTGAAAAATATGTAAGGAGATAAATTTTAATCCAAATAAATTGGCTTGAGTTATGTAATAGTTCAGGTTCTGTGTTAAACATTCAACAAAATACCAAGATGTGATGCATGAATATAGTGGGTATTTTCACCATCCAACAGGCATAAGAAATGTGGTGTTTCTACAAACACTGTGGGTACGAAATTTGTTAGACTGGGGGTGTGACTCAACCTTCACTCAGTGCTCTATTCTACTCTGCAACTCAACCAAGTGGCACTAACTGCAGACAAACTCCAGGGCATCTTTACTGACAACACACAGCAACTCCGACTTGAGGAAGGAACCACTACAGGACAGGACCTCCTATCAGCATCAGAATCACAATTGTGCTAAAGCCAGGGATGTGGAGAAAACTATGGCTTCCTGGATTGTTCTTGGGCAAGCACAACTGCCAGCACCCAGCTTGCTGATAGCCAAGGACCTGACATATTACCAAGCAAGGACTCTAAGGATGTATTAAAATGTATTCATGCAGAGGTACCCTCATTCAGGACCAGAAAGAAACCATTGAATAACCAATGTACTAGTTGCCTGCCTTCATCAACTGCTCTCAAATTCCAAATGTTCTATTCGGATTGCCAACTGTAAACTTAGAATCTGTCCCATCCTTGTCCAATTCTCGGCACAAAGCTACTTGAAATATCCAATGACATGTGAGGTAGTTTAGTACGGTGGTTATGGACCTTCCCCTTGGATCCAGACTCTCTGGGTTTGAATCCCATTTCTTCCACTCACCATCCATGTACGAGCTTGAACCCGTTGCTTAAACTCTCTATGCCTCTGTTTTTCCTTCTGAACAACCAGGGAAATAACAGCACACCCCTCTTAAGGTTACCGTAAGAATTAAGAGAGTCAATATACACAAAGCCCTCAAAAGAGTGCCAAGACAAATAGGCACTAAAAGAATGCAAATTTGATTATCTGCCATTCCCTGTTTCCCTTCCTTCCCCGAATAAATGAAAGGCTAACACATCAGTGTATCAATATATTGACATGAACAACTCTCACATTAATAATTACTTTTTCAAAATTTTAGTAGTCATGAGGCTGACTGACACTTGAAGTACTTCCACGATAGTCTTGGACATCCAACAACATTGCAAACTCATTCTCAACTCAAATGACCCCATGGAGAAAGTCCGACCATACTTAGCCCCTCTGCTATAGCTTCTTTAGTACAGAAGTTGATCTGGACTATCAGTATATTTGAGGCCAACCACATGTGTTCTTCCTCCAACCTCTTTCTTTCATCTTTGGGTTCCAATCTTCTTTCTGACTACATTTCCAGTAATGACCCTTGTCTTAAGTTTCAAAGTTGTGAGGGTTAAACTACTCTCTCATTCTCGCTCTGGGAATAGCATTGCATTCCACCCTCTTTCTGGAAAAGGGTTCTGCCCTTGAATAAAAGGCAAACTTGAATACTATTGAGTCATGATAAATGGTGAAACTTAAGCCCACAAGACTTTATCTTTGAACATATTTTTACCCTGACATCTTGAAAGTATTACATGATGCAATTATCTCCACAAGATTTTTTTTTAACTATTTTTCCATCCCAAATATACCATTCTAAATGAGACCTCAATTTATTATCATCATCATCATCATCATCCTTTCGTAAGCTCTTACTGAGTAAGGTGCTTCAAAGATACTGTTAACACTGAAAAGTGTATCACAGGATCTTGGTCACGGAGAGGTTAAGAGTCTATATGGGGAAACTGTACAAGTGCCAAAAGATTACGGACCCAGGAAAAATTTACTGTGTGGCTTATAATTCAGCAGGTAATAAATGCTACATGCAGAATAAAGAATGGCTTTGAAGAGTCTTAAAAAATGAGTAAGATTGAGACAAGAAAAGTGAGTGTATCAGAGCATCCTCAAAAGTATATACGTAGTGAGCACACATTGTGGAATCTGGAAGGCATGGGTCATGTCTGAGAAATAAGAGTAGGATGATTTGGTCACTGTGAGAAATTTTAATATGGAATCACTTTTCCATCTAGTAAAAACTACAGAGTTCATAAGAGAAGAGGAAAAGAACCCAAACATAAACAAAAAACACGGTACGGATGATGGCTATTAGGCAAATATTCTTGCTGTAAACTAGTATTCCTTTTGTATGTTTTTCTTCTTTCCCCTTCCTTTTTAATGGGGACCTAATGTTCCGAGAATCCATTTGACTTTGGCAAGCTGTATGAGACACGAAGCATGCTTACATGAAACACATAAATAGAAAGTGAAAAAACAACAAGCTAGAATGATTGTCACCTGAGGAATCCAGAAACTGAGAAGAGCCTGGCTGGTGTACCCTATGTGAAATGGGTGTCAGTGTCTCCAGAAGACCCCTGCTCCTGCTGCACAGGCTAGCTTTGTTCTATCTCATGAAATAGCCAAGCTCTGTGGTATACTCATTCTTTTTCTTTTTATCTTCAAAGATTAAAACAAACAGGAGAGATCAGATGAGGATCATAACAGGAAGAATGTGGGTGTGGGAGGTGTGAGAAATAAGTGCCTGGGGCCTGAGTTGGTTCTCTCTTGGATGACTGGAAATCACACTGTGGCTGGATGACCAGAAAGTACACCAAAGGCTTTGAGTAAAATCTACAGGCCAGGCCCATAGAAACAGTATTCTGCAAAGATGAGTCCAATCATCACTTACTCATATTTGCCAAAACAGTCAGCCAGGAGAAGAACGTCCCTCTCCCCTGAGGTCCTGCTTCTTTCTCCCAGGATGTAGCATTGCCTATTAGGACCATTGGGATTGCTGCAGACATATCCTGACAGCTGCAGAAGATTTTGGTAACAGCCCTAATTCCACTTTCCCTTCCATCTGTCTGCAGATGGTTTAAATTTGACCCCTCAGGAAAAAAAAGAAAAAGAAAAAAAGAAAAAAGTATCCTACCAAGAAGTAATTACTATGCTTGTAGATTTCACATCAAAAAAAAAAAAAAAAGACAGGATTGTGATTTGCAGGAGTCTTCTAATTGTAGATTATGTTGGGAGTTTGACACTCATTCTGAGCGTGGAGGTTTTGACACTATTTGGGGATGGATTGCTAATATTTCGTGTAGATTTAGTCAAACTGTCAATCATAACAACATAGAAAATAATCAGAAATGTCAGCCAGAATGCTGAAGGAAGTCAGTCCTTTCAAAACTATTAGAATTGCTTTTATTTTTCAAAATATCTTTCAACTACAACAGGATGATACAACACCAGAATGTTTCTGTTTATTATATGCCATCTGGATTTCCTTTATTAATTATAGAATTCTTCTTTCTACAAGATTTTTTTCTAAAAATTGCAAAACTATTTAAAGTTATTATTTTAAATTTTTTAAAAAGAATTTTTAAGGAGATTATCTTGGTGTGAATAACATCACCGAGATAATTTAGGAGAAATAAAAATGTAAATAAAGTCCTAGAATATTTCAAAGAATTATAGACTCTTAGAATCTCTATGACCTTAAAGTTCTCTGGTCCAAGCCTCTCCTTTGCTAAGTGGAGAACTCAGGTGCAGGGAGAGTTGACATGCCCTAAGCCACTCATTTTGCTTATCACTGAGCCAGAAGGAGATGCCACCTCTCCTGTTGCCCAGTTCTGTACTCCTTCCACCAAATTTCTCCTGAGATGTCCCTTTGACACATAAGTCACACATAAGTCATTCTTTTAAAATAAGTAAATTTTTCAGATGAACAGATAAAGGAGATGTGATACATATATACAATGGAATACTACTCGGCCATACAAAAGAATGAAATAATGCCATTTGCAGCAACACAGATGTGTCTAGAGATTATCATACCAAGTGAAGTAAGTCAGAAAGCGTAAGACAAATACCATATGATATCACTTATATGTGGAATCTAAAATATGGCACAAATGAACTTATCTACAAAACAGAAACTGACTCATAGACATAGAGAACAGACTTGTGGTTGCCAAGGGGGAGCCGGGGAGGGAGAGGGATGGACTGGGAGTTTAGGGTTGGTAGATGCAAACTATAACATTAAAATGGATAGACAACAAGTTCCTGATGTATAGCACAGAGAACTACTTTCAATATCCTATGACAAACCATAATGGAAAAGAGTATTAAATGATAATGTACATATGTGTGTAACTGAGTCACTTTGCTGTACAGCAGAGTGGCACAACATTGTAAATCAACTATTCAATAAAAAAAATAAAAATAAGTCAATTTTTTGCAATTATTTCATTAATCTTCAAATAAAAATCTCTGAAATAGAAGGAATTTCATTTTTAACATATTAAAGCCATATTTTAGGGTACTGGCTTTGTGAACAGTGTTGTAGAGCTTATAACAAAAAGACATGGTTCCTTATATCAAGAAGCATGTCATTCTTTGGGGAAATCATTTTGGGAAATCAAGGTCTAGGCACATGAAACTGTAGGACTCTAAGGCTGTATATGAGGGAAAATGAATGGCACAGAAGATACAGAAGAAAATAGGCTTTTCCTTGGCTTTCAACAGGTGCTCTGTGAATACTTGCTGAGTTGCACTGAGTGTTTTCACTTGGAGAACAGCTTCTCTCTGGGAAGAGGAGGGGTTAAGACAACATTGTCAATAAAAATTCTGTAGACTTGGGTTTAATTATGCATATTTTAAAAACATATTTAAATGTAAAATGAGTCTGGAAAGACATCTGAGTTTTATGTATTTATTCTAAAAACCTTATGTTACAAGTACAGATTACATTAATATGTGAGAAAAAATAATTTAAAATATTATTTCCTTTAAATAATTTTCTAAGTATTTTATCAGTAGCTTTCTGATCTGTGATGATGATTTTATGTGTCAATTTGAATAGGCCATGATACTCAGATATTTGGTCAAACACTAGTCTAGACATTGCTGTGAAGGTAGTTTTTAGGTAAGTTTAACATTCAAATCAGTAGACCGTGAGTAAAGCAGATTAGCCTAATATGGGTAGGTCTCATGCAATCAGTTGAAATAAATGTTTCTTGCATTAAGCAACTAAGGTTGGATGATTGTAATCACAGCCTAATTTTCCTCTCCTTTCTAAAATAAAAATAGGTATTACAAGAAAAAAGAATGACGTCCCCCAAAGAAGAGAAAAGTCTGCCTGCCGTCCACAACATTAGCTCTTCCCTGGGGTCTCCTACCTGCTAGGCTACTCTGCTGATTTTGGACTTGCACAATGAATGAATGAATTAATTAATTAATTAAAATACACACACATACATATCTTATTGCTTCTGTTTCTCTGGTGAACCATGACTAATAGTACACCATCAACTTACCCATCTAATAAAGTATCATAAAAATTGACTGCTCAAAGGAAGATACATCTCAATGCTTTGACAGAAAGCACAAAAGTGACATGGAGATCAACAGAGAACTATCACTGTGACCATATGATTATTGCCTTGGATTGTGGTGGTTGGAATATTCTTTTGCAGAGGAAAAACTGCTAAGTTCTACCATAAAGGCAGGTAGTCTGGGCTCTAGACTCAGAGATGAATTGTGCCTTGTCTCAGTATTTATTGGCTGTATGTGTTTAGTAAGGCATATAAGCTCTCTGAATCACAGGTTCATCATTTTAAAATTGTAATTTATTTTAAAAATTACATATAATAATAAGTAACTATGTTCCTATCCATAGGAAAAATACTCTACAGTATTTTCGTTAATTTTTACCGTATATTTTCTTTCTTCCAAATGTGAAAGGATACTTGATTTGTGGAATCCTTTTGAGAAGTTGTATCATTTCAACTGGATGACTATTATTGAAGAAATATTTCCATGGTTGGCTTACAGGCTTCCTAGGGTCAAATGAGAATTAATATCTTAATATGTGTTCAGCTTTTTGCTCAGTGATTAACATAAGTAAAAGTAATCAGTAAGTATTTGTTACTGTTCATAGCTGCAGTAGAGAAAATGTTCACCAAACATTTCTTACCCACATTTCTCTGTGTTCTCGCAGCTTGATAGGACCATGTGAATAGTTTGAGCCAATTAGATATAAACAGAAGAAGGAACATGCTTAATTTCCAAAATGAATCCATTTTAAAAAAAAGTAAAAGCTGAAAAGACTAAGTGTTCCAGACGTTGCAGCTTCAAGATGTAAAGAAAGCCTTCCTTATTCTGGGTTCTAGAGCAGCTAGGTGGAGTAGAGGTCCCTTGTCAACCTCTACAGTGAGTGTGAAATAGAAGTTTCTTGCATGAAGCCTCTGAGATTTGATGATTGTAATCTCAGCCTCACTTTCCTGTTCTGTTTAAAATGATGATGCACCATGCTTAGCCTTCAATAAGAATAATCAGTGACATTCCATAACCAGAGACTCCAAACCACCATTATATTAGGTAAAATATATTGAATTATCTACATAATTTGTACTAAGACAACCTGATGAGGTGATTCAGATTGAAAAGAGTGTTTTAACATTTTGTTTGTTTATACATTTGTTTTTAAAGTTTGACTTTCAGTGAATTTATATACTTTAAATTCCTTTTCTTTTCTACTTCATGTAGACCTTTTAACATTTCTTGTAAAGCCAGTTCAGTGTGATGAACTCCTTTAGTTTTTGCCTGTCTGGGAAACTATTTTCCTTCAATTCTGAATAATAACCTTGCTAGGTACAGTATTACTAGTTGTTATTTTTTTTTTTCATTTAGGACTTTAATTATATCATGCCACTCCCTCTGGCCTGCAAATACTTTGCTGAAATATCAGCTGATAGGCTTATGTGGATTCCCTTGCATGTGACTAATTGTTTTTCTCTAGCTGTCTTTAAATTCTCTCTTTATGTTTAATTTTGACATTTTAATTATAATTTGTCTTGGTGTGGATCTCTTTGGGTTCATTGTGTTTGGGGGGTCTCTGTGCTCCCTAGACATGGATATTTGATTTCTTCTCCAGGTTAGGAAGTTTTTCAGCCATTATTTCTTCAAATAATTTTTCTACCCCTTTCTTTCTCTCTCTTGTCCTTCTGGGATCCATATAATGCAAATTTGTCCCATAGGTCCTTTAAAGAATCCTTATTTTAAAAAAAAATTGTTTTCTATTTTGATTGGGTAATTTCTACTATTCTCTCTGCCAGATCACTGATCCATTCTTCTGTACCATCTAATCTGCTATTGAGTCCCTCTACTGTATTTTTTCTTTCAATGTTTATATTCTGACTAGTTTTTTCTTATGTTTTCTGTTTGTTGAAGTTCTCACTGTGTTTCCTCATTCCTCTCCTAAATTCAGTGAGCATCTATTTTAACCATTATGAACTCTATATCTGGTAAATTATTTTTTTATCTCCATCACATTAGGTATTTTTCCTGGGGTTTTATTTTGTTCTTTCATTTGGAATATACTCCTCTGTCTCATCATTTTGTTTGACTTTCTGTGTTTGTTTTCATGTGGACAAAACAGATACCTCTCTCAATCTTGAAGGCATGGCTTGTGTCAGAGTGTCCCTTGTGCAGACTGTGTGTACCAGGCAGTTTTGGCAGGCCAACTAGAGCTGAAGCAGGCACATGTGGACCATGGAGTCCTGGGGCACACTGTGATGGGGCTGCCCCAGTAGGAGAGCTGGAGTTGGAGTGGGCATGGGCAGGGAGCCCAGGATATTCCAAACTGGTGCTCACTTGGGGGGATGGTTGTAGTCTTGTGAGGTTCAGGATTCTGGGGGGCACACTGGCACTGCCTTAGCTGGTCAGTTAGAACACCTGGATTGTATTCCCACCTGAGCTATCAAGGTGGAAGGGGAATGTCAAAAGTCGTGGTGCTTTTGGGTACCTCCTACCTCAGAGATAGTCTCATCATTTCCCCACCCATTTAGCAGATGCTCTAAGGTTAGTAAATGAATATCTTTGATGCATAGATTAGGTGCCCTTTAAACCACTGTTTTTTGTTTTTTTGTTTATTTATTTTATTTTATTTTATTTGCTTGCCCCAGGTCGGGCAAGTCTGCACATGTGTCCCTCAGTGATAGCCCTTCCTACTGCACGTTGCCACATCAGGGGTGGGATTTCCATAGATACTGTGTCTGTGACTCATCTGCCACTCTTTATGTGGTCCCTCTATCATTTAATGTGCAAAAGCTGTTCAACCAACCCTCAGTTCTTCTTCAGGATGAATTGCTCTATATGTAGGTATAGGTTCAGTGTGTCTGTAGGAGAGGTTAGTTCAAGATCTTCCTAATTTGGCATTTTGGACTGGACCAATTATGTTATTTTCTTCATCTACTTTACCCAGCTATGTAGTCAGGAACTGGTAATATAACCAAAGGATGGATTCAATAGGCCCACTTTGAGATAGAGGTTTGGCCAAAGTCTATTTACCAGCCACCTTCCATAAGCTTCAGTGAACCATAGTCGCATCTCAGGTCCACAGTGATTAAGGTCAACTCAGAGTCAGTGTCTGGGATTTTTCCCTTTCTCCAGTGCAGAGTCACTGGCAAAATGACTATATACCATATCAGGGGATGTTTAGAGGATGATTTACAGTCTGTACACATAATGGTTACAAGGCCCTCCTCAAGAAGGCCAACTGAGTTACTCCATTAAATCCTGTATCCAATAGATATAGCCTATCTAACTTTCTATTCCACCTCCTTAGTCTAACATGCTCAGGATCCATTCATGTATATGCTTCTCAGCTTCCAAATGGTAAATATGAGCAAGTTCTTTCAATCTCTGTGATGTGTAAGCTGTCTTCTCCCAAGATAATTAGTGATTCTCCCCTGGGTCTTATTGGAACCTGACTCTCATTTTTGAAGTATGATGTGGGTATTTTATGAAAGACGGTTAGTTTCCTCCAAAAGAGGAAGGGAGTTGTTTGAACTGGCAAATGAATTTTGGGACTCAATTATGGGATTTATTTAATTATGGGGGCCCAGGTTTTCCAGCTTCCTCTGAGTACACTCAAATATTTCTGCCCACGTCTAAGGGAATCATTCCTTCCTCATTAAGAAAATTGGTAAAGTTGTCTGTCCAACTTGCTTTAAAATTCTCCAGACTGTACCATAAGACTTTGATTCTGATCTTCAGCTGTGTCTACAACTGAATTAAAAAAATCCATTAAATGCTGTTTTGAAGTTCTCTGGTTTTCTACCAGTTTTAAGCTAAAAGTTCAAAACTTTGAGTTAACCTTTTTTTTTTTTACAGGCTTTCGATGCCATTTCCTATACTCTTCTATCCCTTACAATATTTATAACAATTATTGCTGCCACAGCGGACGAGTTCAGCAGATTACTTAGTTCTTAGAGCCCTGATACTTCAAATGGATTTGTTGACACTGCATACCATGGATTACTAAAATTCTCCTTTTTGCCTGCAAGGGGGTCATTCCTACATTCATGCTCTAACATATGAGCAACTCTATGCCACATCATTTCTTGAAGATTTTTTTCCTAGGACCATTCCTTATAGGCAAAAGTGTGTCTGCCACATTTCAACCAGGTAAATGGAAATCACTCTGAATACTCAAAGTAGCAAATTCAATGCAGGATATTAGTTTCACAGTGATGGAAAAGCTAAGGGGATGGTGAAGTGAACCAGAGATTAGTAACATCAGGAAGCTGCTTCCACCCATAAGCGAGGACAAATATTAAGAGAGCCTGAGGCCAGGGTACCTGGCATTAGCTGGGAGTATAGCAGGAACAGAGGCTACAGAGAAGCCATAGTCATCCCTGGAGATATAGCTGCTGCCACAGATATTGTTCAAAGTAGAAAAGGAGAAATATCCCAGCTTCTCCCTGACTCCTGGTCTCATCCCTCAATCTCCTGCCATTGCTGGGAGTCAGTCCTCCTGTGATACTGAGGGAAACACTGGAAAGTTTAGGGAGAGATCTGAGAGCAAACAGTCCCTGGATCTACAAATAAATAAAAGACATTGCTCTTTCCAGAACAGAGTGGTTTACTAAGGAGGAGAAACAATTTCCCCCTCCACCTTGGAGTGAACTGTTCTGGTTACATTGAGCAGCTACCACTATGTAATGAGGAGAGCATCAGGCACCATGTGCATAATCTACTAGAATAAAGCTATTACAAGAAGAAAACGGACCAACTATGCATTAAGACATTTACCAGGAGAAAGAAATTGAGGAGAAACAAGCATTTACTTTTCAAAAATAAAGGAAAGAAGATTTGGTCAAGTTGCTGATAAAAGACAATGTGATAGAGACTCAAACACACAGTGCAGCCAGACCAAGGAGGTTGAGGGTGTTTTTAGAACACAGGAACTGTATCCATTTAACTAGCTTTTTATCCCACATGAGAGATGGCATTGTGAGGAGGTAGTAAGTGTTTTTAGATTATGGTGATAATTGTTCTTCCTGATGAAATGGTGAAAGATTGTAGGTAATTACATGGAATTTGGATGCAAGGAAATTAAGTGGTCAACACACATTAATTGAGGCTGGGGTCTGAGGACAAGATGATGGAGTAGAAGAACCTGAGTGCACCTCCTCTCACAAAAACACCAAAATCACAACAAACTGATGAAAAACCATTAGCGAAAAAGACTGGAACCTACCAAAAAAGTTATTCTACTTCGAAAGACAAGGAAGCCACAGTGAGACAGTAGGAGGGGCGCATTAACAATACAATTAAATCTCATACGGGCCGGGTAGGCAATCCACAAACTGGAAAATAATTATACCGCAGAGGTTATCCCACAGGAGTGAGAGTTCTAAGCCCCATGTCAGGCTCCCCAGGAGTCTGGAATCGGGAAGAGGAGTCCCCAGAGCACTTGTCTTTGAATGCCAATGGGGCTTGATCACAAGAATTCCATAGGACTGGGGGAAACAGAAACACCACTCTTGGAGGGCACACACAAGGTCTTATGCACACTGAGACCCAGGGGAAAAAAGCAGTGACTTCATAGGAGCCTGGTTCAGACCAACCTTCTGGACTTGGAGAGTCTCCTAGGGAGGTAGTGGAGGAGGGTGGCTGTGGCTCACTGAGCAGAAAAGGACACTGGTGGCAGAGGTACTAGGGAGTACTCATTGTCGTGAGCTGTCCTGGAGGCTGCCATTTTGATGCCAAGACCTGACCCCATCCAACAGCCCTTAGGCTCCAGTGCTGGGATGCCTCAGGCCAAACAACCAACAGGGCAGGAATACAGCCCCACCCATCAACAGACAGGCTGCTTAAAGTTGTCCTGAACCCACAACCACCTCTAAATGCACTCCTTGACATGACACTGCCCACTACAGGGAAAAGACACAGGTTTACCCACCAGTGAGCAGGAACCAGTCCCTCCCACCAGGAAGCCTGCACAACCCTATTAGACCAGTATCAACCACCAGGGGAGCAGACACCAGAGCAAGAGGAACTACAATCCTGCAGCCTGTTGGATTGAAAGCACAGAAAGTTAGACAAGATAATATGGCAGAGGAATATGTTCTAGACAAAGGAAAAAGTTAAAACCCCAGAAGAACAACTAAGTGAAGTGGAGATAAGCAATCATCTGGAAAAAGAATGCAGATTGATTATAGTAAAAATGACCCAAGATCTCAGAAAAAGGAATGGAGGCACAGATCGAAAAGATACAAGAAATGTTAAACAAAGAGATAGAATATATAAAAAACAAACAGAGATGAACAATACAATAACTGAAATGAAAAATACACTAGAAGGAATCAATAACAAAATCAATGAGTCAGAAGAACAGACAAGTGAGCTGAAAGACAGAATGGTGGAAATCACTGCCATGGAACAAAATAAAGAAAAAAGGATGAAAAGAAATGAGGAAAGTTTAAAGGACCTCTGGGATAACATAAAATGCACCCATATCTGCATTATAGGGGTGCCAGAAGGAGAAGAGAGAGAGAAAGGACCTGAGAAAAAATTTGAAGAGATAATAGCTGAAAACTTCCCTAAAATGGTAAAGGAAACATTCACTCAAGTCCAGGAAGCAAAGAAGAGTCCCATGCAAGATAAACCCAAGGAGGAACACACCAAGACACATATTAATCAAACTGACAAACATTAAAGACAAAGAGAAAATATTAAAGGCAACAAGGGAAAAACAATAAATAACATACAAGGGAATCCCTATATGGTTATCAGCTGATTTTTCAGTAGAAACTCTGCAGGTCAGAAGGGAGTGGCACAATATATTTAAAGTGATGAAAGGGAAAAACCTACAACCAAGAATATACTACCCAGCAAGGCTCTCATTCAGATTTGATGGAGAAATCAAAAGTTTTACAGACAAGCAAAAGCTAAGAGAATTCAGCACCACCAAATCAGCTTTACAACAAAGGCTAAAGGAACTTCTCTAGGCAGAAAAGAAAAGGTTCCCACTAGAAACAAGAAAATTACGAATGGGAAAGCTCACTGGTAAGAGCAAACATACAGTGAAGGTATGAAATCATCCACACACAAATACAATATCATAACCAGCACTGATGAAAAGAGGAGAGTACAAATGAAGGATATTGGAAATGCATTTGAAGTTAAGAGACCAGCAACTTAAAATAATCTTGTATATATAGATTGCTATATCAAAACCACTTGGGAACCACAAACCAAAAATCTACAATAGATATACACACAAAAAAGAAAAAGGAATCCAAACAGAACACTAAAGATAGTCATCAAATCATAAAAGAAGAGAACAAAAGAGGAAGGGAAGAAAAGAGACCTACAGAAACAAATAAAATAAAAAAGATTTTTAAATGTCAACAAGAACATATATGTCAGTAATTACCTTAAATGTAAATGGATTAATTGTTCCAACCAAAGACACAGACTGGCTGAATAGATACAAAAAGAAGACCGATATAATATGCTGTCTACAAGAGACCCACTCCAGATCTAGGGACATATAAAGACTGAAAATGAGGGGATGGAAAAAGTTATTCCATGCAAATGGAAATCAAAAGAAAGCTGGGGTAGCAACACTCATATCAGACAAAATAGACTTTAAAATAAAGAATAAAATAAAGAATGTTACAAGAGTCAAGGAAGGACATAATGATCAAAGGATCAATCCAAGAACAACATAAAACAATTTTTAAATATATATGCACCCAGCATAGGAACACCTCAATATATAAGGCAAATGCTAACAGCTGTAAAAAGAGAAACTGACAGTAACAAAATAATAGTGGGGGACTTTAACACCCTACTTTTATCAATGGGCAAATTATACAGACAGAAAATCAATAAGGAAACACAGGCCTTACATGACAGATTAGATCATATGGACTTAATTGATATTTATAGAGCATTCCATCTGAAAGCAGCAGAAAACATATTCTTTTCAAGTGCACATGGAACATTCTCCAGGACAGATCACATGCTGGGCTATAAAGCAAGCCTTGATAAATTTAAGAAAATTGAAATCATATCAGGCATCTTTTCCAACCACAAGCTACAAGATTAGAAATCAACTACAAGAAAAAAACTAAAAAACACAAACACGTGGAGGCTAAACAATATGCTACTGAACAACCAATGGTTCACTGAAGAAATCAAAGAGGAAATCAAAAAATACCTAGAGATAAAAGAAAATGAAAACACAATGATCCAAAACCTATGGCACACAGCAAAAGCAGTTCTAAAAGTGAAGTTGATAGCAATATAATCTTACTTCAGGAATTAAGAAAATAAACAACCAAACCTTACACCTAAGGCAGCTAGAGAAAGGAGAACAAACAAAACCCAAAGTTAGCAGAAGGAAAGAAATCATAAAGGTCAGAGCAGAAATAAATGAAATAGAGATGAATAAAACAATATAAAAGAGCAAGGAAACTAAAAGCTGGTTCTTTGAAAAGATAAACAAAATTGATAAACTTTTAGCCACACTCATCAAGAAAAAAGAGGCAGGGCTCAAATCAATAAAATTAGAGATGAAAAACGAGAAGTTACAATGGACACTGGAGAAATACAATGGATCATAAGAGACTACTACAAGCAACTATTTGCCAATCAAATGGACAACCTAGAGAAATAGACAAATTCTTAGAAAGGTACAATCTCCCAAAACTGAACCAGGAAGAAATAGGAAATATGCAGACCAATCACAAGCACTGAAATTGAAACTGTGATTTAAAAACTTGCAACAAACAAAAGTTCAGGATCAGATGGCTTCACAGGAGAGTCCTATCAAACAATTAGAGAATACTTAATACCTATCCTTCTCAAACTATTCCAAAGAACTGCAGAGGAAGAAACACTCCCAAACTCCTTCTATGAGACCACCATCACCTTGATACTAAAACCAGATAAAGATACCAAAAAAAAAAAAGAAAATTACAGGTCAATATTACTGATGAACATTGATGCAAAAATCCTCAACAAAACACTAGCAAACAGAATCCAACAACACATTAAAGGATCATATGCCATGATCAGGTAGGGTTTATCCCAGGGATGCAAGGAGTTTTCAGTATCCACAGATGAATCAGTGTGATACACCACATCAACAAATTGAAGAATAAAAACCATATAATCATCTCAATAGATGCAGAAAAAGCTTTTGACAAATTTCAACACCAATTTATGATATTTTGTTGTTGTTGTTATTTGGATAGTGGTTCAATAAATCTTAAGCTCATATAATTTAAACACTATTTTGAATCTTAACAAAACAAGAGACTTTTTTTTTTTGTATGGGGTGGTATCAACCTATATGTACAATGAATTTAATAAATTTAATTATTATCAGAAAAAAAAAAAAAAAAAACTCTCCAGAAAGTGGGCAAAGAGGGATCCTACCTGAACATAGTAAAGGCCATATATGACAAACCCACAGCAAGTATCATACTCAATGGTGAAAAATTGAAAGCATTTCCTCTAAGATCAGGAACAAGACAAAAATGTCCATTCTCACCACTATTATTCAACAGAGTTTTAGAAATTCTAGCCACAGCAATCAGAGAAGAAAAAGAAATAACAGGAATCCAAATTGAAAAAGAAGTATAACTGTCACTGTTCGCAGATGACATGATACTATACGTAGAAAACCCTAAAGATGTTACCAGAAAACTACTAGAGCTCAGCAATGAATTTCATAAATTTGCAAGATACAGAATTAACACACAAAAACCTGTTACATTTCTATACACTAACAACAAAAGATCAGAAAGAGAAATTAAGGAAACAATCCCATATACCATCACATCAAAAAGAAGAAAATACCTAGGAATAAACCTACCTAAGGAGGCAAAAGACCCATACTCTGAAAACCATAAGACATTGCTGAAAGAAATTGAAGATGACACAAACAGATGGAAAGATATACCATGTTCTTGGATTGGAAGAATTAATAGTCAAAATGACTATATTATCCAAGGTAATATACAGATACAATGCAATCCCTATCAAATTACCAATGGCATATTTTGCAGATCTAGAACAAAAAAATCTTAAAATTTGTATAGAAACACAAAAGATGCTGTATAGCCAAAGCAATCTTGAGAAAGAAAAACACAGATGGAGGGATCAGTCTCCCTGACTTCATATACTATACTATAAAGCTACAGTAGTGAAAGCAGTATAGTACAGGTACAAAGTGAGACTTATAGATCAGTAAAACAGAATAGTAAGCCCAGAAATAAACCCACACACCTATGGTCCATAAATCTACGACAAAGGAAGCGAGAATATACAATGAAGAAAAGACAGTCTCTTCAGTAAGTGGTGCTGGGAAAACTGGACAGCTATATGTTATAGAATGAAATTAGAACATTCTTTAAAACCATATACAAAAATAAACTTAAAATGGATTAAAGACCTAAATGAAAGACCAGATACTATAAAACTCTTAGAGGAAAACATAGGCAAACACTCTTTGACATAAATTGCAGCAATATCTTTTTGAATCCACCTCCTATATTAATGAAAATAAAAACAAAAATATACAAATGGGCCCTAATTAAACTCAAAAGCTTTTGCACAGCAAAGGAATCCATAAACAAGACAAAAAGACAACCCACAGAATGGGGGAAAATATTTGCAAATGATGCAACCAACAAGGAATTAATCTCCAAAATTTACAAACAGCTCATGTAACTCAATATCAGAAAAAACAACAACCTTATGAAAAAATAAGAAGACCTAAATAGACATTTCTCCAAAGAAGACATACAGATGGCCAAGAGACACATGAAAATATACTCAACATCACTAATTATTAGTGAAATGCAAATCAAAACTACAATGAGATATCACTTCACACCAGTCAGAATGGCCATCATCAAAAAGTCTACAAACAATAAATGATGGAGAGGGTATGGAGAAAAGAGAACCCTCCTAAACTGTTGATGGGAATGTAAACTGGTACAACCACTATGGAGAACAGTACAGAAGTTCCTTAGAAAACTTAAAATAGAGCTACCATATGATCCAGCAATCCCACTCCTGGGCATGTATCTGGAGAAAAACATGGTTTGAAAGGATACATGCACCCCAGTGTTCACAGCAGCACTGTTTACAATAGCCAAGACATGGAAGCAACCTAAATATCTAATGACAGATGAATGGATAAAGAAGATGTAGAACATATATACAAAGAAATATTACTCAGCCATTAAAAAGAATGAAATAATGCCATTTTCAGCAACATGGATGGACTTGGAGATTGTCATACTAAGTGAAGTAAGTCAGACAGAGAAAGACAAATATTGTATGATATCCCTTATATGTGGAATCTGAAAATAAAGGTACAAATGAACTTATTTACAAAACAGAAATAGACCCAAAGACATAGAAAACAAACTTATGGTTATCAAAGGGGAAGGATGCAGAGGGATAAATGAGGAGTCTGGGATTAACATATACACACTACTCTATATAAAATAGGTAACCAACAAGGACCTACTGTATAACACAGGGAACTCTACTCATATAGGTAATAACCTATATGGGAAAAGAATCTGAAAAAGAATAGATGTATGTATATGTATAACTAAATCACTTCGCTGTACACCTGAAATTAACACAACATTGTAAATCAACTATGCTCTAGTATAAAATAATTTTAAATGTGTTTATTGAAATTTATTTTATTATTAATTTTCCAGTGGAAGTCATAGAAACCAACATGGTTTGTTAAAATTTGGTTGGACACCCCATAAAATATTTTTTTTAAAAAACTAAATAGAACTAAATAATTAGGGGCAAGCCTGGATAACCTATTATGTCTTTAGTGTTGTATGTCTGTAATATTATCTTCTGTATTGGATATAATTATTTATAGGAATGCTGTAAATTTTTTTTTTAACTCTACATTTCTATTTTGCAACCATTGAGTAATTCAATCCTGTGCACTGAATGCATGGGATGAACAAAAATTCTAAATTATACACAGGTTTGAACATTGGCTCCTTGAAGGACAAGCTATGATAAAAATATAAATTCCAGGATGTCAAATTCCTAAGGGAATTGTGTCTCTCCTGCTTTTTTCCTGTTAAGATTACATAAACACCAATGGCCTTTGTTGCAAAGAGATTTGGAATTTTCCTTTGTTCCATTGTGTACAACATTGTCATTACTGAATTTTTATAGTCTAGTCTTCCACTGACATCTGAAGAAGTGGTCAAATAAACTTTTCCAATTCGATTATTTTTTCCAAAATTTTCTTGCCCCAGGAAAATATTAATGCTGATGTCTAAATATTAAATTTAAGAAAATTGAAATCATATCAGGCATCTTTTCCAACCACAAGCTACAAGATTAGAAATCAACTACAAGAAAAAAACTAAAAAACACAAACACGTGGAGGCTAAACAATATGCTACTGAACAACCAATGGTTCACTGAAGAAATCAAAGAGGAAATCAAAAAATACCTAGAGATAAAAGAAAATGAAAACACAATGATCCAAAACCTATGGCACACAGCAAAAGCAGTTCTAAAAGTGAAGTTGATAGCAATATAATCTTACTTCAGGAATTAAGAAAATAAACAACCAAACCTTACACCTAAGGCAGCTAGAGAAAGGAGAACAAACAAAACCCAAAGTTAGCAGAAGGAAAGAAATCATAAAGGTCAGAGCAGAAATAAATGAAATAGAGATGAATAAAACAATATAAAAGAGCAAGGAAACTAAAAGCTGGTTCTTTGAAAAGATAAACAAAATTGATAAACTTTTAGCCACACTCATCAAGAAAAAAGAGGCAGGGCTCAAATCAATAAAATTAGAGATGAAAAACGAGAAGTTACAATGGACACTGGAGAAATACAATGGATCATAAGAGACTACTACAAGCAACTATTTGCCAATCAAATGGACAACCTAGAGAAATAGACAAATTCTTAGAAAGGTACAATCTCCCAAAACTGAACCAGGAAGAAATAGGAAATATGCAGACCAATCACAAGCACTGAAATTGAAACTGTGATTTAAAAACTTGCAACAAACAAAAGTTCAGGATCAGATGGCTTCACAGGAGAGTCCTATCAAACAATTAGAGAATACTTAATACCTATCCTTCTCAAACTATTCCAAAGAACTGCAGAGGAAGAAACACTCCCAAACTCCTTCTATGAGACCACCATCACCTTGATACTAAAACCAGATAAAGATACCAAAAAAAAAAAAGAAAATTACAGGTCAATATTACTGATGAACATTGATGCAAAAATCCTCAACAAAACACTAGCAAACAGAATCCAACAACACATTAAAGGATCATATGCCATGATCAGGTAGGGTTTATCCCAGGGATGCAAGGAGTTTTCAGTATCCACAGATGAATCAGTGTGATACACCACATCAACAAATTGAAGAATAAAAACCATATAATCATCTCAATAGATGCAGAAAAAGCTTTTGACAAATTTCAACACCAATTTATGATATTTTGTTGTTGTTGTTATTTGGATAGTGGTTCAATAAATCTTAAGCTCATATAATTTAAACACTATTTTGAATCTTAACAAAACAAGAGACTTTTTTTTTTTGTATGGGGTGGTATCAACCTATATGTACAATGAATTTAATAAATTTAATTATTATCAGAAAAAAAAAAAAAAAAACTCTCCAGAAAGTGGGCAAAGAGGGATCCTACCTGAACATAGTAAAGGCCATATATGACAAACCCACAGCAAGTATCATACTCAATGGTGAAAAATTGAAAGCATTTCCTCTAAGATCAGGAACAAGACAAAAATGTCCATTCTCACCACTATTATTCAACAGAGTTTTAGAAATTCTAGCCACAGCAATCAGAGAAGAAAAAGAAATAACAGGAATCCAAATTGAAAAAGAAGTATAACTGTCACTGTTCGCAGATGACATGATACTATACGTAGAAAACCCTAAAGATGTTACCAGAAAACTACTAGAGCTCAGCAATGAATTTCATAAATTTGCAAGATACAGAATTAACACACAAAAACCTGTTACATTTCTATACACTAACAACAAAAGATCAGAAAGAGAAATTAAGGAAACAATCCCATATACCATCACATCAAAAAGAAGAAAATACCTAGGAATAAACCTACCTAAGGAGGCAAAAGACCCATACTCTGAAAACCATAAGACATTGCTGAAAGAAATTGAAGATGACACAAACAGATGGAAAGATATACCATGTTCTTGGATTGGAAGAATTAATAGTCAAAATGACTATATTATCCAAGGTAATATACAGATACAATGCAATCCCTATCAAATTACCAATGGCATATTTTGCAGATCTAGAACAAAAAAATCTTAAAATTTGTATAGAAACACAAAAGATGCTGTATAGCCAAAGCAATCTTGAGAAAGAAAAACACAGATGGAGGGATCAGTCTCCCTGACTTCATATACTATACTATAAAGCTACAGTAGTGAAAGCAGTATAGTACAGGTACAAAGTGAGACTTATAGATCAGTAAAACAGAATAGTAAGCCCAGAAATAAACCCACACACCTATGGTCCATAAATCTACGACAAAGGAAGCGAGAATATACAATGAAGAAAAGACAGTCTCTTCAGTAAGTGGTGCTGGGAAAACTGGACAGCTATATGTTATAGAATGAAATTAGAACATTCTTTAAAACCATATACAAAAATAAACTTAAAATGGATTAAAGACCTAAATGAAAGACCAGATACTATAAAACTCTTAGAGGAAAACATAGGCAAACACTCTTTGACATAAATTGCAGCAATATCTTTTTGAATCCACCTCCTAGAGTAATGAAAATAAAAACAAAAATATACAAATGGGACCTAATTAAACTCAAAAGCTTTTGCACAGCAAAGGAATCCATAAACAAGACAAAAAGACAACCCACAGAATGGGGGAAAATATTTGCAAATGATGCAACCAACAAGGAATTAATCTCCAAAATTTACAAACAGCTCATGTAACTCAATATCAGAAAAAACAACAACCTTATGAAAAAATAAGAAGACCTAAATAGACATTTCTCCAAAGAAGACATACAGATGGCCAAGAGACACATGAAAATATACTCAACATCACTAATTATTAGTGAAATGCAAATCAAAACTACAATGAGATATCACTTCACACCAGTCAGAATGGCCATCATCAAAAAGTCTACAAACAATAAATGATGGAGAGGGTATGGAGAAAAGAGAACCCTCCTAAACTGTTGATGGGAATGTAAACTGGTACAACCACTATGGAGAACAGTACAGAAGTTCCTTAGAAAACTTAAAATAGAGCTACCATATGATCCAGCAATCCCACTCCTGGGCATGTATCTGGAGAAAAACATGGTTTGAAAGGATACATGCACCCCAGTGTTCACAGCAGCACTGTTTACAATAGCCAAGACATGGAAGCAACCTAAATATCTAATGACAGATGAATGGATAAAGAAGATGTAGAACATATATACAAAGAAATATTACTCAGCCATTAAAAAGAAAGAAATAATGCCATTTTCAGCAACATGGATGGACTTGGAGATTGTCATACTAAGTGAAGTAAGTCAGACAGAGAAAGACAAATATTGTATGATATCCCTTATATGTGGAATCTGAAAATAAAGGTACAAATGAACTTATTTACAAAACAGAAATAGACCCAAAGACATAGAAAACAAACTTATGGTTATCAAAGGGGAAGGATGCAGAGGGATAAATGAGGAGTCTGGGATTAACATATACACACTACTCTATATAAAATAGGTAACCAACAAGGACCTACTGTATAACACAGGGAACTCTACTCATATAGGTAATAACCTATATGGGAAAAGAATCTGAAAAAGAATAGATGTATGTATATGTATAACTAAATCACTTCGCTGTACACCTGAAATTAACACAACATTGTAAATCAACTATGCTCTAGTATAAAATAATTTTAAATGTGTTTATTGAAATTTATTTTATTATTAATTTTCCAGTGGAAGTCATAGAAACCAACATGGTTTGTTAAAATTTGGTTGGACACCCCATAAAATATTTTTTTTAAAAAACTAAATAGAACTAAATAATTAGGGGCAAGCCTGGATAACCTATTATGTCTTTAGTGTTGTATGTCTGTAATATTATCTTCTGTATTGGATATAATTATTTATAGGAATGCTGTAAATTTTTTTTTTAACTCTACATTTCTATTTTGCAACCATTGAGTAATTCAATCCTGTGCACTGAATGCATGGGATGAACAAAAATTCTAAATTATACACAGGTTTGAACATTGGCTCCTTGAAGGACAAGCTATGATAAAAATATAAATTCCAGGATGTCAAATTCCTAAGGGAATTGTGTCTCTCCTGCTTTTTTCCTGTTAAGATTACATAAACACCAATGGCCTTTGTTGCAAAGAGATTTGGAATTTTCCTTTGTTCCATTGTGTACAACATTGTCATTACTGAATTTTTATAGTCTAGTCTTCCACTGACATCTGAAGAAGTGGTCAAATAAACTTTTCCAATTCGATTATTTTTTCCAAAATTTTCTTGCCCCAGGAAAATATTAATGCTGATGTCTAAATAGGTTATAGCAGTATATTTTTAAAAAATACATGTAGAATCAGAGAACTTTTAGAGCTAGAAGAAGTCTCAGAGGTATTCTAGTTTTGTTTTTCCTATTTCATAGATGAGGAAACACAACAAGGATATTCAGTACTTTTTCCAGAAGCACATAGGCTGTTAGTGACAGTCAGGTCAGGAATACACTTTTTTCAGATAATCTAAGAAAGCATTCTTTCAGTAATATTTCATTGCACAGTAAGACTTCATTTTGGGGGAGCATGTGATGTGGTTCTTCGTTGTGATCATGAATAGTTGCAAACAACACATAGACTTTTTTATTCTTGAAGAAAAATAAGACTGGCTTATCCAGGGGGTAACTCGTTCCTCACTATTCTCAGCTTCAGGTTATTTGCACATAAATTCTTCAGTTCAGAATCATCTTACAAACTGTTTTTCTCTCGTTTGTCTATGTTGAATTCCTCCCAAAATTTTCAGCTTTCACTTCTGCCTTCCTCTCTCAACCTGAAGCCTTTTTTAAACTCGGCTCTTCAAGATGGAACTCTCTTATCATCTTTGAATTTATAGTTTAATGTACTACAACAGACAAGAACTGGAAGTTAAAAATACAAAGCCAAGACAGCCCAGAAATAAACGCACATACTTATAGTCAATTAATCTATGACAAAAGAGGCATGAATGAATATACAATGGAGAAAAGACAGTCTCTCCAATAAGTGGTGCTGGGAAAACTGGACAGCTACATGTAAAAGAGGAAAATTAGAACATTCTCTGACACCATACACAAAAATAAACTCAAAATGGATTAAAGACCTAAATGTAAGACCAGAAACCCTAAAACTCCTAGAGGAAAACATAGGCAGAACACTCTTTGACATAAATCGTAGCAATATTTTTTTGGATCTGTCTCCTAAAGCAAGGGAACTAAAAGCAAAAATAAACAAATGGGACCTAATTAAACATAAAAGCTTTTGCACAGCAAAGGAAACCATCAACAAAAGGAACCATCAGTTTTCTCCTACTGAATAGGAGAACATATCTGCAAATGACATGACTAATAAGGGGCTTATATCCAAAATACATAAACAACTCATACAATTCAACATCAAAAAAAATCCAGTTAAAAAAAGGTCAGAAGACCTGAATAGATATTTTTCCAAAGAGGAAATGCAGATGAACAACAGGCACATTAAATGACTCAATATCACTAATCATCAGGGAAACACAACAAAAACCACAATAAGATATCACCTCATACCTGTCAGAATGGCTGTCACCAAATATCAAACAACAAATTTTGGTAAGGATGTGGAGAAAAGGGAACCATTGTACACTGTTGGTGGGAATGTAAATTGGTACAGCCACTATGAAAACAGTATGGAGGATTCTAAAAAAACTAAAAGTAGGACTACAATATGACCCAGAAATTCCAATTCTGGGTATATATCTGAAAAAAACAAAAACACTAATTTGAAAAGATACATGGGGTCTTCCCTGGTGGCACAGGGGTTAAGAATCCGCCTGCCAATGCAGGGGACATGGGTTCGAGCCCTGGTCCGGGAAGATCCCACATGCCATGGAGCAACTAAGCCGGCAAGCCACAACTACTGAGGCCCACGAGCCACAGCTACTGAAGCTCGTGTGCCTAGAGCCCATACTTCGCAACAAGAGAAGCTACCGCAATGAGAAGCCCGCATACCACAATGAAGAGTAGCCCTGGTCACCACAACTTAGAGAAAGCCTGCGCACAGCAACAAAGACCCAACACAGCCAAAAATAAATAAAATAAATAAATTTATATTTAAAAAACTTGTAAATTTTTTTTAAAGAAGAAAAGATACATGCACCCTAATGTTCATAGCAGCATTATTTACAATTGCCAAGATATGGAAGCAACCTAAGTGTCCATTAGCAGATGAATGGTTAAAGAAGATGTGGTAAATACACACAATGGAATACTACTCAGCCATAAAAAAGAATGAAATTTTGCTATGTGCAACAACAAGGATGGACTTGGAGGGTATTATGCTAAGTGAAATTAGTCAGGCATAGAAAGAAAAATACTGTATGATATCACTTATACGTGGAATCTAAAAAGTACAACAAATAGTGAATATAACAAAATAGAAATAGACTCATAGATATAGAGAACAAACTAGTGGTTACCAGTGGGGAGAAGGAAGGGGGATTGGCCACACAGGAGTAGGGGATTAAGAGATACAAATGATCATGCATAAAGTAAGCTGCAAGAATATATTGTACAACAGGGGCAATATAGCCAATATTTTATAATAACTATAAATGGAGTATAACCTTTAAAAATTGTGAATCATTATTATATTCTACACCTGAAACATATAATACTGTACATCAACTATACTTCAATTAAAAAATATAAGCAGTTGAAAACCATCCCGCTATGCAGGAACATGAGAAGTAGAGAATTAAATGTTTGCAAGTTCTCAATTTGTGGCATTTCAGGAGCAAAAACAGACACAGCCTCTGACTCGGGAGAGGGCATTTACCTGAAAGCCTGCCATTTCCTCCTCATGCTTTGGATTGTATCCTCAGGCAAGATTATGTTGCGGAATCATATCTGCATCTTGAGATCATACCTTCAAACACATCAGCACAACTCCTTCATCTGCTCCCACTGCATCCAGAGAAAGAAGGACCTTGAAATGCTAAAAATGCCAACCTCTCCAGTCTTTTGTCTCAGGAGAAATTCAGGAACAATGAGCTCCTATATGAAGACCAAATTGTGATTTGTTTTCTTTCCTGTCTGCATGTGCTCTCCTCTTACACAGACACCCAAAATTTCTGCTACAGCATGAAATCTGTTGGTTGCACTGACCTGCCCCTTCCAAACACGTGTGGAGCATGTTCTGTTACCCGTCCTTGGACCAATGCCTGGACGCAACTCTCACAGATATACCCAGTAGCCCCGGTGCTTAATCCTGGCCTTAGCTTAGAATCACCTGGAGCACTTAATTAAAATAGCATTGATGTTTCCACCCAGATCAATAGACCGACTCTGAGGGGGAGGCACAGGTGATGTTATTTCTCAATACTCCTCATGTGATCCTAATGGACGGGAACCACTTAGCTAAGCATTCCTTTTAAAGCTTTAAAGTGTGTGCAAAATCCCTTAAGGATAGGGGGCCCCAATCTAAGACGTTATGTTCCTGCAAGTTTGCACTGGGGCCCATGAAATGACATCTTTAACAAGTATTTTGTTGCTGATGCTGCCCAGCAGACTCATTTTCAGCAGCACTGAGTTTGAGGTGTCACACAGCCCACCTGAGTCCTCTGCATGCTGTGAAGCTTTGGGAAGGGAACATCCCGAACTTCGGGCTCCCATGAGCCAATTCCTAGCGTCCGAGCTCATCCTGGAATTGGCGTGGCTGTGTTGTCACCTAGAGCACAGGCAGTGGCCATGGAGAGAATCACATGGTGCTTCAGAGTTGTGTAAAAGGTTCCCCTCAGAATTCTACCCAATGCCTCGAGTCCTTTAGCCCCCTGTCTCCTCAGGGCCCATTTGATTCACAGGGCAATCCATGGTGTGAGCACCTGTCCACAGGTGAGCAGGGCCTCCATCCCCAGGAGACCTGAGGCATGAAAGTGTTTACATCACAGCTTTGCCTGAAAATAAACCAAAGACAGCAATAGAGGATAGATTAGCATTTTATGTTTGGAATGGAGAGAAATGCTTCCAAATGATGCCATGAGTGCACATTTAATGATGCACAAAGGAAGCTATGATACATGCTAAGTAACAAAGGAAATTATAACTGGAAAAAAATGCAAAGCCACACACCAATATCCTGTAAGTAGGACTTCTCTTTACCACGGGGACACGTTGAAGTGGCATGTACACAGTCAGATTTGCCCTGAAGCGAACTAGGCTAAAGCTTCAAGGCCCCTTCCCAAGCCCTGGGATGCATCCCAGCATTCATGTTGACATATGTTTTTGCAAATATTTCAAAAATAAGCTATTTTAACCACAATCATTTCAGAGCACTCTCTTTTTTACTCAGATGGTCCTTATTACACTTTCCCTGCATGGGGTAGTGTGGATTAAGCTAAGGGAAAGTTTAGTTGGTAGACGTACACAGTTTGGATTTGGATTGAGTGGGATATATTTATAGCATTCTCAAACATTTCCAGGGGTAGATAAGTAATCATATCCTAGTGTAATGGCTTCTAGGAATACTTCAGCCCCTCACTGTGCTGTTTCAAAAGGGTCTGAGAGCATGTTACTTTATGAACAGGTCCTATGAAGGTTCCACTACCAAGTATAAGAAGAAGGTACTGGAAAAGGAACATGTTTGAAATCTGGTAATAAAAGCAAGTTGTTTGAAGAGTACTATGTTATACCATACTTGTGTCTTAAGCAGGTAGTTAATACAAATTTACATGATTTTTCTAAGTTTTGTGTTTATAGTATTCATCAGTCTCTCAAAATCTGTTAGCTGTGATTTCTAATTCTAAATAAATATTCACTTTCATACATAATTTAGCATTTGTTTTGTTTCTTTTTCTTTAAAAGTCCCTTATCCTCCAAACTTTTATGTCTCAGGTCCCACAGATCATAGATCAGCCCTTGGGTGAATAACTTCCCGGAGAGAATCCTTTTCGGCTTCAGGACAGCCTGATCCTGGCTCATTCCAGGAGCCAGAACTGAGCCAGGCAGGGATAGGAAAGACCTATTATGAGCTACCAAAGAAGTCAAAACCTCTTTGAGAAGTGCAATAAAAAGATAACATCAGAAAGGGTTGAATTCTGTTGACAAGTCTAAGAGGCTCATCATGGGGCCAGGAAATAGACGAGTTCAGAAGTTTCACAGGCCCAGACCGTACCACAGAGAGCAAGGAGCAGTGGTTGCATCAAAGAACATTTCCATGAAAAACCTGGCATTCCTAAGACTTGTTTTCATGAATGTGCACTGCCAAATAGGAGGGTAGTTTGGCCTATTTCAAATAGTACAGACACTATGTCCACTGACAACTGTCAAGGGAAAAAGATTTAACACACACATGACTTCAAGACCACAGCCCCTATGCGTTGAAATCACCACTTTGTTTTCCTTGTATTAGTATTTTAACATATATGGTTGACCCTCCATTTAGCATAAATAGAGAAGAAGAAAAGATGTTATGTTGTACACATAAACACACCCAAATTCTAGGGTTCTGGGAGAGGGAGATTTCTCCTGCTCTGTTTTTTGTTTTTGTTTTTAATAGATCTTTATTGGAGCATAATTGCTTCACAATACTGTGTTAGTTTCTGTTGTACAACAAAGTGAATCAGCCATATGCATACGTATGTCCCCATATCCCCTCCCTCTTGGGCCTCCCTCCCACCCTCCTATCCCACTGCTCTAGGTCATCGCAAAGCACCAAGCTGATCTCCCTGTGCTGTGCTTCCGGGATCTTAAAAAAAAAAAAAGAAAGAAAAATGGTACTGATGAACCTAGTGGCAGGGCAGGAATAAAGACATAGACATTGAGAATGAACTTGAGGACACGGTGCGGGGGAGGAAGAAGCTGTGGTGAAGTGAGAGTACTATCGACACTTCCTGCTGTGTTTTTATGGGATCTGGAGGAAGAAGAAAATGGGAATTATTTCCCTCTTGCACAAGTTTACTTTAATCTGATTTCTGATGCAGAAATTCGACTAGACTCTTTGATTACTCATCATGGTATATCAGTCATGAAATTAGCTGCCCAGTAATTTAGTTCAGGGACCACAGCTAGTCTGTGGTATAAGCAGTTTAGAAGCCAGGCATCCCATCACCCAGAGTAGGGCATTTATACTCTTTCTTACTTATATTTTATACGTGAATGTGAGCAAACCGTAGGCACTCAATATTAATGTTTTAGTAGATTGAGAAGCCAGCTGGTGCAGTGGAAAAGAAGTGAGCTTTGAAGTTACACAGACTGAGCATTCAATCCTAATTCTGCTTTGGACAAGTGATCTAAAATCTCTACAACTCAGCTTTCTCATCTGTAATGTGGGAATTAAAAAACCCACCTTGGGGCTTCCCTGGTGGCGCAGTGGTTGAGAGTCCGCCTGCCGATGCAGGGCACACGTGTTCGTGCCCCAGTCCAGCAAGATCCCACATGCGGCGGAGCGGCTGGGCCCGTGAGCCATGGCCGCTGAGCCTGCGCTTCCGGAGCCTGTGCTTCGCAACGGGAGAGGCCACAACAGTGAAAGGCCCGCGTACCGCAAGAAAACAAAACAGAACAAAACAACCCACCTTGGAAAGTTGTGTGAGGATTCAATGGAGTGACTGTTGTGTCCTTACAAGTGCCTAGTGAACTGGGGCCATTAGTAATTGATACAGGAAATCATACTCTTCCCAGGAAAGTCTAGTGTTTAACAGGCATATATACATTATCTCGTTTAGTCCACATATCTACTTTACAATGCAGGGATTACCATACCTTTTTTTACTGATGAGGAAGAATACTTTTTCCCACATCAAACAACTGACAATTAGAGAGTAAAAAGATCAAAACCAAATCTTGCAATTTCTTAGCTTTCTGACAGAGAACCTGCAAGTTAAGATATTGCGTGTTTTTAAATGATTTATTCCATTACCATTAGTCCTGTCCCAACACACACTCGGTGTGAGAAATGAGAATACTTCATAAACATTAACCTAATTATAAAATAATCAGGTTTAAAATGTAACACTGATTCTTTCAGCAGAGAAAATGAGAGCTCATCCCTAAAGAGCTAGTGAGCTGACATTTTCAGATGAAAACTATGATAAGATGTCAACAGAAAGAAGCTATGATTCTTCCAACCCATTATCCACTATTTTAATGAGATTTGAGATTGGCCTGAGTAGAAAAATAACCAGGATCCTTCAGACCAGAGGAATATGTTGAATGAATTGATTCTGTATCCCCAAGTTACAAATAATGCTCTACAGTTGCAAAATCTGTCTGAACTCTATTTGGCTTGCGAAAGCCACCTTACTCTAGCTTGTTCTAAAGAATCTTCCCCTTTCTGGCTAGTTTTAGTTCCTCCTACTGTCTCTTTTATTCTAGTTGGCTAAGAGATTATTAAAATATGTTCAGGGCAAATACATTCAGATGTGACGATAGCAAAAACTTTTGGGAACAGTGTGGTGTTCTAAGATTCTATTTGGGGGCTTGAATCCTGGCTTTTACTTGTGGCCAAGTGCCCTTGGGCAAGAGCTTCCCTGATCATTTACTCAAATTACTGAAAAATAAGATTAATAAAAAAATCATAGTATTTACCTAGTGTTAAACTATTTACATATTTTACTAGTCTTCATAACTCTATGAAGTAGTTATTTTAAATATCTTCATCTTATGGATGAACACAATGAAATTTAAAAAGGTTAAGGAAATTGTCCAAGGACATACAACTTCTAAGTAACATCACTAAAACTCAAATCCCCATTTTTAAAATATTGCTAACAGCCTCCCAAATAATGCTATCCACATGTTATTTGTGAAAATTCCTTGAGATAAATTCATTTATTGTTCATGGTATATAGAGGACTTTTAGTACATATCCCTTCCTGTCTCTTTGTATCTACTTTTTGTTTTCTCAAAGCAGTTTGCATCTTTTTATTTCACTTGATCTTCATCTGACCAATAGAGAAACTTTGGAAATTTGGGACTAAATGATATCAACAAATTTCCCGTGGAACTGGTCCTAGGACCCAGGGTTTCTCCTTTTACGTTTGCCATCTTTTCTCCTCTCGAAACCTGTCAAAATCCTGTAAGAAGTAACTTTTATTTTTAACTTCTCTTGAGTCCTCTCTTCCTTTTTAGGCTTTGGGTAGAAAGGCATACGCTTATTTTCATAAATGGATGAATGCCTTGATAAGAACCTGATAATACACACTTAAAGTGATTACTCTGATCTTTGGAATCTTCACGGCAGGATGGCCACTCTCAAGAGGACTTTCCCTCCCCTCGCAATGACAAGCCTTAATGGAATCTGGCCTGAGGAGTGTCTGGGCTGTGTGCAGGGCTGGTGTCAAAGCAAGTGCAAGCTGTTCCCCGAAGCTCAGCCTTTACAACATAGTACAACTCAAACATTCCTTCAAGGCACCGCCCACCTTTTCCAGTGGGAATATACTGAAATGATTCTCTTGGAAGCAGTGTGGAGGAATGGGGGAAGGGTGTTAAGTAGGTGTTTTCAGAGGAGATAGTGGATGGGTGAGTGGGTGGAGACAAAAGGGGAAAATGACAAGTAAAGATGGAAAAAATAACCACTACTGCCACCAAAATATTCTGCTCAAGGAATGAGGGAGTACACCTTACAGCTGTTAGCACTGGTCAGCATATTTTGCATATTTACATACACCAGGTATTTCCAAACAGCCCTGTGTTTGTTTTAAAATCCCACACAGAGATGTCTGGTAAAGCTGTCACTGTGAAAGAGTTATTTTCTTGGTGATGTTTGCAAAACTGCTTTCAAAATTCTGTATATACAACATAAGAGACAGAAGAGTCACTGTCATTACCCACGTTATAGAGAAATCTGGACTAGTCCATTTACCCATGAGACAACATTCAGAGTGAAACACCCACATTCTAAGGCAAAAAAAAAAACACCTGGTTGGTTGAAGCCAATTTTTTTATTATTACTTTTGGTTCAATACAAAACGAAAGACAAAACATCACCCAGTGATCCTGGTTAGTCCTGAACCCACCAAAGTGTGATTTTCTTAGTCACTGCTGACTCTCATCTTTGATTTAGGAGTTGATTTTTTTTTTTTATGAAAAATGCTAACACTGGATGGATTTCTCATATAGCCATTTTCTTTTGGAAACATAAAGCTCCACAAAACCACACATAGCCCATTTGAAAAAGATTAGGGAACTTCCAGCAGAAGGAATGGGGTAGTTGAAAGCTATATTTTCCTTTTAGCAAGATCCACAAGAAAAGGATAGAGTGTTGTGCTTAAAGGGGAACAGATTTTGTATTTTTTGGCAAGATATTAAATCCTCTGTTGCTATATTTGGCTTCCTGCAAATAGCCTTTAGTACAAGTGCAAAGCAAAGATCAATGCTGGTGTTCTTCATTCAGCCACAGCCAAACTTGGTATGGAAAATAAAACAGTTGGGCTTAAGTGTTGTTTCTAAGAGATTCTAGTTCATTTATTGATCAACAGCATTCTAGAGTCTAGGTACCTACTTTACACATTAAATGTATCAAAACATGTTTGCTTTCCATAATAGTTTTTCCCCTGCTTAACTGATAACAGATGTAAGGATTCAATCTGGACAGAAATGTAAAAGCTTTACCAATGTAGTCATATATGGATATTTAGTCAAATGTGTATAAGCAGGTCAAATGAGATGCTTGGAGACTTAGGACATCACACGATGGGCATATATTCCCAAAAAAGGAAGCAAAACAATTAAATGGTAGTTGATTGTCCCCAGAGAAAACACACTTCAGCTAGGAAGAATCTGTACCAGATGTCCTGCTCACCACCCCCCTGAGTGCCTGTCTGACATAAAGACAACATAACCCTTTGGATTCGAAGACACTGTAATAACCACATAAATGTTTGAAATAGCAACAAGAATTTCCTTTTTATGCAATTATTTAAGTGAATGTAGATGAATCCTACACAGATGACCATTGCAAACATGGAACACGCCTTGTGAGTTCCAGTGATATATTAAACCCTCTTAGATTAAAAGGCTGATAAAAATTAACTGAAATCTGATAGTAATTGTGGTAGGTTAAATAATGCCCACTCAAAATGTTCACTTCCTAACCCCCAGAACCTGTGAATATGTTACCTTACATTTAAGGACTTTTTTAAAATTAAGAACCTTGAGATGGAGAGATTATCCAATGTAATTACAAAGGTCCTTAAAACTTGTAAAAGAGAGGCAAAAGAGAGGGTCAGAGTGATCCCATGTGAGAAGGACTTGACCAGCTGTTGTTGGCTTTGAAGATGGAGGAAGGAGGCCATTAGCCAAGGACTTTAGAAGCTGGAAACACCAAAGGAACAGATTCTCCCTTATATCCAGAAAGAATGCAGCTGACAGTTTGATTATAGCCCACCAAGACTGGTGCTGGATATTTGATTTATAGAGCCATAAGATCGTAAATTTTATGTTGTTTTTAGCCATTAAGATTGTGGTAACTTTTTACAGCAACATAGAAAACTCATTACACTTGTCTGGTCTAAATATGGCAGACAGTTGAGAAGGCTGTGCCACATTATTTCACCTGTGATGATGAAGGTCTACTAATCTAAATGCTGATTTCCAGGCTTTGCATTTTCACATTACAAATTTATTTAATAAGAAAATAGAAGGCCCCTGTAGAGAAACTCCAGCTTCCTTTAAAAATAAGGTCTTGGACTTCTCCTTTCCAGATACACTTCTTCAATCTCAATGAATTGTCAGGAAAGTTTTGTTTCTTCTTCCACACTACTTACAGAAGCTCCATATCAACAAATGTAAAAGCAAAACAACAAAGTACACCTCTCCCAAAGAGTTAATTGATAACTTCAGAAGCATTGTGTTACAAAAATTCACAAGCCTCCTGCTATTATGTAATTGATATAGCCCATTTCACTTGCTCTTCTATTATAAACACTTGTTTTGTAACCATACAATCCTCACTATAACATATAAATCCCTTGGCTGTAGAAATTAACCTCATTAAAAAAAAACTATGGTGGTTTAATTTCTAAAGATATTTGTAATTTGCTTAATTGAATAAGAAGAAAGGAGACAGCTTTAGTTAATTGTCAAGAAATGCAGACGAAACCAAATTGCTACATTAAAATATAAACATTAAGTTCACATTAAGTTATTTATTGAAAAAATTGAAGATGACATTTGTTTTTATTACAAAGTCCTCCATCATCTCATATCATCAACATATAGTTATGAGACCTGCATTTGAAGAGTGAATAGAAATACAAAAATGTCTCTTCCTCCAACGCCATGAAAAACAACAACAAAAAATATGATTTTATAATTAGCTTGTGAAGCGAAAAGTTTTATGAATTACATATATTTTGTAAATTAAGAATGACAACAGAGCTAAGATTAGTTAATTTCTCTTTCTGGACATGTAAAATGAAGATAGCATAAAATTGCCCACAAAACTAATAAATCTAGAATTGTTTTGTATTTCAGGGTTGTAAGATAACATTTATATTACAAGTTTTCAGTTCACTTAATCAAGTGACAAATATAAACTTCACCATACTATGAATTTTTTGTTTATAAAAGCTTTCACCTTATCTAGACTTATGTGATGAAAGCAAATTGAATCTATGTTTTCCCTTTCAATATATGCACTTTAAAATACAAAGAATTCACATGAAGACCCTTCCCCATATTGCATATCCAGAAAAATGTATGGAATAGTAATTTTAAATCAGATACAATATCCAAGATTGTAAATAGTCTAAGAAATTAAATCGAGTGTGTAAATAATCATTAATTTTTGCCCTAGCCACAGCCTAGAAAAAAATGTACACCTCTATCAGTATCACTTATCAGTAAGAGATATCATTAGAAAACTTCACATCTTATGCATATACCAAAATAACTAATTAAAGAATCGTGTATTCTAAAAGAGTTATTCTTAGGGCAAAATTTAGTAGTCCAGAAATTGTTAACAAGGAAGCTAATCGATGATGACGCGGCATTTTCTAGGTGTCATTGTTTATTTACACAAAAGAATTGGTAAATTACACTTAACTCAATTATCATTTCTTGAAATTTTAAAAGAATATTTAGATAATTGTATTGGATCAAATTAATTGGTATTTTCGAGAGAACATTAGTTTGATCAATTATCTGAAACTATAAAAATATTTTTCAAACAGACAATAAAGCACAATGGACAATAAAAGGGATAAGAAAATTATGATATTTTAATTATAATGACTATTTCTATACTTTGGAAAGTGTATAGAGGGAAATTCCCAGCAAGCACTAAAAGAAAAAAACCTACTGAAAATTCTGAAAGTCTGTTCTGTGCCCAATCTCCATGACCAAGTTACCAATTAATTAACATTTTGAAGCTATTGGAACTGAGGCTCCCTTGCAGGCCTCACCCGTTCCCCACTCTCCATTTGTGTGTAGTTTACATATCCTTCTTCAACATACATTATTATTTTTTTATTTTATTGAAGTATAGTTGATTTACAATGTTGTGTTAATTTCTGTGGTACAGTGGTACAGCAAAGTGACTCAGTTATACATATATATATATTCTTTTTCATGTTCTTTTCCATTATGGTTTATCACAGGCTACTGAATATAGTTCCCTGTGCTATACAGTAGGACCTTGTTGTTTATCCACTCTATATATACTAGTTTGCATCTGCTAATCACAAACTCCCAATCCTTCCTCCTCCCACCCCACATCTCCCTCAGCAACCACAACTCTGTTCTCTATGTCTGTGAGTCTGTTTCTTCAACATATATTATTAAACTAAATTTTTACCCTGATTTTTCTAAAATGACTTAAATAATAGTTTTAATGCTTAATAATAGATTTAAAGGATTCTAGGGCTATGTTTTTAGAGAATACATTTTAATTTCTCTCTCAAACCACCTTAAATTTTTTGAAAGATATGTCTTTTATCCTGAAGGAGGGGAAAAAAAAAAAACACAACTGAGTCCTTAGGGTCCTGTAAATTAAAATTGGCAGGCTGATTTCAGTCTTGGTCTCATAGTTTCAGATTTTCTGCTGTCCTGTCTGCTGTGAAGATGCTCAATCACAGGAATTTTAATAGCCATCGATACCACTTTGTAACCACAATGGCTCAAGTGAACCCTTTCCATCTTCAATAACTGACACAGTGTCAACATCTGCTTCCAATGAAGTTGTTTCTTTTTTTCTCAAGTAGAATAAATCTGCTGACTGAGATCATAAAGGGTTGGGGTTTTTTTTTTTCCTCCTCTTTTCATGCAGAACATTTTTTTCCACCATATCTTGCAATTTTTTCTCCAAGTTAAAAAAAAGGGGGATAACTTCAAAAGAGATGTTTTTATTCTAGGTGCTAAGGAAGCCCAAAATATAATGAAAAAATTAAAACTTTGGTGATTTCATGAAACTGTCACTTTAATTTTGGGGACAATAATACACAGGGTCCTGGATGAATAAAAGTTTGGAACATGTAAGAAAACTCAAAGTTGGGTCTACATACCACTAAAAGGTTAATTTATTTTCCTTCATAAACAGCACACTAAAATAGAGATAATTTAGAAATTTATGTTTTATCTTCAACATCTAGTAGAAGGCAAAGATTCTCTTGCAACAATTTCTTACAGAAAAGCACAGTCATAACTATTTGATTGCTACAGAAGTGGGTGTGGAAAGTAAACAGAAGTGATGTTTGGGAGCTCAATTTTATGATTTACTTACTCAGCTGATAGGTATTTGTGGTATCTGTCATTTATTGAATGTCTACTATGAGCCAGATGATTGAGTGTATATATACAATTTCCAACCTGCCAGTTAGGTATTATTATCCCACTTTACTCATGAGATAAATAAATGAAACACCAAAACACACATCTAATTATGGCTAAACCAGAATTCAGAAAATGACCTGATGTCCAAGCCAATGTTGTTGGGTTTTTTGTTTTTCATTAATTCATTCTGCTTCTCTATTTATCCTCTAGTCGAACTGTAACATAAATACTAGCCTTTTCTACCTCTTAGTACCATTTGCCCCATTGACTTAATTTGGCAAACATTACATAACCAAGGGGCACTCAGTAAGGGATAGAATGCAGTTTCTAAAAATATAGTTTCTGATTGCCATTTGTATAATGAATAACGAGCTCCTCAAGGGCACAGTTTATGCCAGTGCCTAGAATTTTTTTAAAAAAAGGTTTTTACAACGTTGAAGAAATTAATTTCTCAATTATTTGCAAACCACTTGTTATCATTTGCAAAATGTAGAGCAATCCCGGCCATTTTTGCTTAAAATAGTAATGTAAATAACTCTAAGAGGAAAGAGAGAGGAAAAAAGCTAAAGGGGAAAGTTAGGAGGGGACGGTTAACCTTCTTAAGATGAAGCATTGATTTTTACCTTCAGAGGTGCTTTTCAAATAAACAGTGAAAAATCAAATAACCTGTAAAGATCTACCTAATCACTATTTTGTTGTTTCTTATTTCATGATAGTTTAGTGGTTGAAGCATAGATTAGATGTCAAATCAATGAGATGATTTTCTAGGATCTAGCTCACAGATCTTTAGAAAGCTTGAATAAAGCCTAATTTGTAAAATAACCAAAGGTGGAGCAGTTGCAAATGAAATTGTGGAGGGAGATGGTAGCCCTCAATAAAGCAGTCTGGAAGCCTCCAAAATTAACAGTATCATTTTGGTGCGAGAAAACCAACCCAGAGAGTGACAGCATTTTAAACTTAAACTCAGAATCATACTAAATTACAACTCATCCTCTTTTATGACTTCGGTGGTAATAGTAATATGATTGTAGCAATGGGATGTGAGACAATTACAGAGACAGGCACTCATCTTTTTTGACTCACATTTTGATCCACTTCTTGTATAGGCAAGGATCCAGTCCCTGCGATGTGCCAAGCGACACCTGGGCCTGTTCTCAATGGGGGATCTCACTCACAAATCTCTCCTGTGTACAGCAGAATTCAGATCCCCAACTTTTCTTGAGTCCTCTGAGCCAAGGAATGTTTTATCAGATAGTTACCAGGAGTGACACAGGGCAAAGTGTCACCCTAAATTCAGGGTGAAGCTATCTAATTGTCAGCTCTCTTGCCTTACATTCAATTCAGTGGAGAGTAAGGAAACGGGCAGAAAGTCAATACGTTTCTTCTCATAATTGGGAAAATCCAATTGAACGATCTGAATGAGTTGGAGTACAAAACTGCTCTAAGAGAAACTGCAAAGGAAGTTAACAGATTCCAAGGGAAGAGGAGGAAAATAAATATCCCCAGTGAGTCATACCATGGGAGCTACTGAACACTGGTCTCTGAGAATTCAGGAGGACACAAAGTAAAACAAATTTTATAGATTCATTCAACCTTGTGCTACACAGATTTAGGCAAATTACAAATAATTGTATCAAATCAAATTGTAGATCAAAATGTAGATAATTTAACCAAGCCACTCCCCAGAAATCTAAGTTCATATCATTAGTAAGTGGAAGATTCCTTACGTTTGGACCTCACATTAGGTTAAATGTGTATACTGGGTTAAGAGCAGTCTGGTTAAGAAGCAATATAGTGATGAAAATACAAGAGAGTGTATAGATTTATAACTGATAAGATGCACCAGGAAAGAAGATTATGGCATAAAAATGGAGTTAAGGGAAATATTTGAAAATTATCTGTGAGAACTCTGCCTAGCTAAGCAGAGACTATGTTGTTCTTGTATCTAAAATGTTCACACATATGATATACACTATTTAAGATGGAAAATGTATTTCACTAAACATTTAATTTCACATGGGTGAGGACAGAGATGGGAAAAATTGAGAAACATTTTTAACAAACTAAAACTTCTATATAATACTACCTTTTTGATATAAGCCATCTCTGGAAGCAAATGAAAGAATGGACTTTACATTGGAAGTCCTTAAAATACCAATAATGGCTACTTTTATAAACCTAATCTTTTGCTAATAGCATTTTAATGATAATCCCAACTTTTTCTTATTTGGATCCTGAGGGCCATGTCAAGTTGAATCCTGAGTCCTCAGTAATAAATTTCAGATAAGTTGTCAATTTATTAACCTAATTTCAGTAATTATAGTATAAATCCCAATTTAAATTTATCTTGCCCCCATTTTTTTCTTAAAAAGAACTAAATCAACTAAAACCAGCGTTAAACAGACAAAAAAGACGCAAAAACTGATTTAAAATATTACATATGCAATACATTATTTTTCAATTTAAAATGATGGGTAACACTCTCAGAAACAGCCATTGAATTAAAGACTTTGTGATGTGTCTAGTACCTTCCCAAATATTATCCCTTCAAACTATCTTCAGGAAAAAAAAATTCACTTAAAATATGGCAAAAAATTGCCATGAATGAATAATTATAAACAAGAAAAATAAGTCACTGGCACTCAAAGGTAGCATGATTAAATTTTTTTTTTCCAGTAGTTGGATAGAAATTCTGGTTCCATTTTTCAAAGTCAGATGGACTAGAAAGATAATTATATACTCTAGGCAAACTCTCCATCTGATTGAAAGTTTATGCCAACTTTCTTCTTAGTCAACCTCCAAGCAGTCTTTGGGAGAAATCAAAGTAATGAAATAGCCTTTCTTTAGTGTGATCATTAAAAAACTTCCTTTTCAAGCTTTACATATAACTCAGAGCTAAGTGAGCTAGCATGGAATTAAATCTTCACTGAGATTGAATGTAAAATAATACCATGTTGGCTTGGCTATGGTGCTACTTTTGTAAAAAGGAGAAACTATCAAACATCTGAGGTAAGCTAGAAAGCACAGAGCGTATCACAGACATCTTAAAGCCAAGCATTTTAAACATTTTTGCCAGTGCTTCTCTGAGAGCAAGTTCTTTAAACAGAACTTAACAATTGTTACAATATTAAAAAAAAACCCACATCCCTCAAAAATAGCCCATCAATGCTAAATCAAACTTTCTGTATTTTTACAAAAATAGATGCACATAGAGCTACAAAATTGTATTCCTGAAAGAATGATCATTTTCTTTGTGGTTCATCTTTTCCTGACAAGGTGGTTGGTTCAAAAAGAAAAAAAAAAAAAAAAAAACTCAAAAAAAGTGTTGAACTGAAACAAAAATTAAACCATGTATTGTTAAAAGCAAGACAAAAAATAAAAGAGTTGCACAGTTGGCAAAGGCTCAGATGAGGGAAAAAATAAACAAAAATGCTTTTCTTCAATGTCTATGACCCACTCTGCTTTCTCAAGAAAAGGCTCCAAACCAAAGTCAGCTGGATAACACTTCCTCTTTTCCTTCCATGTCTACTGTGTCCCACTGCAGAATGACAAACCCTGGCAGCATCTTTTCCCAGTGGGCCCATGGATTCACGCTCCAATCTAACTTGCTAATACTGTGTGTTTCAGTACCATGGTGAGTCCTTACTCTTGTCTTGATGCTGTAGACCTAGAAAAGGTGACAATGAGAAATAGAAAAGAATCAATATATGTAGCACTCAAAAATGGGCAAAATCTACATATAGAAACCAAAAAGACAATTGAGCTCACAATTTTCAAGAAGTCAACCAACACAGTAGGTGACAAAAAAACTCTAGACTAGAGCAGTGCTATCTGCATGGTACACATTCTTTACTATGGTTTTATCTTACTAGAGTAGGTGTGAATAATAAATAAAATAATATAAATCAAGATTTCTTACTTCTAATCCCAAAAGGAACTGATATGGGGGAAAATGATATAACCAGTCTTTGGGCATTTAGGCAGCGCTTCAGTTCATACTTCTCAGCAACCATCAAATGACACTTTTGGACTAAGGTAGTAACTAAATTTACTTATTTTTATTGCCTTTTCTTTCAGAAACTACTTAAGGTGGCTTATAAAAATCCATATCTCAAAGCCAGAAAATGAAATTTACAGGTAAGTTTAAAAATAGTAGTACAGGGCTTCCCTGGTGGCGCAGTGATTGAGAGACTATGAGCTACTGAACACATTTTATTTTATTTAAAAATAAAATTAAAAAAAATAGTAGTACAAAAGGAAAATATGTGAACATGTATGAATTCCAACTCAAAGCTAGAATGATTAGGACGAAGTATATCAAAGAGGAAACAGAATATATGACTGATTCGGTTCTAATGTAGTCAATTGACTAATTTCTGATGCGGGCAATTAGCACAGCATCTTCAGCTAACACTCACTTGAGTCACTTTATTTTTGTCCTGAGGCATAACTGTTTGGAAGAGTGAAGACTCCAAATAATGGTTGTTCTTAAGTTATTTAAAACCAAATACCAAAACATGAAGAGAAGGCTATTAAATAAGTGAGTAGAAATGCAGTGTGACTGCTGTTATGTGGGTGCTAGGATCCCAGGCTGTCTTCTTGATTTTTTTTTTTTTTTGCGGTACACGGGCCTCTCACTGTTGTGGCCTCTCCCGTTGAGGAGCACAGGCTCCGGACGCACAGGCTCAGTGGCCATGGCTCACGGGCCCAGCCGCTTCGCGGCATGTGGGATCTTCCCAGACCGGGGCATGAACCTGTATCCCCTGCGTCGGCAGGCGGACTCTCAACCACTGCACCACCAGGGAAGCCCTGTCTTCTTGATTTTTAATCTAAACCTGTTTTAAGTCTGGGCTGGATGTCAGAAATTGAATGGTTAAATGAGCCAGTATGGTTTTCAATGTAATTGTCACTAAAACAGCTATAGTGATTTCACTGCTTGTCCTTCAACTTGTTAAAGAATTTTATAAAACAATGTGTGTCATTATAAAAGATACAATTAGTCAGTCACTGATAGGAGACATTCAGATAATCTACAAAACAGATTACATAAAGGGAGGAAGAACAAATAAAAGGAGTCAGAGAAGCACCTCATAGAGCCACAAGGCACAATCTCTGGTTTATAGCATTTGTATCCTGGGAAAAAGCAGCACTTCTAGAATGCCAAAAGATTAGCTCCATCTTAAGCTTTTTTTCATGTATACCAGCATTATGTTTAGATACAGAGTCAATAGTTTTCCTTTCCCTTTTCAAAAGAAGAAGAGAAGGATACAGAGAAGCAGGAAAAAGAAATAAAAGGACCTGGGATGTACCAATTCACTCTAAGTTTGATTTATTCATATAATAATTTTGTGGTCAGAATAATTTGCAACCTGACAAAGTCTCCGTTGGGTGACTTTTATAATCTAAACCACCTTAACTGACAATCTGCTGACTGCCTAAATATTTTTTTCATTATTAAAACATCTCATCTTCCGTATGACTCAGTATTTTCCGCACTTGAAGACTACATCAATCTATAGAATGTCAGCACTGCAAGTCATGAATTGTGTTGGAATTATCAAGTGGTTTGAGTGTCTTCTTTTCTTCTTAAATAAAAGCAATCCTTAGTTTGCCTTGCAAAGACAGATGACTCCGTCAAAAGCACGTTAGCCTTTTTCTGTGGACAAGGATTACATTACTTAACAGAGCCCTAAATATTCTAACCAGAATAACTGGTTGGAATAACTTTCATTATAACTTCGTCTCTTCAGTTGTTCTGTTTCTAAAGCTTTGCATTACTCCAAAGCAAACCTTAAAAAAAAATCAATTCATCTACGCCCTGAAACATATTAAATAGCTAATGTTGTCCTTTTGGCTTAGCTTCTTCTTAGTGATGGGACATAAATAAAATTTTTACTTTGATTACTAGGTATCTATACCTGTAAGTTTCAAAATAGGTATAAGTAAAGCACAAGAAAATGAACAACCACAGGCAAAAGACCCTACTACTAGTAAGTTGTAACAGGAAAGCAGGACTATGATCTTTCCTGTTAAACACTTGCTGAAGGAAGATCAGAATATTTAAGAATCAGCCAGTACACTTAGTTTTCCAAGTAAGGGTGAGAGGGGACAAAGTCATTAACCCATGATCCTTATGTGGTCTATACATGTCTTTAATCCATGATCCTTACATCATCTATAGTTACTTGGGGTTTCCCCAAATTTTCTTACCAGAACACAAAATCAACTCTGCTATTATGTTGTTCCTATTCAGGCTTTTTGTTGCCTTCTCAATTCCTCAACTCAAACCCATATGAAATTAGTTTATAACACATTCTGAAATCTGCCCACTGGCTAGCTGAAATCACCCGTGTTTTTCTCTTGATGTTAGTAACTCAGTTTTAGTTTTATTGTTTCGTCCGTGAGATTTTCCGTGAAAGGAAAATAAACATCATAACAATAATGTTAGCAAACACTTTCTTAGGGCTGAATATGCCAGACCTTGTGCTGCTTTATGTGAAATATCTCATTTAATGCTTCCAACTATGCTAAATATATATATATATATATGTATATATATATATACATATATATATATATATATATATATCCATTTTACAAATGAGAAAACTGAGAGTAAGAGAGGTTATGTTAACCATTAAGTGGTAGAGCCAGGATTGAAAATAGGTGGTCTGATATAGGAGTCAATGGTCTTAACCACAATGTATATGGCTCCCCTTATGTGGACTATATTGTCTGTAGGCTGTGACACTAGCCTATACTCCTGCAACTCCCTGAGTCAAAATCCTTTCATTAAATTAATTCGAAGAAAAGTCAACACATTTTTTTTTAACACCTTTATTGGAGTATACTTGCTTTACAATGGTGTGTTAGTTTCTGCTTTATTCCTTTTTGCACGGTTTAGAAACACCCTGATTTAACAGAACTGATACCAGTGTTAACAAAATAGCTCTCCTACTGTGTTTTTTTAAACTATACATTTGAAAAGCTTTTCCCAAGACACAGCAAATGATTACAGAGTAGTTTGTTATACTTCAGATGAAGACTACTCTAATCGTGTAATGGACATGTTTTATTAACTGATGTGTTTTTTGATATGTATCTTTAATATAACCACTCCTCCCTGCCTCCCAAAGACCTCCCCAGTGTGAACACTGAAGACACAGGGTGGCCATTTGACTCATGAGGTGGTTGTCAGAAATGGGACCAAAGAACAAAGACATCACATTGTTGGCTTCAGGGTCTGAGTCTGGGATGGAGTTAGGAGAAAAGCCTGAAAGGAAATGCAAGCCCACAGACCCAGTTCCTCCCTTCAGTTCCAACAACACCACCACCTGACCACCAAAAGAAAAGGGAAAAAAAACCCAGACCCAGGAATAGAACAAAGGAACTATGAACATAAGAAAGAAATATAGAATAATTAGCAGCAGGAGAGAAGTCTTGATCACAGAAGATCATAATAGGATTTCCCTTTAAAATTTGAAGAATCTGACTATATATCAAGGTATCATAACTCATTTTCCAGCTGAGATTTTTGGGAGGCTGTTGCTTCACAGATTCATCTCTTGCAAAAGGCTCTGGAAATAAGGAAGTAGAGACGGTAACAGGGTGTGTCTAAGCATAGAAAATCTAGAAACTCCCCCCTCCCTAGTTTCCTTCAACTCCAATGTGTCTGATGAAAAGTTCTTGAAGTTCCCATGGGCCCCTGCAACAATGATACAGAAGTTAGTTCAGAGAGATTTCTGGCAGGCCTGCTACTACATTCCATAGTAGTGGGTACCCCATGGCAGAAGATGTGGGTACCCCATGGCAGAAGAAATGGCACGAGCCACCCCAGCTGAGCACCTTGGAGGGATGGTCACAAATATTAGGAAGCTGAACTCGAAGTAATTAGTCATTGTCTGGGGAGCACTGTATGGAGAATGCACAGAGAAACAGTGGGGGGAGGGGACAAGTTTGCAAACAAAGGCCAAGATAGGAATGAAATGACAAGGTCAAGAGCTGAGAGCAACCTCTTAATCAACAACGTTCACAACGTGACAAACAATGTGATGCAATGTGAAGCAATCCCTAGGGAGAGCGTGAGGGAATCATCTGAGAAGAGGTTTCAACTCTAAGTGGGACAGTGTTTTAAAAAAATGGCCAATGAACATATCAATGAGCTGGACCGTGAATACTCAGAATTGATGAAATTACTGTATAGCACAGGGAACTATATTCAGTATCCTATGATAAACCATAATGGAAAAGAATATGAGAAAGAATATATATATATGTATGTATAACTGAATCATTTTGCTGTACAGCAGAAATTAACACAACACTGTAAATCAGCTACACTTGAATAAAGTAAATTTAAAAAAAAAGAATTGATGAAGCTAAATTTTGTTTTATGGGGCAGAAATAAATAATAAGTCGGTTTACTGAAAATGTTACACTCTAGCACACCTGAGTTTTAGGGACTATGTGATTATCAGAGTCATATCCACTAGAAAAGCATATTCTACTTCTAAGGAGGCATAATCACTTGACGACATCATTGACTATTGCTCATAAGTAAGGTGAATATGCTTCCAATTAATTTTATTGCTGGAGATAAAAGGGGTAATGTGGTAACCATGCACTGGTGAACATGCTGTTGATAAAAAGAGAAGAAAAATAGGAACATAAAACCTGGATGTGCAGGTAGAATATTTTATGACTGAAAAGTAAAGAAAATACTTAAATGAACTTTTCATTTCATAGATATTAAGAGTCTAGAAAACCCTTGTGGATCAGAATGCTTGCTATTAGACTAAAAGAATCTGGTAGCTTATTTCTACATTAAAAAAAAAAAAATGAACCCCTGCTTCATACTTGCTTTAATAAAGAAAAGCTATAATTTTTTTTTTTTTTTTTTGCGGTAAACGGGCCTCTCACTGTTGTGGCCTCTCCCATTGTGCAGCACAGGCTCCGGACGCGCAGGCTCAGTGGCCATGGCTCACGGGCCTAGCTGCTCCGCGGCATGTGGGATCTTCCCAGACCGGGGCACGAACCCGTGTCCCCTGCATCGGCAGGTGGACTCTCAACCACTGCGCCACCAGGCACGCCCAAGCTATAATTTTTACAAATATAAATATATACAACACTGTATTGGATGCTATATCAAAATATCCAAGCTTCACCAACAACCTGACATCTAACACTGACATACTGTCAAATGATCACAAACTATGTGATGTGAGAGACAGTCATATTATCTTCTCCTACTTTATAAAATTATCACTGCTAATGATCATACAACTGCATTTGTTTGTCTGAGGCCCCGAGCAATCAGTTTAAATGCTAGTTAAGAATTTCTAAATAAGATCTACATGGGGGTAACACCTTAACACTAATGAAGGGAAAAAAATATAAGAGTGAGGGCTATCCAATTTGGAAACTATGATTTCATTTCAGGTGAATATCAAGATAGATCATGTTTACTCACCATGGAGACCTCCCTTTATTTGTTTTTAAAACATCTTTGTTTTTTTAAACTTTAAAACATCATAGATTTCTTGTTTAAAATCAAGTCACAGAGTATTTCGAAAGTAAAAGTTCTACATAATGTCCCCTGTCATCACACAACTTGCTGAGTATACTTCAGATGTACATGCATACACCTCTGTTTGTCCTGTGCTACAACATGCTTATTTCACCAGCAATATTGTCTTGGAAAACCATTCATGTCAGTATATGTAGACCAACCCTTTTGAAGGGCTACACAATATTCATTCTTCCCTGTACCATAAATTACCCAGTACTCTATAGATATGCATCATTTGGATACACAGACACGTGTGTGTAAAATTATATTTGTTACTTATGTGAATATTTTGGTAGATAAGAAAAATTCCTGAAAATATGTTTGTATAATTGCTGAACCCAAGCATATACCCACATTTATGCTTACATATTTCATCATGAGGGGTGTGTTTCAGAAAGTTTGTACCAATATTCATATTTTTACTATTATTATCATTATTATAGATTAAAAGTATCTAATCATTTCAATTTACATTTCTTTCAATATTAATGAAGCTGAACATTATTGAGATTATGGCATTTCTTCCTCTGTGTTTTATCTTTGGCCTATTTTCTATGCTTTTAAGAAAGTAATTTCCTCATTGATTTCTAAATGCTTTTTGTATATTAAGTATATTAGCATTTTTTCTCATGTATTACATGTATTTTTGGCCAATTTGATGAGCACTAATTACCTCCATACTTAGTACTGAAATTTTGGACAATAATTCTTTTAAATAATTCTTTTAAAGTCATCACAAACAAGATGCATTCTTGAACCAGACCAAGGATTAAATTTATTATGACACTTGAATTACAATTATTCACTTATCATGACAACTCTTCCATACTAAAACAATAATAAAAGATACCTAACTATGACCAAGTAATAATTGATTAGCAGAGGGAGGGTTTTCAGTGTATACAGACATTTTCTCGGGGTACATTTAGAATTGGCTTAAAATCCCCACACTGTCAGAAACAATGAGGTGAAGACTGTCTGAACCTGCCAAAATATCTTTAATTCAGATTCAAAAGAGGAGGAGAAATTTAAAGCTCTCTGAACCTGACGTTACCGGTAGACCATAATTTACTGCATTATTGTAAGAAGCACGGCACCCACACACCTGAGGCCAACATTGCAGGTGACTAGCAGTTCAGTGGCCAGGTGTTTCCCACTGCTGCTGGCCCAGGTGGCAAGCCCCCTTAGTCTGCCTGCCCTCTCAGACCTCTCCTCCCTCCAAAACCACAAACTCATGCACAGACTCTCCAGCCTTTGCCTTTAGCGATATCCACTACCTTAGACTTGTGCACTTTAAATGCCCAGCTGGAAGGGAAATTGGCAAGTACTTTAAGCATCAGGATATGGAATTACAAATCTGGACCAGCAATTCTAAAACCGACCATTTGGACAAATATATAATATAAATCACATTTAGGTAGTTTTTGATCACAGCAGCAATTTACCACGTTCAAAATGTCAGTGTCAGTGTGATAACCTCTTGGCTGAGAGAAGCTGGGGACCAGGAGGTGCAATATGGCATGAAGACACCTCTCACCAAGTTAGCGACCTCAATTTCAAAGCAGATAAAAAGTAGGGCTTCCCTGGTGGCGCAGTGGTTGAGAGTCCACCTGCCGATGCAGGGGACACGGGTTCATGCCCCGGTCTGGGAAGATCCCGTATGCCGCGAAGCGGCTGGGCCCGTGAGCCATGGCCACTGAGCCTGTGCGTCCGGAGCCTGTGCTCCGCAATGGGAGAGGCCACAGCAGTGAGAGGCCCGCGTACCGCAAAAAGGAAGGAAAAAGAAAAGAAAAGAAAAAAAAAAAGTAACTTTGAAGACAGAGACAAAGAATAAAGCAAAAAAGGAATGGGGAAGAATGAAATGAAATACCCTCTGTAATTTCTTCTACAGACTTTCTCCCAGAACTGGAGAGGAGTAAGACCAGAAAAACGCCTGGATCACTTATTGTAACTGAAACCACAAGTTATAATACTCTCAAGAGATTCTAACTATCCAGACATCTGCTGGATAACAAATACAGCCAAACATGCATCTTTAAAGAGGTTTCTAGGTTATGCAGTGACAGCTTTACGATCCAGAAAATAGATAATACAACCAAAGGAAGAGCTAATCTGGATCCACTGCTTACCCATAAAACCTTAATTAGGGACGCAACACCAATACAGCAAACATTCTACCTGAAACTATGAGTTAGTTAAGAACTCTAAAATTTTAAAACTTACTTCAGAACTGTAGAAATACAATGTAATTTTTATGCCTATTTAGTTTAAGTAATCAATCTTCCCATTAAATCAAAACATATTGGAAAATATTCCATAAGAATGAGATATGGTATATATAGATCAATTCTACACTGACATCAGTAATTTTTCATCTCACTTCTATGTGACATGAGCACAATCTCACTCTCTGACATTTTCCAGAAATGTCTGTCCAATCCAAGCAAACATAAATAGGGCTTCAATGATTGTGAAGATACTAGATGTCACCTGATACTGCTCAAACAAGGCAGCTATGAAAATAAGCATTATAACACATGCTTGTGGCTGACAAAAATTAAATGCCCAGTATATCAGGCTGTAACCAAACAAAAAATGGCATATTTTGCTTCTCATCAGTCTCTCGCAAGACTTTTTTTGGTCATTATTGCCAAGGAATTCAGAACATGTTGGCCACAGACAACTGTTTGTGAAACCTTGTATTGTTGATAAATAGAACAAAAAGAGAAGAGTTAGACAGCCAGAAAGAGAATAAAAAGTATCTGTAAATTCCACAGGCCGTATAGAAATTTTGTATAGAATCTTTGTAGCCTATTTGAAAGTCAATGTGAAATTGCCTGGGGACAAGTTCTAAAATGGATTTCTTCATTGGAGCTGTTTCTTTTAGATGCATGCCTGTATGTGATACAGGAAATAGGAAAGCATTACTGAAAAGACAATTTGCTGGTACAAAATACACTGACCCCTGAAACAAGCCTTTTAATGCTTTGAGTGGTTCTCCATTAGAGTCATGTTAGAATTAAGTATGAGTTTTTTGAACCTCTATAGCTCTCCTCTCAGGCAAGTATATAAGCTTCTCTTGGGAAGACACTGTGTACTTTGACAACATCCCCAATCCCCAACCCCAATCAACGACAGGTAGTTGATGACAACTCCTTCAAGAAAATAATCAAGATAATGGTGTTGGGCTTCTCTGGTGGCGCAGTGGTTGAAAGTCCGCCTGCCAATGCAGGGGACACAGGTTCGTGCCCTGGTCCGGGAAGATCCCACATGCCACGGAGCGGCTGGGCCCATGAGCCTTGGCCACTGGGCCTGCGCGTCCGGAGCCTGTGCTCCTCAACGGGAGAGGCCACAGCAGTCAGAGGCCCGTGTACCACAAAAAAAAGGAAAAAAAAGATAATGGTGTTGCCCAATTTTGCTTGCAATTTTTAAGAGAACATTTCAGAAAGCAAGAGATGCCACCCAATTTATATAGCTACTGATAGCAACTTGTTCACAAAATTAATACTAGAATGGAAAATGAATCTGTTTTTAGTTCACAACTTTAGAAGATTAGCATGTATTAATGGAGTTTTGGTGAATCTAATTATATTCATGGTCTAACTTCCTTATTCTGTACATACAATTTCCTTTCGATCTATGTGAGTGTCAAGAACAAATATCTCAACCATCCATAAGCACAACGGGATAGGATATACTTTTTTAGTAACCTCTACCACATGGTAGAGTGTTTAGATGGAGAAAACTATGTTTAAAAATGTCAAAGATGTATATTCTGTTGACCCTTCAAATCTTTATCTTCTGGATTCTTTATCCTCCCTTCCCTCATAATCTGCCCAACCAATACAAAAGCACCCAGTTTTCAAGGTATGGCCAATACCAGCAGACACCACTACTGGGAAATTTGACTCCAATAAATATCACAGCTATTCTTCAAGAACAGAAACAAATTCAATTAGAAATAGTCAAAGTGATAGAGGCATTTAAAGTTTGCATCTCAATTATGCATGATGCTTCACATCTCCACTGTGACCTTTTCTGTTTGAAATGCACCATATTTATTAAGAATAATGAGAGTTTTAGCTCTGCACCATGTGTCACCATCTAGAAAACACAACCATGTTCATTAGTTCGTTGGAATCTCCTAGTTGTGTCAGAGTAGGGAGTATCATCTCCATTTTGCATCTAAGGAAGAGGATCAGAGAGGTAGTGAGGCTTGCTCAGCATAATATAGCTAAGTGAACATACGGGTCCTGGAATCTATTTTTTGGACCTCTGCTTTTTCCATAAACGTCTCTGCAAAGATGAACATTCCTGTTTACCATCATTTTATGAGCCCCTTAGTTTGGGGGAAAGAGTAAATTGTTGATAAAATCAATCTTTCTCCTCTCTTTTTCCTTGTCTCTTTCTCTTACATACACATAGGCACATACATACATACATATTTTTCTCTTATTCTCTCCTCCTTAAACTCATATTGGTGACCCCAATACCTTCAGCCCCGAAAGGAAACACAAATTGACAAACTAGTCTTCACTGCTTTCACTGAATTGTAAGTACATGTACACACATGCAGGATTTCTTGCCATCCGTTTTTTATAAAAAGGGCATATATAGGCACTTCTTCATCTCTTTTTTTGTTTCAGTCAGCAATACCACACAAAACATGCTTCACTCATAGATTACCCTCTTGATGGCAGTCACTTGATTCCACTTTTTTGCTACTATGAATATTGTCACAATAAACATTTTTGTACCTCTATCCTCATATGCTGCTGCTTGTATTTGTGTGGCATAGACTCACAAGAGGAAGAATACTGTGCCAAAGGTTATGAGAATTTTTAACTGTAATACATTTTCTAGTTCACTTTTTAAAACCTTACAATTCTTTAATTTTCTACCAGCAGTGTATGAAAAATAGCATTTTCCCTTAACCAACATGTCTTTCACAGGGATTCACACACACATATCACACAGGCAATTATTTGTATCATTATGCAAATGATTCCTAAAACATTCAGAATCCTCTCAGAAGGCTTCTGCATTTGTCCTATAAGGTCGGAGGAGGATCTGTGGGAAGAAATCCCCAGGTTTCCGGCATTGTGACATTACGGCACCATTCTAAGGATGAAGGGCTGGGAGAGAGCATGGGCAAGGTATACATGGCCCTGGGAGAGCAGGGGAGGTTCATTAAGGCCCTGCAGAATCCAGCCCTGGATACTCAAAACTGACAGCAGTGCTCTGGAATGCATTTCTCCCTCTGATTTACCATCCTGCTACTTTTCATGCAGATTTCATTCTCTGGCTGGGATCTCCTGGCCTTTTGCATGCATCTCAAAGATGGTTTCCATCTTCTTCTGGTCACGAAACTGTCATTCTGGACATGTGCCTTGTACAACTAACACCATTCAAGAGTGTGCAAATACTGTAACATACCTTTGGTGTTTTTTCTTTTATTTTTCCTCTCAGTGGAAAATAGGCTTATGCCATAGGCCAAAGAAAAAGAAAAAGGATTACAGAAAGTGTGAAGCAATCAGCTGTTAATTACTGAAGTCTTTACTGTCACCAAATCATAATAAACTGTAAAAGAAAGTCCACAGGAAGTATTACTTTATAAACATTCTTCCTAGTATTTTTTTTTAACCCACAACTATTTCTTTGTGACATTTTAACTATTCTAATTGAGATAAGGCCCTCAAGGTAAGTACCCAGAAATCTATAAATCTCTATCGACCAGAGTGACTGTCATTGAAAAATCACATAGTCCTAGGGATGGCTTCTATATTAAAATGCCATTTAATGTGTCTCCCTGATGAAATCAAATGATTAGAAGTAAGCTTCTGTGTCTATTCTATTTTATGACACTATTAAATAAAATTCCTTAACTTCTTCATTTATAAAAATCATTAATAACGTCAGGAAAGACTTCAATGAATCACCAACCCCATTACCTTCATATATATATTAAATGACTAGTATATATGTTCCAAAGAAGTGGTGAAATGGAAAAGAGAGAAACTGTTTGTAGTTGAGCCCCTATCATATGTTTTGCTTTGATGCCTTCTCTTCTCTATGCTGAAAAATATCTTGGTATTTTAATATTTTTTAGAGCTCATACTATCCTGTTAATTATTACTGTGGCTCTCAATGATCTCTCTCCAAATTTAGCATATTTCTCTTTCATTATAAAGCCTGGAATTGGAGCACTAGGCTATCAGGTAAATATTCAAATGTCTTAGGTTGGTAACTCTTGGTTTCCTTTGTTTTTTTGTTGTAAATGTATATGTTTAGAGAGAGAAATGATTTCCAAGAAGTTACTGTATGCAAAGCTCCATGATTTTGATACCCTTAATATTCCAAATAAAATTCCAAAGCTTGTCAGCACCAGACGACCTACAAGAAAGCATGGGTCTAGAGAGGTGATCTAGAGAGATGGTAACTTAGAGGCTGGATGGAAAAGCAAGTGGTGACTTTATATCCATTTCTCTTTCATGGAGAGAAACTGCTTCTCCATTTGCTGCTCTAGTATGGGAGCTATTTTTACCCCACTCTTTTATTTCCTATATTTGATAAAACAAAGATATTTATATTTCTAATGGATTTCAATGTAAAGCATCCATATAGTATTAAGCAAGACTGATCTTAACCAATGAAGGAGTTTAATTAGCCTATTTCAAAGGGAACACTGTATAATAATTTTAAGCAATAATAATTACAACTTAGATTGCATTAAAATGCATTTTGGGTCATTTATGAAAGACATCTCTTTCACAAAATATTCAGATTAGAAGATTCAGATTAAATCAGATTTATATATATATATATATATATATATATATAACTATAAATATATATGTAGAACTATGAATACATATATTTATACATATATAAGTGCATATATGTATAAAATACATTTATACATATATAAATATATATATATATAGCTTATAGGCCTTATATCATAAAAAATTCAGAAAACTAAGGTGATTCTACTTTTATGATATTATCAGACACATAGTGTCTATGAAGAAAAAAATAAAAGAAGGACGTTTGTGAACGCCTGACTTCCCTATTGTTGCCCAGCGCTCCCTATTCACTATCAAAATTTAAGAGCTCAAAAATATTTTTTCCAGGTTTCTTAACAGAGTATTGCTGTTTGCACAAGGAGGGCAGACACAGATGCCCTACAATCATATCAACACACTGATCGTTCTGAGCGATGTATATGAAGTATCCATTCAACAGAGGGAGCAATAAGTGACAGCAAATCAGGCAAGGCAGGAAAGTAGGGCCAGGGCAGGGTGAGGCAAAATTTAAGGAGGTATGTACTTGCACGTCTTGGAAAGTGAGTATCTCTTTTAAATTTTGAGTTGAAGCACCTCACTCTCCTCACCCTAGCTTGGGCCCTTCAGAAAAGATGGACCATCTCTCCTCATGCTTGTAGAAGAATTTTGTCTACCAAACCCCAGAACCCTATTCTATTACCGTATTATGATACTCTGTAATTAATTTTTTTAAAAATTAATTATGGCTATAGTGAATGCTCTTTGAAATATTTTCAAGAGATAGAGAGGTATATAAAATAAAAAGTGAGGTTCTCTCAACCCCATAGTTCTACTAGGTACATAGCCAAGAGAACTGAAAACATATGTTCACCCACAAACTTGTATGAGTGTTCATTACATTATGCTTATTAGCCAAAACGTAGAAACAAACCAAATACTGAAAGAATGAATAAACAAAATGTGGTTTATTCATACAATGGAATAGTATCCACCCTAAAAAGGAATGAAGTTCTGATACATCCTATATGGGTGAATCTTGAAAACATAGGCCAAGAAGAAGGCAGACACAAAAGTTCACATATTGTATGACTCTATTTATATGAAATGTCCACAGTAGGAAAATCCATAAAGGCAGAAAGTAGATTAGTGGTTGCCAGGTAATAGTGGAAGGAGGAAGTATGGAATTTCTTGTGGAGGTGATGGAAATGTTCTATACTTAGACAGTGGAGATGGTTGTAGAACCTTGTCAACATACTAAAACCCACTGAATTGTATGCTTTAAAATGCTGAAGTGTATGCTATATGAAATATTGGTCAATAATAATTTTTTTAAAGCTAAAATGAGTGAAGGTCTGATCACTTTCCCTTATGTAGCCAGAATTTATAGTGTACCTACTATGTGCAGGGCACATCTGTAAATGTTTTACTTCATTAACTCATTTAATCCTTGAAACCACCCAATGACACATCTTTGAAAGATAAGGAAGTTGAGGCACCAAGCAGGTTAAAAAAAATTGCCCAAAGCCCTGTAGCTAGCAAGGGACAGAGCTGGGCTTATAAAACCAGGCAATCTAGCTTCAAAGCTCACATTGCACACTAATTACTAGGAGTAATGGCCATTAAAAGTTGGGGTATATACTTCTAGGCACACACATGCATATGTATGTGTGTCGATAGATAACAAGTATTCGCATGGGACTATACATACTAGAGGTCAGCAAACTATAGCCCATAGACCAAATCAGGCCCACCATCTGTTTATGCCTAATCCATGAGCTAAGAACGGAAGAATGGATTTTATATTTTTAAATGGTTGAGAAAGAAGGAATGAAAAACGAAGAGTATCATTTCATGACACACAAAAAGCATATAAAATTCAAATTTTAGTATCAATAGAAATTTTATTGGGACACCACCAGCTCATTTATTTTTCTGTCTGTGATGGGCTTCTACAGTACAAAAGCAGAGTTGAGTGGTGGCAACAGACAGTGTGACCCCCACAAAGCATTAAATATTCCTATCAGGCCATTTACAGAAAAATTTTGCTGACCCTTGGATTATACCATACAAGATACTCTAAAACTTTCTTAGGTCACTAAACATTATATCATGTTCAACCTCCCAGACTTCTTAATTTCATTAAATGGCTGCAAAATTAAAATGCACCTAAAATTATTCAACCTTCCCCCTATTGACGAAAAGGGCATATTCTTTAGCAAATTTCTCTCCAAATGGTTGGATTAATTTATTTACCTCATTAGCCCAAATTAATTTATTACTTACATTTTGGTGGCCTAAGTACCTGGTCTTTGGGAAGTTTCGGGCCTGTCTCACCTGAATGCAGGCTCTTTTCACAGTTGCTCAATTGTCACCTAACAAAGATGTTGAGTTCTGAGCTGTTTTGGGCTGCACGGTCAGGTCAGCTTTGCACAGATTACATAGAGGGACTCATCTCTCATTCTTCTCAACAATCTTACCTTCTGTGCTTGGGCCTATTATACAGAAACTTCTTTTACAAGTAGCTAGAAAAGTGGAAGAGTAGCTACCGCTCTTTGGTTGTCCCTCTGTAGTGGATACTGTGGTGGGCTGTCAGGTCCCTCACTATTCTGTGCTGAGATATTCATTCTCTTGCTGTTGGCAGCTCATGACCTTCAGTTGTTTCGCTTTGGGAATTGCTTTCGGCTGAACAAGGCTACCTTGCCTAATGTCATGATCTTCCTTCCAGGGGCAAATCCATCCAGTAACTGAGCAGTGTGGGAATATAAAAGCCCATCCACCTTGACTTAAGGCAAGACAATTATAAAAGGCCATCCCAGATCTAGAGCTCCCTGTAGAATCCACTGAGGTTCAGTTGAACTTATTCATTGTGAGACTTCTGTTCAATTCTTCTCCCATTGCACAAAGATGTTGCCCTGAGAACACTACTGCATATATTTCCTACAACCAAAACTGTATCAGAGAGTCTGTTTCTTGGGGAAACTGACCTAAAACACTCCTAACTCTTCCTAAAGGAAGAGAGATGTGATATTTGATATGATGCCCTAGAATAGGAGAGGAAAATGAGTCCCTGTGGCTTAGCCCCTTCAACTCTCTCTTTTTGGGGCCACCCCCATGCAGGGAGGTACATGCTCCTCCTGCTGCCTTTGTAAGGTAAGTCATGCCTCAGACTATGCTTTTCTGAGGAAAATCTGACCAACCATCATCTCTTTTCACAGTAACGAGGCTCTAAACTGTGTGACAAGGAAGTTGTCTATGGGAATCTTCTCTGAAGACTAGATTTTCCCTAGGATTGGATCTCCCAAAATCTAAACTTAGCTAAGGATTCCAGGAAGTTCAATTATGGTAGTAAGCCTAATCTAAGATCTCCAATTTGGCCTGATCAAGAATTATGCTAATGATTTGATCTTTATCTGCTTGATTCCTTTGTCTTTGTTCAGTTGGGTTAAAACTATGGGACAGGAAAGAATCATGATCATCATCCTAAACCCACACTGACAAAGAAGAGCACTACATACATCCAAAAGGTAAACCTTCATTCCTCAAAATTAACCATTTACAGTCTAATTTAACAGTTTTAATTAATAGTCTTTTTTACCTATATAAACAGGGAGATGCTACCCCAGCAACTCTTTAGATTGGGGCAGGTCTTAGTTCAAATCCACCTTGAGCATTTGTGATTTAGGAAGCAGTTTTCAAATAGGAAAACTGAGCTGTGTCCTTTTCAATAACTGAATCAGGGAAGATCCTTCTCAGATTTGGTTTAAGGATTAAAAGCAAAAAAATATATATAAAGTATCTCTGGCAATACCTTATATAGTGGGTATTCAATACGTATTTATTCATAGCTCAGTAAGTATTAAGAACTATTATATAATATACCCATATGGGTGCTCTCTAGATTCTTCAGAGAGAACAAAAATCCCCTCTCTTCTACTTCCAAAAGGTAGTAGGGTGACTTTTCATTCCGAAGAGACTGTTTCAAGCCAAAATTCTGGACAGTGAGTCAAGGAATCAGGGTCACCCCAAAATTAACAAGTACAAAAGTAGGTAATAAGTGACAGAGAGAAACAGGGAGCAAAGGCAATCACATCCACCTTCCCCTTTATGTTATAAAATGCAAAGGTTGGATGCTACAGACTGAATGTTTGTGTCCCCGCAAAGTTCATGTTAGATCCTAACCCCAAATGTGATGGTATTAAGAGGTGAGGCCTTTGGGAGGCAATTAAGTCATGGGGTGGAGCCCTCATGAATGGGATTAGTGCCCTCATAATGAGATCCCAGAGAACTTTCTTGTCCCTTCCCCAAGTGAGGACACACTGAAAAGACAGTATCTATGAAACAGGAAGTGGGCCCGCACCAGACACTGAATGTGTTGACACCTTGGTCTTGGATTTCCCAGGCTCCAGAACTGTGAGAACTAAATGTTTGTTGTTTAGCCCACCCAGTGTATGGTATCCTGTTGAAGAAGCCCAAACTAAGAAAGAAGAAAATGTTCCATTTGCTTGCTAAGAGCATTGTTAACTCTGGCCACGCAGGTACCTGGAAAGTGAGAGCCTGCAGAGACTGGCTGCCAATGATGGCAGCTACCAAACTGGGGCTCTCATTAGATTTGGCCCCAGGCATCAAACAACTCAAGAGTTGCCTTCATACTATTAGTGTGTGGCAAAGGAAGGAGGGAAGCCTGTGGTGGTTAGCCCCGTCATATTCTCTTCTCATAGAGAGGGAGAACCAAGTCCCCTGAGAGTTTAGAAAACCAGCTTGATCCCAGAGGCTAAGTAGGAAGCTGAAATGGGTAAGGTCAGGCAATGACCAACATTGGAAAGCTCAGTAAAGTACAAGTTAACCAAGATAAGAATGTTTCACTTATGTCAGGGTGAACGCAACTTGATACTCAGCATTTATTACTCTGGGGATTTCTCTGCTGTGACCAGCGTTCAGATTAAAGATCTTGCACACTAAGAATAAAACTAAGAAAAACTATGAAAAGAGTGAGTTTTCTCATCACAAGGAAAAAATAAAGAACTAAAATTTATTTAAAAAAAAAGAAAAGAGTGAGTTTCCTTAAACTTCTGGAAAGAAAATTCTAATTTGTCACAAAGTGTTCCAGGAAAAGAACCTGGGATTGGAGGTCGAGGTGGCTGCCTTTGGAACATAGATTCTGGGGATATAATCACTGACCTGATTTGTCTTTTAGCCTGTGATGCTTGTGATTTTGTGAACTCAGAACTACTAACACTATTAATATGTGTAATCTGGTCCAAAAATCAAGCTCAAACATTTAACACCATGACCTTCGGAACTAGTGAATTCCAGAGAGGAGCTGAATGCTCTGTGAAGAAATATTTCCCTTACCAATTTTTTTCTAAATCTGTTGAACATAGACTTTAGAGTAATCTCAAGTCTGATGCTTTAAAACAAGAGAGAGAGAGGGAAAGAAACAGAAAGGAAGGAGAATAAGGAGGATGAGGAGAAGAGGAAGGAAAGAAGGAAGAAAGGGAGGGAGGGAGGGAGGGAGGAGGAAAATAACAAAAGGCCAATGAAGGGAAAGGAAGGGAAGGAGAAGAAAGGGAAGAGAAACCATTCCTTTAAAATACGTTCCATAATTCTTTTTAAAGACCAAGATTATATTACATGGATTATATTCCAGAAAGCAGTTTGGTTTATAAATAATAAATAAGACCTGACAAAAAAGGGAGAAGGAAAAATTACTGAAACATACTATTTCTGAATTCTGTTAGGCATTACACATCACTGGTAGAGAGCACAGCGACATGGGAGATTTAAAGAATGTGTTTAAATCTTTGTAAATATAAGGTGCCAGAGATTCCAGTTCAAAGAAACAGATTACTAGCTTAAGAAATGGGAGAAAAGTTCTGAGACCTCTCTCACGCAGTCATACCAGTTTCTGCAGGAATGCAGGAATTCTTGAAAAATGGTTAGTTCTATAAACATATGGGCAAAGCTGAACTTCCCATGGAAGAGAAAAAAAGTTTTCCAGGTATTTAAAACATCCTCCATTTTTCTGTATTTATTTCATTAAATTTTCTTCTTTTATGGAAAGGAGGAAATCACCGGGCTCACCTGTATCAAACCCCACACTTGGCACTAAGTCCACGGTTCCGTGAAAGGCTCCGGCCCACGCTGAGGTAGCAGTGGTGACTGTAGTCGGATCTGTTTTTGTGATGTCACACGGGGGAGCGGGAATCCTGGCCGCACGCACAGACGGCATCAGCAGGGGCCCATAGGATGGATCCAGGGCAGAGCCAGCAGAAGGGTGGTGGTGGTGGTGGTGGTGGTGGTGGTGGTGGCGGTGGTGCATGTGGGGGTGGTGATGCCGCATGTACATGTCATGCATGTGGCTGTAGGACGGGCTCACCTGAGATGCCAAAGGGTAGTGCCAGGACTCGGACACGGGAGGGGGAGGGGCGGGGCCAGTCTGATGCAGCCCATGTCCTGACCAGGGGCTGGGGTCAGCGGCAGTAAAGGTGCCTGGGGGTGCAGTGACCTGGAAGTCAGGATGAACTCCCCCCAAACAGGGTGCAGATGGGGGCTGGTAAGAGCTGGTCCAAAAGGAAGTCGGGAAACTACTCCGCTGGCTTGAGAGAGCTGAGCTGTCTGAGAAGACAGAAAAATACATTATTTACATAAGATTCAGTTCTGGGATAGACTTGCCTCTACTTGTCCAATATTTTACAAGCAGGCTAATTAGCATACACTCTTTTTCTCCCCACACAGAGGTGAATAGATACCAGGTAAGCCTCTGAGTTGCCATGCCAGGTCAGTACTCAGGGGTCCAGGTGCTGAACGAGTCCCCTGCTTTGTTTGCTTAGCTTAGGCTGTCACAGTCTAGGCTGAGGTCGGCAAGTCTGGGACTGGAAAGCTTCGTTTCCTCCTGTGTGTCTTGCTGCCATCAAGTCTGAGCAGAGGTCACAGGTATATAAGTCTCAGGTAAGAAAAGCTTATGCCATAGACGCGATTCAGGTAGGTTGGAAACGATGATGTTTACCAATTTCTTTTAAAGGAAAATACAATTTTCACCCAAACTAAGCATTTTAACACTGAAAGTAACAGATGGAAGTAAGATCACAGTGATGCTTGCCAACACCCATTTGCCATCAAGAAGAGTACGTTCCAAGCTTATTTTTTCTGTACAGGTCTGGGAGTTTCTAAACTGAAAATAATAACGGTTCACATTTAATGTCAGTGACCAAATGCCCAATACTAGGCCAGGAGCTTTGCATGGATTTGATCTCACTGGATCCTCACTCCAACCTTATGAGTTAGTTACTGTTATTATCCCCATTTTAGAGATGTGGAAACTGAGGCAGGAAAGAAGCTCAAGAGTCGCAGCTGGCAAGTGGGAGACTGGGCTTTGAAGACAGGTAGCCTGCCTGGATGGCTGGCTCTCATCATACCTGTGCCATAGGCCAGCACATTTGTAACTATAACCTGAACATCTAGAATTTGGTGAAGATTCTGTGGAAATCATGAGTGGAGGAGACTCAACTGGGGTAACGGATTTGAGGAGATGTTTAGGGAAGGGGAAATGATATCAAAGAATAGCACTTGGAGATAAATAAGCAAGAGGGAGACCCGTCCTCGACTTTGCTTCAGTTCAGTTTCTCCACTCAATGGTCTTGATATGTTTATATAGATGACCTACTATGTGTGAAACATGGGGCGACTAGGGATGACCGGACAGATATCACCTTTAATCACAATCTGGCAGGGGACAGATGAGTAAATAGACATGAGCAATGTAATTTGGTTTGTGCTCTCATAAGGGGAAATACAGGGAGAGGGCACTAAAGCTGCCTAAGAAAGTAATAGCTAAATAGAAAGGGTCGGGAGGGCTAGCCTTGTGAAGAGGTAGGGAAGAGTGTTTTAGTCCAGGGGTCTCCAACCCCCGGGCCACGGACCACTACCGGTCCGTGGCCTGTTCGGAACCAGGCCACACAGCAGGAGGTAAGCAGCGGGAGAGCGAACGACGCTTCCTCTGTATTTACAGCTGCTGCCTACCATTCGCATTACCCCCTGAGCTCTGCCCCCTGTCAGCATTATGGTGAGTTGTATAATTATTTCATTATATATTACAATGTAATAATAATAGAAATAACGGGCACAATACATGTAATGCACTTGAATCATCCCGAAACCCTCCCCCCCTCCCCGCCTCCTCTGTAGAAAAATTGTCTTCCACGAAACAGGTCCCAGGTGCCATAAAGGTTGGGGACAGCTGTTTTAGGCTAACGAAAAAGTATGTGAAAAAAAGGCCAAACATTACACATACACACAAAAATAGCATTTGAGGGACAAAAAAAGAGTTCAGTGGGCAGATGGTGGCAAACAGACTATGGTCTAAGAAGGACCCACATGGGTATGTTTTTATGAGCCATGCACTAAGTGTGGGCGCTGTCCTGAGGAGATCCAGTGAGCTTAAAAGGGTTTTAATCTAGGGAGTGTTATAGTCAGAACTGTGTTTAGAAAGCTCGACACCTCCAGTGAGAGCCAGGTGCCTCCAGTGCAGGGTAACTAAGCAAGCATGGGCCTGGGAGTCTGGGGTGCTCAGCCAGAAAGCTGACACCCAGCAATTACCCTGTCTCATTGTAGGACCCCAAATGATCTGTTGGCCTCTCTGTGGCTCAGTGTCCTCCAATCAAATGTGAGGATTTGAGCTCATTTAATTCCAAATATCTTCTGTCCCCATACCTCTAACCATTCTGTGACATGTCCTATGGAGTATTTGTATCTATAGATAACGATAAGGTTGCTTAGTACATTAGTCATGCCAGTACAGTAAAATAGTATTTTTATACTGGGTTCCACATAAATGAACCTTGCTAGATCTTTCCATGGAATGAAAGATATCCTAAGAAGTACTGTGAAATAAAAGTATTCAGAAGTCTGACATGTTCACGTTCTCACGTCATAAACTTCCAGGACATAGTTTTCTTGCCTCAGGGAAAGCTTATATAACTTGACTCAACCCCTACATGTGTAATTTGATGAACGTAATTACGATTATCACCGGGTTGTTCAAACATTTCCTTTCTCTAGCTTCCCTAAAGGCTGTGGCACTAACACTGCGAGCTCTTACTCTCTCTCCCCATCAGCCCTACAGCAGACCTATCATCCACCCCATCCATAGACAGGTGGCTATTCAGTGTCTCAATTCAAGTTTCCTCCCACCCCCTGCTCAGGATCTCCATGGATCTCAAAACCTCTGAGGAAATCTAAGCGATGATGTTCTTCAAGAGGCAAAGGATGAAAGGACAAACTCTTCTTCAAACCTTCCAACAGTCCTGGCAAACTTTTACTTGAATGGCTTAGTTTTGTCACAATCATAATCTATCCAAAAATAGCACTTAAAGTCACTTACTGGCATTGAGGCAAATATGTCCTATTTAAGAATGGTCTTCCTTTGACATATGAAACATGGCTGCTAATGACAAGAAGGAAAATTGTGTAAGCTGTAGGAAGAAAATTCAATTTGCCTTAAATGATGGCCATTTGTAGAATATTTCTATCATACCCACAGTAGAAAGCTGTTAACGTTTAAAGTTTAAAACTCATACAAAGAGTTTATAGAGGCTCCTTATATTATACAGTACAGCTTTGCCACCACCAATCTTCTCCTTTGTTCTCACAGATCCAATCTTTGGTGGCAAACCCTTCATTCTGCTCATAATTTGTATCTCTTGCGGGGCCAGAATCTCATTATAAAAACAGCTGAACTCAACCCACAGGTGTGTGCCAGAGACAGACAGTTCTCTTTATTAATATCCCCCATTAAAATGTCAAAAGTACAGAGAGTATATGTCATTTCCCTGGATGCTTTCCTTTTGTTTCTTTCCATTTGTATGTCCACGGACCTAATTTTATTTTACAGATGCTTACGCATTTTGGATATGCGTGCAGAAATATGAATAATGAAAAAATTCCTTACCAAAAATATTATCCTACTTATGACGTATTGTATTGTGATTAGTGAACACATTAGCATTGAAAGTAGAAATCTATTCTAAAAAATGCACCCCATAGAGGCTGAACAAAGCTTTAAAATGCCCCAGGGAAAAATCAAATTAGAAGCAACTTAATATTTTCCCAGTCAGTATGTCTCCTGAGATTAACATAAAGTTTGCAGAGATCTATGCAGCTCTTTTCAAAAATAATGTTGCAGTCTACAAGTAAATGAAACTATATTGAACAGAAAATGTTTATGGACAAGTCTACATTTCAAAACCACTATCTGGTATCTTGATTGTTAAAAAAGAAATTCTTGATACAAAGAAACAGATGATATTCTTTGTTTCATGCCTGGGAATCAGTGTGCTTATTTCATATGTGTGTAAATTTTTTCATTACATGACTCTTTGCTTACAAGTATTTAATCACAGCCACATTTTTTGGATGAAAAAGCTTATGAAAAACTGCACATGCTATTTCCATGCAATATTACTTTTTAGCAATTCAGAACTATGCGATATTCACACTCTGTGGTGACTTTGGGCTCAATGATACTGGATATTTGGATGACATTAACACTGAGTCTAACATGTACAAAAAGTCTAAATATACTTTGGTTCGGTTTGCGTTTGGGATTAAAGAGTATTACACATGCATACACACCCTTATTTCTAAACAACAACAAAAAAAGAAAAAAAGAAATTGTCCCATACAATCCACCCAAAGCATACACAGTAATCCCACTGGCATGGTTTTTAGCAGAAATGTGTCTTAGAGACATAAAAGACTTTAATATGGATCATCAGGTGGTTCTTTCAATTTCACAGTAGCTGGGATACTTTTTACATTAAACTTCAATGCCTCTGAAAAACAACCTAAGGGCAAACATTTTATGCAAGAGAAAATTCAACATATAATTTAAAAAATAAATATTTTGTTACCTAATTTTGAAAAAAAAATGAAAACTATATTAAAAGGAAAAATAGGACCATAAAATGTTGTAGAACCTCTATCTTAAGTCATCTTCAAAATCTCCAGAAAACATATTCTTAGAATAAATACTGATTGAAAACATCCATGTTAAAAGATAACATTTACCTTTTTATTAACCTCAGTGAAAAAAACTGCTACTCCATTCTCAACCTAGAGGGCCCTCGCTCTAATTTTAATTCCCTTCCTCTTGTTCTGCTTCCCATAAAAATAACTCATTGGGTCAGAGGTGAAACGATACGTGTTCCAGTGTTTTCTGTCACTCAGGCATTAAGCATTACCATTATATCAAAAGACTGCCCTCCAGGTATTTTGTTCTAGAGTTGCTCAAAAATGGGCCTTGTGACCCTAAAGTGAGAGTTTCAAGGGGTGCTGTCAGCTGCCCTACTCCTTGGAGGCAGGACAATGAGATAAACCAGGCCTCAATTTCCTCCCACGTGTTTGTTCTAAGCTTCCCAGCAGCGATTACTTCCAGTGCCTCTTAGAGATACCGCCCAACTCTCTCCGTCCCTGTCTCAGTCGGCCCAGGAGATAGGCCCTCTCTCCCCTTCCTCCTCTTTGCTAAGTTTAATGCTCATTTTGAGAGGGCTTTCTTATGAGAATGTTGCTCCAAGAACACAGATGTAGATCAGTCATGCAGAAAACATTTACTTTGCAATTACAAGAAGAAAAAGTATATCAAGTTTACCACTCAGCATAGTTTTTAAGCCAGTGACATATTTGTCTGTCTTGACTTAACTACTCGCTTTCCCTACACACACACACACACACACACACACACACACACACACACACACACACACACACACACACACACACACACACACACACACACACACTTTCCGTAATAACACTTAAGCACTGAGGTCAGTGAATAGACATATTTGAAGCCGATGCTTCTATTGGATGGGATAAGGAGACAGTCAGATTCATTAGGTTTTCTTAATTGAGAAGCCCTACTCAATCCATGAGGAGATATAATGGGAGAAGAGGTAGTCGTTGTGATGTCATGTCAAATAAAGTACAAATATTTACTGTCAACTGCTTGCCTCAAAGCTGCAAAACGTTTAAAGAGGACTTTCCTAACTCCATCAAGATACAGATGCAACGTATGACCGCTGTTCCATCATTAGCTGACACTCTATCATTTGCCTAAAGATTTACTGTGGAAATACATTCTGCAACCAAACATAATTCAGTTTTAAATTCTTTGAAGTACTGTAGCACTTGTGTAGCACTGTAAAAACCTTATGCCATAAATTAGACCCTTTAATTTAATACAGCTGGTCAGCAGCTCCTCCTAAAGTATTATTGCCACAGCCATCAACATTGTCAATAGCCTTGAGTGCTTAGTATGTCCAAAACACTGTATTTTTGCCAGGAATACAAACTCCCAGAAAACAGTTTTCTGAATAAAGATCCAAGGTAGGTTTTCTATGTGCCAAATGAATGGAAACTTACTTAAGGAAGAGAGAAAAGGCATCTGACCTTCAGTCAGTGCCTTGCATCAAGCCCTATGCCAAATAATTCATATATATTATCAAAATATCTTTACAACAACCCTAGGAGATGGGTATTAATCAACACATATTATAGTTGAAGTTAATCTCAGGGAAACTTTGAGAATTACTCAAAGATAACATTGCAACCAGGCAGTAATAAGGTCAAAACTTGAACCCAAAACAAACATAATCCAACCAAAGACCGCATTATGCAAACCTGTGTTGCTTTGGCAATTAATACAATATTTCCAGCAACTCTCTTAACTAGACATGGGGAATCTCAATTTATTATACTTCTCTTTAACACATTCAATAGTTGCTAAATCCTTAATTACATTTTGTGGATTTCATATGAATCTTATCCAACTTATGTATACTTAACTAAAAACACTAATTCACAACTAGAAACAACTATGGCAAAGTTTTATTCACAAGTGGAAAGTAATTAATACATTTGAAATCATAGAACTTCACAGAAAAAAAAAAAGATTTCAACAACCACTTAATTCAACCCCCTTATTTTATAAATAAGAAAACCGTACCCAAAGATTGCATACAACTTATTACTAATAAATTCTCTATTAAGTCTATTAAGGACTTTTTTTTGTTTTCTAATCCTTGGTACATAGTATGAACTTGGTTCATCTAATTTAATCAACTGATCATTCAATTCATATTCCATATTTTTCATATAGAAATGCATTATCCTGAGTATTGGGGAAAACGATGTGAGTTAACTAGATAGGATATATATAGTCTCAGTGGAAAAGGAAGAGATGGAAATTGAAAAGCATGCTGTGTTTGCCTGGGCTACTCTGATAAACTAACATACAAAGCTCTAAAAATTCTGGTCTCTACTTACACCTCTTCTTTCGTTCCATTCACACTAGTATTTCGGCTTCTCGTTGAACACTCAAGTTCAATTCTTCCTCAGGGCCTTTGCACTGGCTGTTCCCTCTGCCTTAAATAATTCCCCCCCTAGATATCTGTGTGATAAGAAGCACTCTTATTTTCTTCGGGTCTGTGCTCAAATGTAAGTCTTAGGGAGACCATCTGTTATCACTCTAAGTAAAATAATACCTTGCATCTCATTATATATATATATGTCCTGTCTCTTTCACTAGCAAGCTCCATTGAGTATAGAAGCTTAGACTTTCCTGTCCACTGCTATATTCCCACGACCTAGAACATAGTAGGACCTTAATAAATGTTTGCTGCATAAGTCAATGAATGAAACGGGAGATAGATTTGAAGGCCAGATTTAAGATAATGCCAAGAAAATTCTCATAATACTTACTAAAACATTACCATTATCCACACTTTCTATACTGAAATTTGACAGCCTTCCAAAGATCCTCTCCACTCAGTCATGCAGATTATGGGAAAAACACTGACAGGTAGAGTTTTTGCATTTACACAACACCTCACTTAAAACTATTATGGTTATGATACTTTAGACAATCACTCTTACATCTTTCTATAATTTGGGGCTTTTGCTCCTATATTCCAAGTTAAATGATCACTGGGTTGCATATGCTAGTATGCTAAAAGAATTAGGCATTGCATTTATTACTCTCCTGGGACTGATTGTCATGATAGGATTTATTATTGATATATCAAACTATTTATTAAAGCCAGCTAATTCACTGAAGTTTTCCTATTTTCACCCTCCACAAGCTATTAAAAGTATTCACAATGTGCTATCAAATAGGACATTGTTGGTTCTGTTAGCATGTTAGGGTTTCGAGGACTAAGTTCTCAGTTCTTGTGGGAAGTCCATAATTACTAATCAAATAAGCAGTATGCTTCCCAATTCACCTCTACCAAGGTCTAGGTCACTTGAATATGGATTCCACCTTCCTCTTTAAAGTCATTGTGTATGTCAATGTTGTTCATATTTCTTATCAGAAAGGAGAAAAGAAGGGAGGGATGGTGAAAAGAGAGAAGGGGAGGGGAGGAGAGAAAAGGGAAGGAAAGGCAGGCAGACAAGAAAGAACCATTCTTCTGATGCTGAGAGGGGACCGACCACTCATCACCTCTCACCTGCCCCCTACCACAGGTGACCTACCACAGGTGACCTATCACTGGTGGCCAGCGTCTCCTCACCATAGGATCACATGGGGCACTTATTACAGTGATTCCCAGAGCCTCCCTCTGGAGCCTCTGTCTGATTCAAAGGTCCAAATAAGGGGGCTGCAATCTGTGATTTTTAGCAGCACTAGATCAACAATTATCAAACTTGAGCCTGCACCTGAATCCCTGGGAGGGCTGGTTAAAACACAAGGTACTCCACCTGTGAGTTTCTGATTCAGTAGGTGTGGGGCTCGGACCACGAATTTGCATTTCTAACAACTCCCATGTGATGCACATGTTCCTGGTCCTGGAAACCACACTTTGAGAACCATTTTACTAGATTCTTCTTAGAACCAGGTGAGTTCAGAAGAAACATTCATATTTCTTTAAAACTACCATTGGAATGATGGGTTGTTTTTTCTCTAATGTTGTAATTATCTCAATTAAGTTGTCATCAGACCATTTTCTGTGAGTCAGAAATCAGATTCAAACACATCTCTCTGTGACCTCTATATAGAGCGAAATAAAGAGGAAGCCCAATCTACTGCTTTGCTTTACTGAGTTAAAAAAAAAAAAAAAGCTTAAACCAGGGAGATACAGTCAATAATGTCTGGGTTGTACACTACAAAGAGTTAACATCACAACAAAGCAGGACAGAGAAAGCCATCAAGAGAACACAAAAGGCTTTCAAAGTATGTATTCCTGGGTCGGACTCAGACCTCTGCTATGTCATCACGTAGCACTTCGTGGAATGAGCAAGAGCTAATTTTTAAACACTGATCCAGGCACGCCTATTATTTAGAGATCCAAATTGGGCCATCGGGGCTTAAGGAATGGTGCTTCGCAGCTCAATCCTGCCACTATGAACTCAGGCCAGTTGCATCACTACTTTCCACGAGGAATTTAAGGGGTGTGACTGCATCCTTTCCAACCCTGCATTCCACATGTGACAAAACTGATCCAGCTGTTTGTCTGAAAGAAATTCCTTGCTGTCCTTAAAAATTAAAAAGCGAGTGGATATCCGTCCTCCAGGGGCAAGTCTCCAGCTGGAACCTGGTACAGACGGTTGCGAAACAGAGCCAATGCCCTGGAGAGCATCTGCTTTGGAATTCTTACCTCGCCATAAGGGGGTTAGCCCCATCTTGCTTTTTGAAATGGCAGATTCTGGATGAAGGGTGCTGGCTTGGCCCAAAGCTCTTGAGAAGTGTTCATCCACTACTGACCCAATGTCTCCCTGGAAATAAGTGAAAAGGACACAGCGAGAGTTAAGGTACTCCATCTCGGCAGGCTGGTCTTTCTCCTC
>NW_020172770.1:705792-718091 GCF_003031525.2 Neophocaena asiaeorientalis asiaeorientalis | reverse complement strand
AGAGTTACTTCCAGAGAGTCCTGCATCTTGCTGTATACCGCTAACTTCTTCTGGGATGGAATAAACAAAACACAGTATCAAAGACAGTTTGTACAAAAAGCATTAACGAGTTAACTTTTCACTAAAAAAAAAAAAAACAAAAAAGTCTAAACATTAACATATGTTCACAAACTGATTCTTCTTCATTTGCTTTACTCCACCTTCCCCTTCCCCTAACCAGCCTTCTGCTTCCCATCCTGAAGAAAAAGACTTTGCTATTTCAAATTTGGCAAAAAAAAAAATGTCCATTATCCAATGGTATATTCTCAGACTGTGAAAGGCAGGCTTTTTTTTTTGCTTAATTTAGATATACCAAAATGAGAATGACTTAAAAAAAAGAAAGAAAGAAAAAAGAAAGTGACAGAGCCCTTCCATTTTTGTTCCCTTTTCTATTTTAAAGATTTAATGTACAGCAACATTATAGTTCGGGACAGGGAGGAATGGAGATGGTAGGCCTAACTGTCTGGGGGAGGGGTGGAGAAGAAAAGAGTTTTTCATAAATGAAATACACTAAAATAAAAACAGGAATGTAGCATCTTATAAAAGGATTTGGCAGATGTGCTGAACTCATTTCTCAAAAATCAAACTAAAATGACAAAATAAGCCTGTGTGAAGATCCATTTTGCATGGAACATATTTTTCAGATGTTCCACTTGCCACCATTATCATAAAAGGGGAAAAAAAGGTATTATGATGACTTACTGAAAATAATACAAGATACTAGCAATGGCTAGGATGGCTTTTAAATCAAAATGAAAAAGGTTTGGTAATTTTAAAATGTTTTCAAAACATAAAATCGTAGCTCTAGTAATAGTTTATATTATGACTGATACTCTTTATTACCCCATGTAATCTTTACAATTCTATAATGTGGTTATCATTACTCTCCGTATTTTAAATATGAAGAAGTGAGGCACAGAGAAGTGAAGTAACTTGCCAAAGGTCACAGAGCTTATAAGTGATGGACCCAGAATGCATAATAAAAATACACAAATGTACATATGTGTGTACATGTATGTGTCAGAGGAGGGCAGGGGAGGGATATCTAGTGCAGAAAAAAAAAATCACCAAAATGTTATGTTTTGTGTTCTTTTTCTGGGTAGTAAGCTTGTAGTTGGTTGTTATTTTCTTATTCCTATTTTTCAATATTTCCAAATATTTTTCGTAGAGCCCATATCATTTTTATAATCAACTTTAGTGCAAATTATATATAAGAAAATAATGCTAAAAAACTATAAAACTCATTATCTTAATGACAAAATGAGCATCCTATCATCTGTATACCTACAAAACCTGACCCTTTGTCAGACCATTTTTCTTATTTCAGAAAAAACTTCATGTTGGAAAGTGAATGTCGGTAGAAAAAAATAAATCATTCTAGAATAGTCAGTAAGCACATAGTTTGGCAAATGTTATCAAAACACATAACCAAGACTCAATGTTTCTAGTGGTAATTACTAGCCCCAAAATCTGTAGCCCCAAATTATAAATGCCTCATTCGGAAAACTGAACCCCAGCAATGAATATGCTGTTCTTGTGTGAGGTAGGGTCTGAAATGTTAAGGCACATTACAAGCTGCTGCTTATTATTTAGGGCTGCTATATATACACACACACTATATGTATCTCCCTTTTTATTTGAAATCTGTGTCAGTATGGTTATCGCTTCTTGATGAATAGATGATTCATTCCCTGTGAGTGAATATGCCTTGCTGATGAATAGGTGATTGTAATGACTGAGTGGTTATAAAATTCTTACAATCTGTTCTGCTCAGATTTGAACATGGTTATGTTTAACTTCAATAGTAAAAAACACCGTAGTAATATAGGTTATGTATAAAACGAAAAGATTGAACTAACTGACCTCTACAGTTACTCCTGGCTTTAAATTCCATTATAAAGTTACATGGATATTACTATTTATTAGTCAAATCACAGTACTGCTTCTCCAGGCACATGTGCATTTACCGAAGTTATACCATTTTAAGCAAATACACACACTCTGCCGAATATTCAGGCATATTAGAAAGAAGCACTGTTTTTATTTGGGAAAAAGATTAAAACTGATCTACAGAGTGGCTTCACTGCCTTAAGTGTTAAGTATTATCTATTAAACCGATTTCTTTTTTCTCATTAACGTCCAGTGCAGCATCAGTTTGTGAGAGTCACGCTTTGCATCTACTTGTTTAATTTGTTTAATTTTAATGCTTATTCCTTAAATGAAAGAGGCTTGGCTATGTTAATCATCCAAAGAAAGACAATTTTTTTTATTTTATCCCAATTAGCAATTGATTCTTAGATAAAATAAAATTAAAGTTATATATATGTGAAAGATTTGAGAACTGCAAATCAAATGCAAATATAGCCTCCATTTGTATGCAAATGTAGCATAGTATTATGATCAATAATGGTATCAATAAAATTTCTTAATTTTTACATTGATGGCAGTTGAATTTAAACCATAGATTTTTGGTCAAATTAAGATTACACAATTTTCTAAATGCTATATAATTTTATGTTATTCTTTTTTAACCAATTGCTGAGTAGTTGGATACAAATCAGTTATACATTTTTCACTAAGAAATGGGGAAAAATTAAGCAAAATCTTCCATTGTGTCAAAATACCTTTTATGAGTCTATTTTCTAAATGTCAATTCTGTCAACGGATGCATTGATTCCCTATAATCTTTATATTTCCTATATATGTAATATATATCTATATATACACATATGCATTTATATAAGTATATATTGAAATATTCCTTTCAAATACCCGTGGTACTATAAAAATATCTATATTGACTCCTCTATTTAAATACATTTTGGGAGGATGCTTATAAAATATACTTTTTTTTCTCTCTCCCAGCTCTTTGAGGCAGGTCTTCTACTAGCTAAATGAATTTGCTGGAGACCATCAAAAAAATAAAATAAAAAAGGAGCCTATGATATAGCTACCAATGGGCAGGATATAAAGCATATTTCTCACCCCCCTCTTGCATTTTGCATCAATTTTCACAAATTTTAGTGTACCCATTTAAATATTTACGTTTACAACACACAGGAGCATTTATGACCACACCATCAACATCACTGGTTAAAATAAGAATTCTAAAGCATCCAAACAGCCTGATAGCCTTCTAAAATGGCAACACTGAATTTACATACATTTTTTAAACATCAAGTGTGAGCATGAAGAAAATGGGAACACAATTTAAACAGCAATTGATCCATATGCTAACATTCACACTATCCTAATCTCCTTCCCCAATGACTCTTAAGCCTCAACTGCCTTCTGTTATCTGTGCTTTTGTGACTGTAAATCAATCCTTTGCCTTTTATCAAAAAAAACTAAGTATGTTATTTATGTACACTGTTGCCATATTCTGTATTTACTTGGTGTTTGCTCCTTGGAATGAAACTTCCCTAGTGTTATTTTCATTCTTGAAAGTAATACATAAAATTTAAAGCTTGAAAATAAATCTCAAATCATCAGAACCCAAATTTCCTGAATCAATGCTGAAAGGCAATGTGGTTCATATTTTTCTCAAAATGCACTATCACACCCTAAAAATAGCCCAATCTGTCAGAAGTATTCATAATTTTCTTACTAGACACTTACGAATTATTAACAAAAATAAGTCATCAGAAGGAATTTCAAAGACTACAATTTGGTTTATTGAATGCACCTTAACTGGCTCATCCTCCATGGCAGAGTAATGACAAATTTCCTTCAGGTAAAAGAACCCTTGAGTTAGATGAAACAGTGACCGAGTTAACAGGCACAGAGTTAAAATGAACTCAGAAAGACTTGAAAGTAGCAGTGTGAAGGAGTTCGCCTAGCCTAGGCAGTGCGAACCATGCCCAAACACCTCACAGCCTGCCATCAGGCACAACAGAAACAAACTCGCACAGGAATGTGCCGGGGAAAGAATTTGTCTGACAAGAGAAAGACTTCCATGTCGGGAGCCAAATACCACTATCTTCCCAAGGCTTAAGCCTACAAAATGCCAAATGATTACTGTGCATATGTGGAAACTTTTTTCTAAGGAAACAAAAGTATTTTAATGAATCATTGGATATTTGGAAACAGCTTTTTTTTTTTTTTTCTACTGGCTATCTTTCCTAAATGCAATGATTCTTTCATCCCGAGAGACATGGTTAGAGCCTGTAAGAAAGGACCACTAGCCCATAGTCAATGTTTCAAAACTATAAAGCCCATAAAGCAGAGTGTTACTCTTTGATCCTATTTTTCCGAATTTACTTGAATAACAGATTTTTTTTTTTTTTCGGTACGCGGGCCTCTCACTGTTGTGGCCTCTCCCGTTGCGGAGCACAGGCTCCGGACGCGCAGGCTCAGCGGCCATGGCTCACGGGCCCAGCCGCTCCGCAGCATGTGGGATCCTCCCAGACCAGGGCACGAACCCGTGTTCCCTGCATCGGCAGGTGGACTCTCAACCACTGCGCCACCAGGGAAGCCCGAATAACAGATTTTTAAATCTATCTCAGAGAGACTTGAAGTTTTGGTCCTTGGCCTATTTGGAGGAGGAATCAGGTTGCGGGAAGGTGGGTCAGGATAAAGAAGATAGTTCACAGACCTTTGATATATTTTATTTCACTAACTGTCACACATACACTAATATCTTGTCCAAATAATTATTCTCAATGTATATATGCAAAAACTGATTTACTTGGCCACATCATCTAACTAGTAAATGGCAAGGATGGGATTAGAACCTATTTCTGTCTGTAAACAAAGCATCTGCCAAGAAAACAGACTAAAGAAAATGAGTCTCTATATAATATTTAGTTTAACTGTATAAACAAATAGAAGCCCACAGTCAGCGTGGCATCATATGCTAACTAAAGAAAGTCTAAAGTTATTTATAACACTCAAACACTAGGGATGTAAACATATCAAAGATATGGCTATTAAATAATGCAGTGCTCTTCAAAATATGTGTATATCTAGATGAACCTGCCCTTCTATATCTAGAAATGTGTTGTCCCCTTGGCAAGTCAGATACAAAATACAATTTTTCTGGAAATCCTATTTTGGAAATGTGAGTGGAGCCAATTTACTAGACACACTCAGACCTCGAGATTCTGTGTTTGTTTGCTTTTTTTGTTTGTTTTTTATTTTTCTTAACAGTAGGAGGAGCAAGCCAAAAATAATATTAGCTATTTTTGAGCACACCTGCCACTCAATGATTCTGGTCATTATCAAAAAAAAAAAATCAAACCCATCCCCTCAAAGGATGAAATTTTTCCAGTTTTGAGGATGTTAAAAAAAATGTGCCACAGGCTGAGAATTTCAAAATTTGCATTCCCAAAATGTTTTAAGCAATGATCGCATCATGAGGGTATGTGTTCTCTCTCAAACTGACTGCTTTGAATGAAACAACAGTTTCTGATATATAAATTTCTGGTATGTTTACATAATCCTATTACTAGATTTAGGGTATGATTTCACTTTTTAAAATTTATCTGTTAGTCATCGAATTGCCAGTTAATTCTTATTTTGTGTCAGTCATTGTGCAAAGGCTCGGAGGCACAAAAATGAAAGTCATAGCAGTTGAGAGAGGCTTGTAAGGAAAATGGTAAAGAAAGAGAACCTCCAGGTTTATCCACATGGCTAATTGTCTAATTTCTCCAAGTAGCTAATATTCAAAAATTTTTAAATGAGAAAAGTAAGAGGGTAACACTAGGTGAATTACTAATTGCTTTTGTTGCTTCTAAAGAAGCCCAGATGGAAAGGGAACACAGTAGAAAGAGAACTGGAATGATTAAGGGGATTTGACCAAAACCAGTCCATGAATCTGGGTAAGGCACCGAAACCTTTGGCCCTCAGCTTTCTCTTCTGAAGATGAGGAATTCTGACTTCATTATCTCAGAGGTCTCGTCCAACTCTGTAGGCTAATAAGCAACATGCTGGAGCTCTAGACAAACTCACACTTAATTTTGTTTCTTACGTTGGCTGCCTTTTCTGATTTTGCAGGACACTGGTCAAAAAAACCCTACAGATCATTGAAGACTAATTCATTTTCAGACATAGGTCATCTAGCCCAATCCCTAGGAATGAGTTTGGGTACTTCTTTAGCTATCTTCACAGTAACCAAAAAGGAGGTATCCTTCAAATATCCCCACCCCATCCCCCAAGGACAAGTGTTTTTGCACACTAAAACAACATAGTTTTAAGAGGAAAGGACACCTGTTCGGTTTAGGCCCTTCTTCCTTTCTTTTCTTTCCTTTTTCTTTCTTTTTTTTTTTTTTTCCTCTACTGAAGTATGAGACAAGTGAAAAATAGTTCAGTTATCCCGGTTCAGACCATACTTGTAAATTACTGAAATAAATCTGGTATCCACTGAAATATCTCTAAATATGGCATTCATGACTTGCTTCTAGCAACAGACGTTTGGGTCTAATGGTTCAAGTCACTATTAGGGTCTTCCTAAATGAATAGTTAAAGCAGAAAACCAGCTGCTGAAAGACGTGCTTTTTAAAAGAGTCAGTGCAAAGTTTTGACCAAAATTATTTCCTCCACTATCTCTGCCAGAGTCTGAAATTCAAGTATTGGAGAGTTTTTGTTTCTTGAATGAAAATGTTTTTCTAGAGACAATACCTTAAATTGTTATGTATTACCAGATGTATCAGTTTTGAGATTTCTTTTTAAAGCCAGTTGGAAATAGGGCTGATGGGAATGGGATTCAAGTTAAGTGGCCAGGTTTTAGAATGGCAGTCACTTAACTCTCGAGTTTGCTTTAGAATCCGTGTTAGGCATCTTGCGCATAATATTTTTAGTCTTATTGACAATCCCCTTTGCACAGAAAAACACAAGACAGAAATGTACATACTGCCCAACCGGGTCAACACAGAATCTCTTCTGTAGTTGTCCAAGGAAGCACCATGCAGGATCGTTCTACCCACTGATCCCCCTCATTTCCACTGTTATGAGTCATGTCCCCATCATCTCCAACTCTGTGAGATGTGAGACTTTACCAAGCGCTAAGTGAAGTAGGACTTCCTTGCGTTGAGTGAAAATATCCTTCACTTAAATTTGCACAGAATACTTCCTTGTCCCGGCATTTGGTTTCTCTGGTGAATGTAGCCTCAATGCACGTGATTTTATGGATTTCAAGCCTGCCCTTACTATCCGTATTGTAATCTCCATTCTGGTTGACTGCCAGAGACAACAGTCCAGTTTAGTTATTTCAAAGTTTAATTTTCCTTCTAGCTTTGAATTTTCTGGCTGGAAAGTTATTGGGAGCATAAAGCTCTGGGGCACTTGAAGCTTCTAAGTCTCTACAGTCAAGTTACTTTGTGTAGTTTGGAATCAGAGGGGCTGTTCTCTCTCAAAGAAGTCCTGTATGAATTCTTATAAACCTACTTAAGTCCTTGCTTACAGTTGCAAGAAAATTATATCCTCCAACTTAAATAAGTGGACTGTGTATTGAAACTATTTAGAATGTAATTGTATGTTTTCCTCTTAATAAATCTAAACTTATGTTGGAACAGCAATGATATATGAGGCACTTAAAGCTGACTGTTAATACCACTTCCTGCATATTATTTTCAAATAAATACATGTTCATTTGCTAAGTGGATATTCTGCTTCATCAGCAAAGGATGCAACACGGATAGCAAAAGTCATTAGCATAATACAAATGCTTGCAAAACAACTTTGGAATGCCTAAACTAAAAACGTATACTACCAAGGACTTGGAAAGAATTTCAAGCTCCAAGGCCAAAGAATCTACTGCATATTAATCTTCTTTATCAAAAAGTTGATTTGGAGCACTAAAGACAGAAATAAGCTTATTGTGCAATAGCAAAAAAAAAAAAAAATCTTGGGAGACGGCATGGTACGGTGGAAAGATGCTCTGCTGGGGAGCAGGGGATCCAGTGGTCCTAATTTTGTCACCAATTAGCTTTGAAATCTTTAGCCAGGCATTTCAGCCCTATAAACATGCACTTCCCCATCTGTAAAAGGAGGGGTTGAAGTATGTTTTCCCAGGGCTTTTTCCTAACAAACAGAATCTCAGATTTTAGGACCTAACCAAGGTGGCAGAGTCCAGAGAAAGAGTTCGAAAAACTCCTTACAAAGTTAGAACTGAAGTTCTGCCTCCCAAGACTTTTAATTCTCTTAAGTGAAAGCATGCATGCATATTCACCCAGCTGTCACCCTTGAAGAGAGCAGCGTCAATATGCTCTAACTTATATGAAGCCCAAAGTGTGATTGTTAAAAACTCCTATGCACAATTAGAGAATGGGCGATTGTTCTCTGCTTTCACCACCTCACCTAAGAACTCACCCAGTTCTGAAAGCTTTGCTTTAAGTATCTCCCTAATGTTAACATTATGAAAATATGGGGGGAGAGGGATTTTAGACGACAGATTGTCTGCATTTAAGATGAGGAATCTATGGGGTATGAAGGGAATTTATGATTGTTTCCCTCAATTTTTCCTGACACGTATTTTGAATTTATTTTCTCTTTTTTCCTACTGTCACTGTTGGGATACAAACGCATTCCTTTCTGTACACGTTCTGCAGTGTCATCATGCCTCTGGAGCACGTGCTGAGAGACTAAGTCGAGAGTTCTCGTGAGGAGTTGGTAGGGACTGATGCATTCAAGCAATGAAGAGATGGTGGGCACAGGGACCAGAGACCTTAGATCCCTTAGCAAATCCTGGCTCTATAAAGCACACTGTTAGATATACGCACAGCCACGCAATTTCTAGGAATTAACATCAGGGACTCTAAAACTGACTCTTTAGGTATATTTACATTTTACTTTTATTCACTTAGCCTACTGCATGCTTAAGTAACACACTGCAATGCAGCCTGATGTATACACAGTTCACTGTTTTTAAGGTACTAACCTATTACCCACCTATGATTTATAATATGTTCAATTAAAAAATGAAACAAAATTCCAAGTGCCTTTTACACTTGTAATTACACAAAATCACGTCGTACTTTTAGGTGGAAAGCTGCGAATACATGTGCCTGGAGCATTAAGTTCTACTATTTAAAAAAGAACTTCTGCTATATAATCATGCATTAAGAGGAAAATATACCTATGTTTAAAAATCTATCATAATAAACCACTATGAGATAATAATTTACAAGGACTATAGAGCTATATGGACTTGAGGAAAAAATCAGTTCAAAGATACACTACAGTAATTGAAAATACAGAAGTGATACAAAACTTTAATGCTCTCTTTTCTAACATTTTCTAAATGACCATTAAACTTTGTAACTCTATCACTTTTTCTGCTTCCTGTCCTCAACAAGTCAATTTTTCAAATACAGTAGGACTCGTAGCCCTTGTTTTTGTCTCCCAGGCAAGATGCTATTAGGGGTCACTTCCCACGTACGGAGAAAACAATCTTCATGGATAATAATGATAAAACCTTATGGAATGCAAAAACAACCAAAATATGTATTCTCAGATGACTACGTTGGGGCCAAGTCAATATTAGTCCCACTTCACCCACGCACCACATAGTCTAAAAATGCTGTCAGCCTGATAAGAATTTCCTGATTTACTCTGTTTTCCAACAGAAAATATAGGGCATCAAAATAAACCCCTGACAGTAAAAGTACAGTAGTTACACTCCTGTCTTTTTATTTTGCTATAGCCAGTTATATAGTCAAATAGTTGCTTTACCTGACAAAAAAGCAATCTCCAACAAGCCAGTGTAGTAAAAGCAACATGAAAATTTCAAGCACACTTCTCAACTAAGTTCTTCAGTTCAACTCAGCCTAACATCTACTTAAACAATATCTACAGAAGCTCAAAGGATAGCAGAAATTGATCACTATTTACAAATAGGTACCACTCATCGAGGTGGACAATTCAGGTGAAAAAGAAAGCTCATTTTTTGGTTTGTTGACGGTCTTAGCAAAAGAATGCAATTTGGCAACTGAGTTTCGGGGCAACTGCAAAAGTTAGGTAAGGTATTGGAGTTATTTTTTTTTATTGAAAGCTAAATCTCATGACTAGTTATTTATAATTTTTCTGATACCGAATTTTATTTTCTAGCTCAAAAAAGTATTCCAATTCTAACCCCCACTAGCGATTCGTATTTGAATGGAACTATTTTCACAACTCTGGAAAATAAAACCTTATTCACAACTACTCTGCTAAAGTTATTTTTGAAGGGGAAAAATACCTTTCTGAATGTTTAGTAAAGTTTGAGGCTGTTGCTCGTCCACATTCCAATTGATAATTTAAGGCCTCTACAGTCTCTGAGATGGAAGAAAGTAAAGAAGAAAAGGGTGGTTCATCTGGGACACAGTGTTCATAAAACACAGAAAATTGATATCCAGCGTCTCTTTGCATCACTTGCCTGACTTGGACTTAAATGGTTTCCTCCATTACTTATAGCTTTTATATTAAAACCAAAGAAAAAGGGCATAACCAAAATAAAATGTTTTAACCTGTCACCCTTGTTCACAAATTACAAAATGTTTTCCCATCCCCCTCCCTAAAAGTAATCTTGCTTTGAAATGCTGAAGATGATGAAGAAAAAAAAAAAAAAAAAGATAGCTAGAAAGTGGGACTCCTTCCTCTTTTGCCCTAGTTGTCCTGGTTAAGCTCATACTGTTCAGCAGATAAATCTAGAGTACGGAGTACGTACTCTTCCAGAATCAGCTGAATTTCAGTCCCTAAATTCTAAACAGAAGTTATAATTTCTTTCCAAAGAGTAGCACAATAAATCTAGTAAAGAGACAGGGATAGAGGAAATAAATTAAATGGCCAGATTAATTAAAGAGCCAAACCCTGAAGACCGCAATAAAATATATGTTTTTTAAGAAACTAAAAAAAAAAAAAAAAGTCAATCAATAAATTCTGTGGACGTTAGTTCGGAACCATATCTAGATCCCTGATAGGTGTCTCTACCTCAGAGTACGCATATTTTTTTAAGTCTCACTAAATCAACCCACCCTAATTCCCAGAGTCTCAGGACCCTATTTTGGTACAGCCCCTGGCCACATGCTCACATATGTGTTTTATGTAGCGCTAACTAAGCCTTGACACACTGCGGGCGAACAGGGAGGAACGCCCAGTGATACCTAGTGCTTAATTCCCCAGAACCCCACTCTCCCTTCTAAAGGAACTTTATCATCTCCCTAGTTCCTGAATCCTTTTTATCCAACAGCATTCAGTCACTCTTGGCATGGTGGAGACCCAGCATCCATCCAGTGACCCAAGGTTACCTCTTAGCTGGGAAAGGAAAGGGTTCTTCTGTCCAACAGACTGAACCATAACATCTCTGTGCTTTGATGGAATTAAAAATGAATGAGGAATTTGGGGAATAATCCCTGTCACCTAAGTATGGAAGATGACAGACTTTGCAGAGAACTTCTAGTAACATTGGACAGATATTACACGAGACCCAAGTTCCACCATAAAAGTTCCAGAAAAGTCATTCCATGGGCTCACTGTCCAGGTAGCCTCCCCTATGTCAGTGACACATTTCATCCTCCTAATCAAGAAAACCCTGAAACACTCCACCGTTTCAAAGGAAACAAAATATTTGGTTTAAAGGAAGTTTACTCACATACTCCTAAGACAGATGCCCTTGGTGAGCTTCAGAGAACTGAGCCCTAAGAGCTAGGGTGGCTATGAGGAATAGCTTCTGAGCCGGTGACAAGAGCTCACTGAAGCCCCCAGCCAGGTAATGCCTTGCTTGGAATCCCCACCCGTCCACCTGGCAGCTCGTCCTTCCCGAAGCCTCGTCTCTTCTCTTCTGATGGCTTTCTGTTCAAGGGCGCTCCCGCAAGTCTCAGAGCATCCTCCGCGCCACCCGTCCCAGAGGGACGTCTTGGGAGCCCCAGACCGATACTCTCGCTGCCCCTCGCCCCCGCCCCCGGCAGGCTGCCCGGTCGGTGACTCACCTGCTGGCCAGGTTGGGGCGCCGGGTGGTAATAGGCTGTGGGGCAGGTTGCAGCTGCCACGGGGTTGGGCAGATACTGGGGCGCTCCATACGGCTGGGGGTGATACATCACCTCCGCACAACTCATGGCAGCCGGGGCAGCGGCGGCCCCGGAGCTGCGGCCGCTGCTCTACGCGCTCGTGCGACAGGCGCCGCCGCAGCTGCCGCCTCTGTCGCAGCCCCAGCTGCTACTGTGGCGAAGGCGGGTCCTCGGCGGCCGTGGGCTCCGCGCGGGGCGCGGGCTCGGGAGGGGTTGGCAATCGGCGGTGGCCCATGCGCGGGCACCCTCATCTTCAGCCCCTCCGGGTGTCCCCTGGCC
>NW_020172770.1:637511-705471 GCF_003031525.2 Neophocaena asiaeorientalis asiaeorientalis | reverse complement strand
ACGGTAGCGCCAGCCGCAGCCGCAGCCCCGGCCGGGGTCGGACAGACCTGGGGAACCGGGCTCTGGTTTGCATATACACAATGCACGCCCGGGGCTCGTCCTATCACCGGCGCTCCCGGCTGGGCGAGGACCGGGAGGCGGGGGCAGAGTGAGGGGGCCGGCAGGGGAGGAGGGGGAGCATCTCGCCTCTCCCGGCTCTGACGCGGAGCTCCGCGAAGTTCCTCCAACTCGGTCGGTGGCGGGCTGGTCGCCCAGCAGGGGGACCCCGGGGAGGGCCGGCCGCGGATTGGAGAAAAGTTGCAAGCTCTCTCCGCCTCCCGGCAGTGGGGTGGTGGTGGGAGGGAAGGAATGGTATGCGAGAGGTTCCACGCCCTGAAAGCTCCGCGGGTTCCCACCCCATCTCCTGTCACCTGGGCGCTGGGGCGAGGGCTTCCCAGCCCCAAGGAGCTTTTACAAGGAACACCAAACTAGAGACCAAGGCTACAGGAAGGCCAAGTGCACTAGGAGGTAAAACAGAGCAGGCGCAAAATGAGCTGGAATTGGTTCCTACATTTAATATAACCGTAAGTGAAAGTTAACTTCATTGCAAGCGCGCACGTGCCAAGAATGCGACGCGGTTTTCCGTCAGCAATCTCCGCTTTAAGTTAACACCTTCATGGTATGACCCCCTTGCGGGACGTCAACCTCTTCTGGCTTTTTCAGCCCGGTTTCCATAGAGCAACAGACAGTGACAGTCGATTAAACCCATCCAGCTATTATTTAAAGGTTTATTTGCACGTGGTTTACAATCCTCTCGGAAATGAAAAGTTCGTTCCTAGGAATATAATTGGATATCAATATAATGAGGTAAAGCAGAAAAGATTTATACTTATTTTATAAATAAGCAAACTCTCTGACCAAGGGTCTCTCTCTCTCCCTATATATGACACAGAACAATCTCTTTTGTTTTCACAGAGACTATCCTTTGAGGAGAAGTTAATCTAGATGTTAAACGTTCTGATGTTGTTAGTGGACAGGCTTGCGTTCCCCCTAAAATTCACGTGTTGAAGCCAAACCCCCACTGAGACTGTATATGGAGACAAAACCTATCAGAAGGTAATTAAGGTTAAATGAGGTCATAAAGATGGGGCCCTAATCTAGGACTGGTGTCTTTGAGGAAGAGACGCCACAGATCTGTCTGCTTTGGCACAGAGGAAAAGCCTTGTGACACCCAGTGAGAAGCCTCAGTCTACAAGCCAGGAAGAGAGGCCTCACCAGAAATTAACTCTGAGGGTACTTTGATCTTGGATTTTTAGCCTCCAGAACTGTGACAAAATAATTTCTGTGTTTAAGCCACCCAGCCTGTGGTATTTTGTTATGGCGGCCCTAGCAGACTAATGCAGATGCAGAGTACTAATATATTGTTCGTATTGTTAATCTTTATATGAATGTGTATGTGGCTATGTATAAACACACAGACACACAAATATATAAATGCATATACGCTCACACATGCCCTCACTCATACACTCAAACATACAAACTATAGTAATTGGATAGGAACTCTTGGCTACTCACAGCAGCTCCTATTCACTCACTCATTCTTTCATCCACTGAAAATTAAAAAAATATATTTATTAAGAGCTTTCACAGTTTAGACTTTGTACTCTTTGTAATGGAGGAGTATTCCAATCAGTAAGAGACATACAAGTTTATTTAAAATGATTTTTACTGCCTTTTCACAAGTTGACAACCACTGGTCATACTCATCTTCTGTGTTCCAGATTCATCTATTCTGTTTCTGTCTGGATGGCTCCACATAGATATTCATTAGGAACCTCAGTCGTAGTAGCACTAATATTTTCCCCATAGCCCCAACCCGATCCTCCTCTTTTAATCCCCATTTCAGGTATTGAAACTCCCACCCTAGTTGCTGAGCTGGAAATCTGGGAATCATCCAACATCACAGTCCCCACATTTGGTCTTGGAGTCCATTTCATCCACACTTTTACCTTCCTAGTGACTCCACTCATCTCCTTATCTCTGCTGCTATGATCCTTAGTTCACTCAGCATCTCTCACCCAGAATCCCGCAAGAGGCACCTACCTGATTTCCAGGCCCCAACTTCAACCCTCTTCTGATCCATTTTTCACGATTTGTCCTTCTATTCTTTTCCAGCCCAGCCCCTGCAAATCCAACAAAGTAATGTTGCTTGACCCTCTTTTAAAAAAATTTCCCAGCAGCTCTCCACGGTCCACAGTCCCAACTCTTTAACATTCAAATTTTGGCCCCTACCTATGTCACCATCTCCTCCAACTGTCCATTCAGCCATTTGAATTGAGACCTCCCTTTCTAGGAAGAAGCGTGGTCGCTTAACACCACTAACTTCATCTTCAGATAATTTAATATATCTGTAACTGATTATTTTTTTGTACAATTATGTGCTCAATATGTCTCCTCCACTAGATAATTGCTGAGACCATTTATATCTTGTACATCTAACATTTAAAAGGTGTTCAGGCTATATTTGTTGACTTAGAAAATAAAGGCAGAACTAGATCCAACATGTTCATACCCCAATTTCTGTATCTCCCCTGTGCCCCTAGAGCCTCTATCTAGTATGCTGCAAATATTTACTGTATGACAAAGATGTAGTTCTCAGATCCTAGTAAGTCATGGACTCAAAAGTCTGGAGGTATTTGGCAAAATCTTTCTATAATGCAATATCTTCGTTTTGATACCTCCCTTCATTTCCATATTGCAGCAATGGAAGAAAATGAGAAAATGAAGATAAATTCTGCCCAGACAGAATTAGAATCTAGAAGAAGCATAGACAGAGCAGAAGGAGAAAATAACCCGTCAAAGGGTGGAGTCTTTGTTTGCTCATTAATAAAAAGTAGGATCATTCCTGTTAAGGAGAGCTAATTTGGAGTTCTGATAGGAGAACAGATGTGCCTTACTTCCCCCCGGTAGATATTTAGGGTTTTAGAATAGAAAAGAATCACAAAGATCACCTAGTCTAAAACATCTTCTTTCAAAGGTAAGCAAACAAGTGGTCAGATTAAAATCTCCTAGGGACATGGAGGCAGAACTAAAACCAAAGTGTCCAGGTTTCTGGACTCTTAGTTCAGTTCTTTATCACCCACAGTAATATTTATAAACAAACACATATGTAAATCTACATGCATGCATACATTATATGTGGGTGTGCGTACGTGTACCTATTCGTGCATATCCATCTATGCATATAAGAAGAGGTTTTAGATGAGATTATCCTTTGGCGAACCTTGAGTTGTGGAAAAGGAGTGAGAGGAAATGTGGGCCGATTATATTTGACAATAGTGAATCACCCACACCAGAGAATTTGATCTAACCACTGGTGTACTCATTTTCATATCTGTCACGCAGAGGTGGGTGTCACAATTACTTGGAATAACTCAGTGGTGGGATGGAACTTGATAATTTGCACTTCTGAGCTCAAGTTCCTCAAAAATTACTCATTTACCTTCTTTTTCTTCTCTCAGTCTCCACCACTGATCTTCTGGTTGAGTGATGTGGAGCTCAAGCCTACCCATCCAGTGCTTATCCTCCTACGCTTTTCTATCCCAGCCACCGTAGTTTTAATAGAATACTTAGATGACCTTAAATGTTCCCAACTCTTCTGAGTCAGAAGTTTACAGTCACTATATTTTTGGGCTCACCCACCAACTTTCCCAGAATATTTCCAAATTTTCCAGCTGGAATTTAGTGGGGTGAACTCCCCAGGCCAGTTTTTTTTTGTTTTTGTTTTTGTTTGTTTGTTTGTTTGTTTTTGCGGTTCGCGGGCCTCTCACTGTTGTGGCCTCTCCCATTGCGGAGCACAGGCTCCGGACGCGCAGGCTCAGCGACCATGGCTCACGGGCCCAGCCGCTCTGCGGCATGTGGGATCTTCCCGGACCGGGGCACGAATCCGCGTCCCCTGCATCAGCAGGCGGACTCTCAACCACTGCTCCACCAGGGAAGCCCCCCATGCCAGTTTTACTTGGAGGGGTAACTTGAAGTAGATTTTCCCAATATTTCTTGGGGTAAGATAGGGCAAAGAGGGGGGCAGCTTTTTGTTTTTGAGAGATGACAACCATGCTTGTCTTTAACTTAGGGTCTTAGTGTAAGAGAACACATGGAACCTGCAGTGCCTGTGTTGGACATCTCAGCATGTGTATCCAAACTCTCTTCCCAGGCCACCAAACAGCTGATTCTTGGCCAGCACTCTGGCCAGCTGATAACGCAGCCTGCTCTAGGAATTACTGCTCTGAGCAAGTGGACTTGGTTCATCTGCTCAGAAAATTCCCAAGTCTTGAGTACATATACATGGTTGTTGTAGGCAGAATAATGCCTATGAATATGTTTATCGTATAACAAAAGAGAGTTAACATTGCAGATAGAATTAAGGCTACAAATGAGTAGGGTTTAAGATAGAAAAATTATCCCCGATTATCTGGGTGAGCCCAGTGTGTGTAATCGCAAGGGTCCTTTTAAGAGGGGAGACAGGAAGCAGAAGAGTCAGTGTCATATTGATGTGAAGTGAAAACGACTCTCCAGCCATCACTGACTTGGAAGATGGAAAGGAACCACAAGCCAAGAAGTACAGGCAGCCTCTAGAAGCTAGAAAACGCACGGAGTGGGCTCACCTAGAACCTCCAGAAGGAATGCAGCCCGGCCAACAACACCATTTTGGACTTCAGACCTCCAAAACTGTAAGATAATAAATTTGCATCGCTTTAAGTCATTGAGTTTGTGGTGATTTGTTATAGCAGCAATAGGAAACGAATCAACAATTTAGTGGGGGAAGGGGTGCTAGAAGGGAGAACTTGGGTGAGCATGTCCCCCTTTGCCCTACAGATTCCTTGGAGGAGAGGCACAATAGGAGGAGAACCAGTGAGAGGTTCTCTGAAGCTCAGAGGCCAGGGAGGGACTCTGGCTGCCTGGATCTAAGAGTGGTTCTAATACTACTAATGGAATAGACAGAAAAACAGAAGGTCAAAACTCACATGCAAAGCAGTAAAACCACTTTTGGCAGTTGTCATTTAGGATCACCTGCCTTCATGGGCCCTCCTCAATGCCCAGCAACTTTACTGTGTTCTTCTGGCATGCTTACCCCCATCCTCTTGTGACTACTGTCTTCTCCACCATTCTCAAATCCCGTTCCTATGAATATGTTTATCGTATAACAAAAGAGAGTTAACATTGCAGATAGAATTAAGGCTACAAATGAGTAGGGTTTAAGATAGAAAAATTATCCCCGATTATCTGGGTGAGCCCAGTGTGTGTAATCGCAAGGGTCCTTTTAAGAGGGGAGACAGGAAGCAGAAGAGTCAGTGTCATATTGATGTGAAGTGAAAACGACTCTCCAGCCATCACTGACTTGGAAGATGGAAAGGAACCACAAGCCAAGAAGTACAGGCAGCCTCTAGAAGCTAGAAAATGCACGGAGTGGGCTCACCTAGAACCTCCAGAAGGAATGCAGCCCGGCCAACAACACCATTTTGGACTTCAGACCTCCAAAACTGTAAGATAATAAATTTGCATCGCTTTAAGTCATTGAGTTTGTGGTGATTTGTTATAGCAGCAATAGGAAACGAATCAACAATTTAGTGGGGGAAGGGGTGCTAGAAGGGAGAACTTGGGTGAGCATGTCCCCCTTTGCCCTACAGATTCCTTGGAGGAGAGGCACAATAGGAGGAGAACCAGTGAGAGGTTCTCTGAAGCTCAGAGGCCAGGGAGGGACTCTGGCTGCCTGGATCTAAGAGTGGTTCTAATACTACTAATGGAATAGACGGAAAAACAGAAGGTCAAAACTCACATGCAAAGCAGTAAAACCACTTTTGGCAGTTGTCATTTAGGATCACCTGCCTTCAGTGGGCCCTCCTCAATGCCCAGCAACTTTACTGTGTTCCTCTGGCATGCTTACCCCCATCCTCTTGTGACTACTGTCTCCTGTCTTCTCCACCATTCTCAAATCCCGCAAAACCACTTTCTCCACTTTCTACTTTTCTACTCACTCTTCCACCCGTATGCAATCAGATTTCTGCCTCATCACCCCACCAAAATGTATTAAGGTCACCAGTAATGGTCATGTTAACAAGTTCAAAGTCTGTCTTTAACTTCATCCTAACTGATGCTTTGTAAATTCTGACACTGTGGATTAATCCCTCCTTCAAATTACCTCTTCTCTTGACATCCTATCATGACGTCTCTCTTTGCTAACACTTTGGCTACGCTTTCTGTTTCCTTTATCAAATCCCCCTCTACTTAAACTCTAAATATAGAGCTCCTTAGTCTTTTCCTGGGCCTTTTTCTCATCTTACTCTATCCTCTCATCCTAAGAGATCTCATCCATCTTCACATCACTTCTATATGCAAGTAACTTACAAAAATTAGCATCCAGCCCAGAGTCCAAGACTTACAGATTGGAGCTATATCTTATATGAGGTCCTAAAGTTAATAAATAAAGCAAATGAAACCATGCATGGTCCAAATTATTATTGACAATTTCTTCAAAGCCCCACAATGAACTGGATCACATATACTGTGTCTCAGTAAGTGCGACACAGACAATTTAACCTCCAGCATTGAAAAGACTGCCTTTTCTTGGGTTGACAACCAGGTGAAAAATTGGTCCATGTTTCAGAGCCATATCTTTTTTTAAAATACACTAATCTTCAAATGCTAAAATCATACTCAAATTGGCAAGATATATGCATAATGTAAGAGAGTCATGTGGGGATTTAGACTCAAGGAATAATAGATTCATATCTCCCATCTTACTCTTAACTCTGGGCTAGTTCTACTAAGTTTTAACACACTGGTGAAGACAATGCTTCTTTATCATAAATTCTCTCTTCCCCTCTCTTTCTCTTTCTCTCCTTCTCTCTCTCTTCTCTCTCTGCCTCTGCCAGCTTACCTCCACAGCCTCCTATCCATTTTCTCCTGTCCACTCTGCAAATTTGTTCCAGCACATGTCATGCATCCACTTGCTTCAGTCCAATGAACCCTCTTCCTCAGTCTTTGCATGCACTATTTACTTGGAAAATTCTTCCCCCTACTTGGTCTGTTTACTGTCTTAGGGCTCAGCTTAAACATGTTTCCTCAAAGACACTTTCAAATTTAAAGTACACTCCAGTTCTGCCCCCACTACTCTCTCAAAAACATCCTGCCCACACCCCCTTCCTAGTATTTATCCTATCTTGAAATATAGGCTTTTTCTTAACCTTTTATTTCTGTCTCCTCATTATGATCCATGAAGGGATAAAGTATATATGTTTTATTCATACTCATTACTATATCATACTTATTCAATGAAGTAATGATTTTATGCTTTATTAAAGGATAATTTCCTTTTGGGTTCAACATGGTCACAGTTGTAGGGATAGGCTTTGTTTAAAGGTAGATGTTTTGCCGCCCAAAATGTAGGTTATAGACTTGTTAGGTGATTTAAAACATGTGTCTTATGAGAGGATGAAGAATAATGAAGGAGGGTTATATGGATCCGGTGTTTATGATTTTTCTGTTTTCATGGGCAAGGTGATGATAAAGGGAACTCACATTTTATGAGCATCTGCAATGGACCAGGCATTTACACTGATTCCTTTTCTCTCACTCATTTAATTTTCACAATAATCCCATGAAGTAGTTGGTATTACCATTTTAGATATGAAAAAGCTAAGGGTCAGAGAAATTAAATATTTTAAAGATCACCTAACTGGTGAGTGGCTGAGCCAGGATTTGACCCCAGGTCTGATTCCAAAACACTTGTGTTTTTAAAAATAGTATTATTATACCATATATTATATAATAATTACTGAGCACTAAGTCTAATGAAATGGACTACGTATATATTTAACTTCATGTGTTTGTGTGAAAGAGTTAAAAAGATAGTTTCGCCAAGGAATTGATAAGCCTCATAAAAATTTCTTAGATCAATTATTTGTCTAGTGGGTCAATTTAATTAAAATTTCCTGCTGAGCCTAAGTTTCTGTCTTTAAGAACTAGTTTGGAAAGAAGTGGATAGGGAGCTCCTGAAAATTCTCAAGTTCAGTGGAAAAACTGATTGCTAGGGATCACAGAAGTAGCTTCAAAATTTTCTCATTGGGTAGAATTGAGAAGTTCTTTTCTCAAAAGTACTTCCATGTTTAATTTTTTCTCTTCTATTCGGTTCCTTTCGTAATCTATTAAAAATTGAATAGCATCAGATTTGTGGTTAACAGAGGCAGGGGTTGTGGTAGGTGGGATTAGATGAAGGTGGTCAAAAGGTACAAACTCCCAGTTATAAGATAATTAAGTACTAGCAATGTAATGCACAACGTTCTAAAGATGATTGACACTGTTGTACATTATCTATGAAAGTTGTTAAGATAGTAAATCCTAAGAGGTCTCATCACAAGGAAAGCATTTTTTTCCAATTTCTTTAATGCCGTACCTATATGAGATCATGGATGTTCACTAAACCTACCATGGTAATCATTCCATGCTGTACGTAAGTCATATCATTACATTGTACACTTTAAACTTATACAGTTTTTTAATCATTTTTTAAATTGAAGTATAGTGCATTTACAATGTTGTGCTAGTTTCAGGTGTACTGTAAAGTGATTCAGTTATATATATATATATATATATTCTTTTTTTACATTCATTACAAAACATTCAGTATGGTTCCCTGTGCTATACAGTAGGTCCTTTTTGTTGGTTATCTAATTCTGTATATAGTAGTGTGTATATTTTAATCCCAAACTCCTAATTTATTCCTGCCCCCTCCCCTTTGGTAAACATAAGGTTGTTTCCTATGTCTTTGAGTCTATTTTTCACATATGAGTGATATCATATGATATTTGTCTTTCTCAGATATTTGCCTGACTTCACTTAATATGATTATCTTTAGGTCTATCCATGTGGCTGCAAATGGCATTATTTCATTCTTTTTTTACGGCTGCATAATATTCCATTGTATATATATACCACATCATTTTTTATCTATTCGTCTGTCGATAGACACTTAGGTTGCTACCACATCTTGGCTATTGCAAATAGTGCTGCTATGAATATTGGTGTGCATGTATCCTTTCAGATTAGTGTTTTCTCTGGATATATGCCCAGGAATGGGATTGCAGAATCTGTTTTTATTTTTTTAGGGAACATCCATAATGTTCTACACAGTGGCTGCACTAATTTACATTCCCACCAACAGTGTAGGAGGGTTCCTTTTTCTCAAAACGTATACAGTTTTATGTCAATTATATTTCAATAAAACTGGAGAAAAAATTTGAATAGCTTTAGATATTACCAGAAATGTGGCCTTAGTTTCAGGAAACAGAGACTTTGAATGGAATAGGGTAGAGTGGCCAGAGTAGGCAGGTGGACAGGACAGCAAGCCATGTAGAGGACAGTGATTAGGGAAGTTACCAGGTGGTTGAGCTCTTTACCAAGAGGGCAGGGGCTGGCTGTGCTGTGGGGTGACTAGTAAAAGCAGAGTCAAAAGTGTCCTTCAGGGCTTCCCTGGTGGCGCAGTGGTTGAGAGTCCGCCTGCCGATGCAGGGCACATGGGTTCGTGCCCCGGTCCGGGAAGATCCCACGTGCCGCGGAGCGGCTGGGCCCGTGAGCCATGGCCGCTGAGCCTGCGCGTCCAGAGCCTGTGCTCCGCAACGGGAGAGGCCACAACAGTGAGAGGCCCGCGTACCGAAAAAAAAAAAAAAAGGGTCCTTCAGATGCTCACATGAAGAATGAAAAGAGCACAAACCTTAGCTCCAGACAAAACTCTGAACTTCAGTGTTCTCATGTCTAAGTGGATATAGTTATATTTGTAAGGTTTCTGTGAGGATTAATAAATAATACACGTAAAGCTCATAGGGGAGAACCTGACCCATGCTGAACTTCAAAATGTTCGTTTATTTCCCTATCACAAACCTCCCTCAGCAAGTTGTGAAACAGACAAACTTCATATTGTATATGGAACAAGACCTATCATAGAATAACTAAATACTTTAAAAAAAAACATAATTTGGGGGTCTTTTGAAGAGTTCTGTCCTAAAAACGCACAAGCCAAACATCCAGTCCTGTGAATTCAAGGACAGTCTAGGGCATACGACATGTGAGAGCTGTGCATGGCACATGCCTGTTGTGTTTTGCATTATTCTATTCTCTTCAGCCTGGTGAGATTTAATGGGTAAGCTTATAAGAGTCAGCATGTTCTCCCTGCAGAATGTTTTAAAAACATTCATGCAAGAATTTCTTAGGCAGGGTTTTTTTACAGAGATATTATTTGTACTCTGATTCAAGACGCTATTTTTTTTCCTGATGATTTTCAACATCCAGTAACGTGCCACTTCTCTGTCTTATTTACTTCTCTTATGATGTGTTTAGGTCAGAGCACATGGTGCTCATTACAAGCTGAAGATCTCATGTAAAGACTCCGAGGATGAAGTTTCATCTATTTACAATTTAATAAGGAGGCTATTCTTAATCCTCCTAGTTTGATTTGTTTAATAAAAAGTGAGACTTTAAGTATCTCTAGTGCACCCAGCAGAGACATACAGCAAATAACATCACCTGCTTCACCAATTTCTCACTCATGGGAGGTTCATCGCAACTCTCTCTCTTAGTACCTCTGTTTACTATTAGAATATATTCCCGAAACAGTCAGCATGATCTTTCTGTAGAGTCTGTTGAATTTTTTCTCCTCTAGTAATTTTGGCTGGAATTGTAAGATTTTATAGTACTCTTTATTTATATATTTTATAAAGATTTAATAATAAAGGAATCCAAGTTGGGAAACAGTGAGATGAGATGAAGAGATACCAAGACACTTTTAGCCTGCATCAACAAATCAGCACAGAGTATGTACTTCACAGAGAAATAGGGTCATTTGTTCTCATGGAAGATAATGACAAACCATTAGTTCAATGTGTACTTTGAGTTGGTTGTTTGTTGCTTTGCTAGCTTTCCTGGTAGTAATGGCTGATCTGGGCTAATCTAACTACATTCTCTCTGTCAGCCTCTGACAAGTGGAATATATTCACATGAAGTCTGGCCTGGTATGGGTGCAGCTCTGTCCTTGGAATGGAACAAAGCTAAATAGGCCAGGAGGGACTAAAGCCTTGATCTTGGCATCATTAGCACTGTGTTCTAACCCACCGGGCTAATAACCCACAGACAAAGACCAAATGGACTAATAAATCACAGCAGCCAGCATAATCTGGTTTGAATTTGTTTCTCATTTTTAATACATTAGTTTTCTAATTTTATTTAAGTATTTTAGGGTAAATGAAGCCAAAGTCCCATGTTGCTATCATTCAGAAGAGAGAAGGCAGAGAGGAAACGCTGTGTCCCACCACTTCCCACAAACACTGGGCACAAAGGGACACTGTAGGCTGCACTCTCCCTTGGACAAGAGGTGTAAACCTGGAACACTGAGGGCAAATCATGATTTTTATAGGTAATTTTTGCTTAATAAGCACAAGAGTCTTTGTATTTAAGGAAAACTTTTTGGACCACATTGAAGGCCAATAGCTTTTATGAAACAAAAAAATTATTCCTCTGTTTTGTTGCTTGTTTTTTGCCAGATTGTCATGCATTGTGTTTGTTCCATGTGTCCAAAGATATGCACACATCTTCAAGTCCTAAAAGTAATTTAGTTGCATCCCAGCTGCCCACTTCTTTCTTATTGTATAGATAGGTCACTGGAGAGGTTGTCCTCACATTATTGTCCCTGTGGCTATGGATGCCTGGAATATATTCAAAATCCCTCCTGCTTCCAAGGCACACTATAAGCAGCACTTATTTTAGGAAGCATATCTTAACATTTGAAAATTCCTTTATACTATTGTAATTTGTGTTGCTTGCACCTTATATTTGATGACTTGATTATATGCAATTATTATTGTTGTTCTTTATTTTGCTCTGATCATTTCAATGATCATAACTGCCTCCCTCATGAAAAGATTCAAAAGACAAATTCCATGAGGGAAGAGGAAGAGTTAGATATTTCTTTGGTGGTTCGCACAGCACGAAAAGTGGGTACAGTGTAACCCTGCTTAGGTTAATTTGAATTGAATGGCTGTTGCTCTGATCAGAGAATGTTGTGGATTGTCGATATATAAATGGTCTTGCTTTGGTCTCTTTAAACACCATATAGGAAGAACACAAATGCTAAGGACTTTTTATGTGACTATTAGACAGAAAATATATCTTTCATTATTTTTAGCTTAATTTTCATATTTTCTTTAGAATAGTGTCAAAATGTTGGGTATGATGAGTAATACTTTTGAAAATACTTTTTTTTTTCATTTTCTAAGGATTTTAACATAAGCAGTCTCTTTAGTATAGTAAAACTGTAGTACAACTGAGATTTCAGGAGATATAGATCATCTCCAGTAACTATAAATTATAGTAGCTTATCCTTCATATGTTAAGTGTCCAGAGAGACTGCAAAATCAACTCCATCCTGGCAGTATAGTTAGGGATAAACTTCCTGAAATTATCCAATTATAGCAGAAACCAAGATAAGGAAATTAAGTAACAGTAATATTAGCAATAATACTAATAATAACACCAGTAATAATCATAGTTAACCTTTATGTAGTGCCTGCTATGTGTCTGGCATGTCTTAAGCACTTTACATATAATAATTCATTAATCCTCACAATAGATTAGGAAATCAAGTGGTTAAGTAATCACCCAGGCAATCTGTCTCAAAGGGGTATTGAAGAAAGTTGACATGTAATTTTGGCAGTTCTGAATAATTTTATCCATTCTACCATAGGAAGCCACAGTCTCTTGTCTACAACTTTTTCTTATAGCTGAACAGACGACATTCATCTCTAATGCCTACAATGATATTCTGTGCTCTAGATAGCAGTGGTCTTCATCAGAGGGACAAAAGCATGAGTGATAACCTGTCCCTGTATATATCAACCTGGAATCTTGAGGAGATAGGGACACACACAAACCAACGAAAATTAAAACAGTACCTCTGCTGCCTTAATACTTGTCCAGTTTTCTTACTTATAGTATCCAAACATAAATTTTATTCTTTCGTAAAAGTGAATAACTGAAATATTGGCATATCTGCTGCCAACTTTGTAGGATTAAATCTCATAAATTCTCAAGGACTGAACTGTTTGTTTATACTTTCTCTGGAAGCACACCATGTTCTTTATGGATAATAACAAATATTTTAAAAAATCTAAAAGTAATTTCAGAGCATTTGATAATCAGGTCATGATGTAATCAACTTCAGATATGCTACAAATATGAGGAACTTGATATGAACAGATGGGAGAGATAAAGCTATTCTTGGGCAATGTGAGATGCAATATTGAATATTAATTGTTACTTCCAGCTCAGGAAGTGTGCAAAACCTAGTCATTAGCTACAGCATTGCTCCTCAAAGTGTAGTCTATGGTCCAGCAGGATCATTATCATGTGGGAGCTTGTTAGAAGGAGAAAACCTCAGGCCTCGGCCCAAACCTGCTGAATCTGAGACTGCACTGTGATAAGATCTTCAAGGTGATTTCTATGCGTGTTAAATATGAGAAGCACCAAACTGGAGTGTTTCTCTATGGCAGTTTATATATTACAAAATCATGTTCCAGGCATTCACGTCATTTCATATCCTCATTCTGCCTATGAGAAAGTTAGAATATGTACATGTTTTTTCATGATAAAACTGTTGCTAAGAGAGAAATTCTCCTGGGCCAAATACATAGCGAAGGTGCCTAAACCTAGATCTTCTAAATCCAAATCCAGTACCTTGTCCATTCACAACAAACCATCTATAGTTGTCAAAACATTTTTAAGTTGGGTCCTTAGAAATGCAAAAGTGTTGCCTGTATTTTGTTAAGACATAACGTATTTCCTATTGTAACTCTGCCTTTGGTCCTCCTAAAGGCAGAAAAGGTAATCGTAGTCAGATACCAGTAAATTCATTCACTTCAGGATTTTTTCAGCTTTTTCTGGATACATTCAAAGATTTCAGATTAAACTGGCCACTTTCGATTTTCCGCTTCCAGTCCTGCCTGAAGTGATATTAGGCTATTGGGAGTGGGTTGGGATAAGGGACAGGGGAGCAGTGCATCTGCGGCACTATGCCATGCAGGGGAGCCCATGGCTGCCTGGGCTTCTCAGTCCTGACACACACTTAGCCATCTCTACTCACTGCCCCTGCTATGGCGACATTCCTGGAAGGCTGCCGCCTCTCAGCATGCCAGAGAGGGGGCAAGGGCCTGGGTATTCTATCTTTTCCAGTTCCACTTATGCCTGACTTCTGTTGCTATTTCTCCCTTTTCTAGAACTGACTTTGAAGGTGAGGGTGGGAGGAGAGTGGACAGGGCACCCGAAACTTGCTCTCCTATGCCTTCACCAGTGTCTAATGTTCTAGCTTCTTCTACAACATTTCCCTGTTTCTTCTAGCCCAGAGAGTTCTTATCGAAGTCAGGAAAAACTTGATCTTCTAGTATTCCTATGTGGCTTTTTTCAAAGCTTAGAAGTCAAGAATTTGATATCTTTGTTGTCCAGTTTCTATAGCTGCTACTCCTCCTTGAGGCAATGCCTGCCTGAAGTCTCGTGCCCTAAAGGGAGGAGAGGTGACCAGGTAAAGTGGAACGAGGTAGGCCAGCATCCACTAATACTGAAAAATATTATCCTTCCTGGTGTCCCATAATTTCATGAAATAATGTGAAAGACTAGAGGCACTGGCCTTTCTAGAGTTTAACTCATGGGAAATTAGGCTCTTTCTAATCTGTTTGTCTGACAACATCTGAATATATTCAGATGGATTCAGTACTCAATGATGTGCTTTAAATGTTATCAACAACCTAAGGGATGTCCATAGGAAAATAATCAAAATGGTAAGGTAGCTGAGGATGATTTCATTTGAGACATGATTACAGGAACTATGATAATTTAGGCTAGAAAAAGTAGAGACCAAGGGGAAATAAGTATTTGAATGTCTATCATATCATGTGGAAAAGAACAAACTTTTGTTGTTGCTGTTGTTGTTTTGTTTTGCTCCAAGGGAGGAATTGGAATCAATGAACTTAGTTTAAGAAATCAAATTTTAGTTCAAATTAAGTATGCCAGAGACAACACTGCCATTTTCATTATATCCCTAGATGGAACAATGTTACAGAAGAGCCCCAATTCCTGACATGTTACTTGAAAGAGAAAGCCACTAGGAAGGTGAGCTTCCTAATCCATATTGGATGATGGTATGAGAAGAGAAATAAACTTTTTATTACATAATACCATTCACTACTATTTTGTGATTTTTATAACATCACAACATAATATAGTAAGGAAGCTTAACTAATACAGTAAGGAAGAACTTCCAAAGAAAGATGTTCAGCAATGGACTGGATTTCCCATACAGAAGACATTTCCCATTGCCTATTATGGAAATTGGCAAGCAGTAAAAAGAACACATTTATTAATAAATGTATTCATAAGTTGCCTATTCATTTATTAAACAATATATCCAATGAGCACATACTATGTGCCGGTTATTCTATTATGCACTAGAGAAAAAGTAGTAGGCAAGATCAGCATAACCTTTCAGCATTAGCTAGCAGCTTGTTTTTTGTTTGCGGTACGCGGGCCTCTCACTGTTGTGGCCTCTCCCGTTGCGGAGCGCAGGCTCCGGACGCGCAGGCTCAGCGGCCATGGCCCACGGGCCCAGCCGCTCCGCGGCATGTGGGATCTTCCCGGACCGGGGCACGAACCCATGTCCCATGCTTCGGCAGGCAGACTCTCAACCACTGCGCCACCAGGGAAGCCCTAGCTAGTAGTTTTGATCACGTGATTCTCGTGTTTGCTCCTAATTCTAAGGTTTTTAGTGTCAATTCAATAAATTAACTACCAACTGCATCCTACTGTACAATGTTCCTATAACATTTAGCCATCCTCAATTTTTCTACATACACGAGAATATATGTATATGTGCATTTTTCTGTTTATACAGATATGTTTTACACTTCTCATAATTCACCTAATGATTGTTAGGAATTGTGAAGAATCTGAGATTTTATCCAACTTGCAAGTTAACAAGTTAACTTGGATGCTAATAGAAGGCAAAGAAGTCCTGCATCAGAAACAAAAGATATTTATTATTCACAGCATGGCTGTATCTAAAATAGCAGAATTTTCACTGAGTCCCCAATTCCTACAAGGAGGAATGACAAGACCTAGGTGACACATGCACATGAAATGGGTTGCAGAAAAGGAATCTCAAATTTAGGAAATGTCAGTCGTTCAGAACTGGCTGCAAGCAAGCCTGCCCACACTTTGTCCCAAAGAGAGGCATTATTTTATTTTTTTTCTTTTTATGATGGATAACAAACGAACAGCTCTCTGCTCTAGGGGGATACACTATATCTTCCAAGGTTGTTCTCCATATAAACATCCCTGAAAAGATAATCAGGACAAAAGGATGTCAGTGCTTCTGCTGACAAGCCATGCAGAAACTCTAGAGGTCCATAGAAAATTGTCTTCCGATAAACATACCCACTAGATTACAGGCTGCCATGAACCAGAACTAAGCCCATCCTTTTTCATCACCATACCTTCAATAACTAGCAGAGTGCCTGGGGCACAGTAAAAGGAGCTAACACTTGTTGAGGTCTTATCATATAACAGGACTTTTTAAACATTGCACGTGTTAACTCAATCCCAGCAACTATAAGACAGTGACAAATATTACCCGCACTTTACATATGAGGAAACCGAAGCCAAAAGAATTTAGCAACTCATCTAAGAGCATATGGCTAGCAAATGCATTTCTTAAGGAAGTAAACTGAGTGAATGGATGGAAAAATAACTTTGAAACAGAAAAGAAGCATCTGCAATGATATGTATCAAGCTATGTACCGGGTTGCAAGTTTGAGTTTGAACACAGTGCAGTTTGTCCCAGGCTTCACATGCTACTAAAACTCAACTAAAATCAGGCTAATGCATATTGTTATATATCTGTTGATTTCTGTAACTGCAATGTGCTCAGAGATTCTACACATAAGTCTGTGCTATAACATGTCTAATTGAAGGTTTATTGTCTAGATTTAATTTGCCTGACTTGGCCAAACTTCATGGTAAAAGACAATTTCTCTCTGAAAAACTAGGAGAATTTATTTTATACTTATTGTTCTTAGCAGTATGTTCGTTGGCAGAACATTAAAAACAAGTAGAATTGCTGTTTTATTAACTGTGGAATAAATGTACAATGGAAAAACTAGCTCATGACTGAAACAGAGAGAAGTCATTTCTGTGCTATGTACTGTCCCTGGGTGTAGACAGGAATATAGCTACATAAAGTACATACCATATTATGTCTTGATTTTTTTTTCAAAAAAAATGCAATCTGTCTTTTGTTAAATTTCTAATTTCCCTCCTCATAAAATTATCTCTTTTGCCCAGATTGTAAACATAAATTGATATGTACTGAGGTAGAAGGAGACTGAAAAACATGTATTACTGCATATCAATAGAATATATATGGAGAGCAAGGTGGGAGAAGAGAGGAAGAAGTTCAGAAAATCAGGAAAAATATGTACTCATAATTCCACACCCCAATATAAATCCATTGTTGCATTAATTTGTGTACTATCTTCCAATATTTACTTTAAATGATTCACCAATAAAGTCACACAACACATATTTATTGAGCACCTACTATGTGCCAGATACTGTTTAAGAGGCCTGGGATATAGGGGTGCCCAAAATGAAACAGACAAATATTCCTGCTGTACCATTCTAGAGATGGATTTTTAGGTAGTATATATCAAATTTTGAAAACTACTTTTTAAATATAAAAACATTTTCTCACGTTACACTTTGGTTTTTATAACCATCACTTTTAAGGACTGAATTCTCTTACCTGAATAGCTAATGATTTAAACTACTTTTCTGTCATTGTTATATTTGTTGTTTTCATGTTTTGGCTGTTTAGCAAATAACCCCATAATGAACATCTCGACAGATTGATTTTTCCTCCATGTTTTATACAAGTATATTCTTTCAGCTTATATTTCCCGTGGACTTGTGCCACCTTTGGACACCATTCTGTTCTTGTTTTGTCCAAGAGTGTCATTCAACACACTGAATTTTCTGCCAGCAGAAACATCACTGAATGATTTCAGAGGTCCCAAAGAGTGATGACCCCGCAATCTCCTTCATCCGTAACTGATAGTTGAAATATCGAGGTTAGAGTTCCATCTTTGTTCTCTTTTAAAATGTGCATACCACTGCAATACTAATATCTTGCATATCTACAATCATCCACATCTTTATAAGAGCAAATAAGAAAAGAGCAGACTTGATAGGGAAAAAAGAAGAAACCAGGAGGCCAGGGGTGACCACTGTACCCTATGCATAAATGAAGGCAAGTACATTTCCCTCTCTATATATGTGTTATTCTTTGTTTTATCATTACTGTGAAATACCAGGTATGGGATTATCTGACATTAGAGAATTCTGTCTAAGTGCAAGCATGTGTGTAGTTGGCTGGGTAGAGGTAGCAGGTTTGAATCTCGTTAGTACAACATTTTAGTTGTCTGGAGTCAATAAATAGGAGTGATTTTTATATGTCATCAAACTGTTATAATGCCTAAGGGTAAGAAAAAGCTGGGGATGGGGTAGATTCATAGAGTGCTATAATTATAAGATCTAGTAGACTTATTCCATTTTCAGATAAAGAAGCTGAGAATGAAAAAAAATTGAAAAACTTGACCAAGTCATTAAAATAGTATAATACTTCCATTCAGGTATTCTTTCAGCTATAGTTTACTGCCTACTCACCTTGGTGAGTATTTGGACATTTTATAGCAACCTTTGAAAAACTCTAAAAGTCTTTCATCTTTTTGGAGGAAAGAGGAAACCAGTAGATGCTTTTCTTTAATTTTATTTTTTCCTTTGACCTGGGATCTTAATAATTTTTCTGAACTGCTTTACAGCACATACTCTATGTAAATGTGCAACAGGAAGGGAAAAGAAGAAAAAAAAAAGGAAAATAGAATGAAATAACAATTTAAAAGGAAATTGAGTGAATTAAGATTTTCTTCTTTAATTTGTAACAATATATAAAGGTTAAACTTGTGTTTTTGATATGAAAATTAAAGCTTCCTTTTCATTACATTAGACGAAGCCATTCAATCTCTTCTTTGGGGGTCCTGCTTCCCAGGACAAAGTGAAGCATCCCCTTTTCCCTGTTGGGAGTTGAGCCAGGCATGAACATTGGGTTTCTTAAGACAAAGTTCCCTCTATTCTTAAGGAAGGCTAAATAATTTCTTTTTACTTGCTAATGGATTTAAGGGTCTGTTCTAACAGATGACTATGTTCCTCTCCAAGAGTCTGAAAGACCTATTATGAGAGAAGAAGAGGTAGAAAAACAATTCGTGTATTTATTTATGAGAGAGCAAAAGGGTGTGGGTGAAAATTCTTGGGGAAATTGGGAAGTTGGGAAAAGTTAGAGCCCTGTAGAAACCAAAGGCCAAATGCCTCTAAGCATGGTCTTATTGTGGATCTGCTTTTAGAAACTCCAAGGCCAAGGAGGTGGGAACAAAGATCTTATAAGAAGCACAATTCTAATGTCCAAGAGCTGCACTGGACAAGAAACCCAACTTCAGCCAACTGTCCAGTCACTACATGATGGAAATATCTCTCTTGCCTGCTACTGACTTAGGCTTGGGGTAACTGAGAGTAACGACCTGCGCACATCATTCCTGTCTTCCCAGGGAACATTATTTGGTTACTCCATGAGGTTGATTGCTCAAAAATTGCCAGGATATTTGTATGCTGATGGATTACACATCATTTATTATTGGGAAGAATTGTGAGTCTATAATTGGGGGCAGGATGAAACCTATATATACAGAATATGCCAAACAGGACTGGAGACACTTAAATATATACAATTGCTCACTATTTTTTAAAAATGATTTTTTTTACATGCACCCCAATGTTCTCTGCAGCATTATTTACAATAGGCAAGACGCAGAAACAACTAAATGTCTATCGACAGATGAATGGGTAAAGAAGATATGGTATATAGCTATACAATGGAATATTACTCAACCATAAAAATGAATGAAATAATGCCATTTGCAGAACATGGATGGACCTAGAGATTATCATACTAGGTGAAGCAAGTCAGTCAGAGAGAAAGATAAATATCATATGATATCACTTATATGTGGAATTTAAAAATGATACAAATTAACGTCTTTACAAAACAGAAATAGACTCACAGATATAGAAAACAACTTATGGTTACCAAAGGGGATAGCAGAGTGGGGGGATACATTAGGAGTTTGGGATTAACATAAACACACTACTATATATAAAATAGATAAACAAGGACCTACTGTATAGCACAGGAAACTACATTGAATATCTCATAATAACCTGTGGTGGAAAAGAATCTGAAAAGAATATAAAAATTGATCTTGTTTTTTGCTATCAATTTTTTCTGAGAGAATAGCTGAGTACTTGGATAAAAGTAGATTTTTGATTACTCTAAATACCTTTCTTATCAACTTCTTTGGTTCTCAACGGGTTTGTGATTAAAGAAGTGAAAGTGAGGGGACAAAAGGCTACAGTGCCTTTGTAATGCACACACAATTAGGCATGAAATAGTTGGCAATGCTCCTTATTAAAGATGCATAGGGAATGTTGAATGGTTAGACAGGAAGGGGCATGACGCTGCACCAATAGGGAATCTCATTTCGATTCAGATTTCCAACAGAACAAGACTCTCCCCACCAAAATTCTACACAGGATTACAGAATCAAGATAGAGAAGACAGCATAAAGTGCATCCCCTCTGACTGTCTCCAGTCCTTAGCAATCAAAAGATGCAGAACTATAGCATTACTCTGCTATCTTGGCATTCACAAAAGGAGATCAAGAATTTTGATTATCAATAAGCTCTTTATGTAAAAAGATCCCTTGTAGATCAGACCGGATGGGAGTGTCCACTACATTGCCGTACAAGTGTCTTAACCTCCTCCCCCTCCCAGAAAACACCTATATGCAATCAACGTGATTTGGTTTTGTTTTGTTTTAAAATACTTAGTTAAAAATTAATCTGGATATTTACCTTAATTTAGCAGGTCTTCAACTGAATTACTTAAATCATGTAAGACTATTTTGAACAGAAACAAAGATTTGAACTATTTTCCCCCAATACTATCATAGCTAATTTTTTACTGTTTACTGGATCGTTAGTGGAAATAACAACGTAATCTTTGACCTGTCTTTCTTTATTTACTATGCTATCTTGAAATGAGAAAGAGAGAGAGAGAGATTGTATTTCATTCTGTTTTCTCTGCTCATCTTTCTGGACAATTATTCATTCTTGAATAATGCATGTCAGTTGAATTTGCACATGTTCATATAATTTATAAGCTGCCAGAATACAGTTTTGTGTAACTACCAAATTAAAATATTATGTCCATTAAAATTCAGCATTTCTTATTTAGATTATGAAGTATTTCTTAGGGAATGGAAATGACTCAAAAGCATTTTATAATTATTTACTGAAGCCCACTTCTCTTGTAAAGCTCACAGGCCATAAACTCCATGATTACATGCCGAGGGTCATTTCCTTAAAAGGAAAATAAAAATTAAATTTCTTAATTGTAAAATTTAATATTTAAGTTACAGTTATAAGACACTATATCTAAATTGATGAATTACTATACCCCTCCAAAAAAACCTGTATATAAATGAATGCTTTGCTTGCTTTGCCTCTGTTAATTTGATTACATATTTTTAGGTATCTGTTAGTTTTTAAATTATGTATTAAGTAATTTAAGTATGAAGTAACTCATGGAAGTAAATATGATTTCCTATTAACTAACATATATTGAGGCATAATTTTCATACAATAAAATTTCTCCCTTTAGGACTATAGTTTCTTGAGTTTTGACAAACGTACAGCTGTGTAACCACCATCACAGTTAAAATATAGAATACTCCCTTCATCCCTCCAAAAATGTCCTTGTTCCTAATTATCGTCAGTGTCCTCCCCCACCACCAGGCTCTGCCAACCACTGGTCTGTTTTCTTTTTCCACAGTTTTGTCCTTTCCAGAATGTCATATAAATGAAGTAATATGGTATGTAACCATTTAAATCTGGCTTCTTTCACTTAGCATAATGCCTTTGATATTCACCCATGTTGTTACATGTATCATTAATAGTTTGCTGATTTGTTATTGCTATCCAGCAATAAAAAAATTTTCATTACTCTGTTGTATGGATGTACCAGAGTATTTCTCCATTCACTAGTTGATACCTATTTGGATTGTTTCCATTCTTGATAATCAGGAATAAAGTTGCTATAAACATTAGCATACAGATTTGTGTGGCTTTATGTCTGCATTTCTCTTGGGTAAGTAACTAGAAGTGGGATTGCTGAGTCACAATGCTAATGAATGTTTAATTTCATTTAAACACTTCTTTACTGCCCCTCACTATAAGTAGATTATACCCACCCTTCGATATCAGGGTTCTCCGTGTGACTTCTTTAGTCAATAAAATGTGAGCAAAAGCACCTGTACAGCTTCTGAGTAGAAGCTTGAAGGAACAATGCGTGATTCTTCCTCATGCTTTTCCCTCTATCAGGAGAACCACATGTCCTCAGGAGGGCTGCTCCTAAAGCCAGGATCTACGGAAGAGGATGCCTAGCACAGAGCCACAGTCACCCCGCAGCCTGCATATAACCTGAGTGAGAAATCAACATTTGCTGTTGTACAAAATGGAGGCTTTGAGTTTGAGACCTCAGCGTAAACTAGCAAAACTGACTGATAAACCTCAGAAACTACTTAACTTCAGGTTACATTTGAAATTCACTTCTTTGAACGTCTTTCTTTACTCCCTTGGGCTTGATATATGACTGCCTTTCATTCCCAACCTCTTCTTTGATTCTTCATCATTGGATCATCTTCCTACTGCCATTCTCTCCAAAACTAAGTCTTTAAATCACACGTCTTCTTCTTCACAGTAATTGTACTACAGTAGACGTTTAACTAGTCTCACAGTGTCCAATTTATACCCCCTAGCCTAAATTATGTATTCTTGATCCTGTATGACTTTTTAAAAAAATAACAATACACTCATATTATGTTTCTACTAAAAACCTTCAGTAACTACTCATTACTCAAGGGCTAATCTAACCAACTCAACTTTGTTCACAAGGTTCTTCCGCTGGCTCTTGAATTCCCTCCTCTGCCACCTCCGCCATTACAAACATCTGCCCTACTCCACTGAATGGACACTCTCTGCCAATCACATGGGTATACTCCTTGATCCAGAATTGACAACAGATATTTCTTTCTCCTTTGCACCCCATTTTTCTCTTCATTTTAAATCCTCCAAGACATATCTTAAACTCTATTATTTTAGAAAACTTTTTACTAATTCCACTCAGGGTTCCCATTGGCTCCTCCAAGCTCTTCTCCACAAAGTGGCCCAAACGACCTTTAAAAACACATTATCCATCATCCCTTCTCTCCACTTAAATTATTTCACTGGCACTTAGGATGAATACTAACATCTTGAAGCCCGATGGGTTAGCCACTATTTACCCTTTCAGCCTCTTCCCTTCCCTCTCTAGCACTCCGGCCACAGTCGTCGTCTTTTTGGTTCACTGGAACATCATTCTCCCTCCTGCCATGGGATCTCTGTGCTTGCTATTCTCTCTGCCTAAAATGTTACTCTTTTATCTCTCTTTCCCTACTTAACTCCTTTTTATTCTTTAGATCTCAATCCTAGTATTGCTTCCTCAGAGAAGACGTTCCTCATTTTTCTGAGCACATTCAAACTTCTTAATATATGCTTTTATAGCATCATATACTTACCCCACCTTCAGTGTACTTATTACAGTTGTAATTTACATTTATCTGTATGATTATCACATCATCTACCTGTTTGGGCTTCAGCATTGTGGACCCATCCCACCCATGGAACAATTATATCTGGAACATTATTTGCTGGATGTTTCTCAAAGACCTGTAGCCCATGGTACATGGACCTTCTCTCTGTATCTGTTCCATATTGATTTGTAGTCTTTTATTGATTTGTAATTTAGATCTCTATGACTCTGTTTCCTTCTTGTTTGCATGTCTCATCAATATACCAACAAAACCAGGTACCTAGTAGCGTCTATACTATCAGTTGAATAAATGATTTCTAGTTATTCTTGAATAAGAATACACTCAGATTGAAGGTTAGTCTATGTAGCAAAATTAATAAATTTAAATGTATCAATATTTGGCCACTTCAAAAAATTTCAGTCAATAGTTTCATTCCCATATTCAAACAAAAATGTTTAAATAAAACCACTGAAAGCTACTATCATCAGCATTATGATTAGAATTGCCAGATAAAATTTCAACCATAAATAATATTTTAGTGTATGTTTCCAATATTGCATAGGGCAGAATTACACTAAAATTTATCTGTGGTTTATTTGAAATTCAAGTTTAGCCGGGAATCCTTTATTTTTATTTGCTTAGTCTGGCAACACTCACTATGATACTCCTTGAAATAATAATGGTTGCTCTCCATTGAGTGCTGTTAGTTACACACAGCACCAATTGCTGCTGTTGATTATTTTATTTCATCCTTACAACCAAATGAGTAGGTCCTATAACCATTCACTTTGAACATATGGAGAAACTACAGCATAGAATAAAGAACTTGCTCAGAGTCACATAATTAACAAGTATTAAGTCTTACATATGATTTAAGGTATGTGAGAACTCGGAGTCTGCACTTCCAACCATCATAATATACCACCTCATCTAACACTATCTCAGCTATTGAACATACGCCAGGCAACTATAGAGACAACACAGAGACTTTTGTCATTGAGTGCTCTGAATATTCTCTAACTATGGTAATCCAGAGATCCCAATGTAAAACCCAGCATTGGATTTGTGAAACAGCAAATGAATTTCTGATACCCCCTAGGAATTTCAGATCTTTTAGCCACTATATGGATTCTGAATTTACATAAATGTGCTACAGTATCACAATCTGTTTAAGTTATAACCTTGGATCTACTATAATATATGTGTTAACCGTTTAAGAACTTTCTATGACATAGAGAAAAATCTAGATATAATTTTCATGTCCTTAGATCAATGTAATGGATACCTCCGCTGGTAACAAAAACATCTCCAATACCAAGTTTTCTTTGGTCTTAAAATTTTCTTAAAAGTTTAAAAAGATTTGCACTAAATTTATCATTTTATTTCAGTGGTAACTTTAAATATTAAGAAACTACCCAGGGCTTTCTACTGTACTCTTGTGAATACAATGTAAATAGGTCCATTTTGAGGGGGATATGTTATCACTTTTGAATCTTTTTTGTAAGTATTAACTTTAATTTCCCTCTCTTTAAATTGAATTGTCAGGTGACTTAAAATAATTTTTGAGTTCTATACAAAATGTAGCATGGATACAGTGATGGATTAAGTGATTCTTGTACAGAGTTTAAATATCAGCTTCAAAGATGTTAAGGAAGAAATTTTAAAGTATATCATATGACACACATGTTGCACCTTCGAGGTGTGGTGCATTCAATGATCCCTTTACAACCTTCTTTTTAGGAAAACGGTACTCCCCGGGTTCCAGGCAAATGAAACCCTTTAACATTAGATAACTTTCACCAAGTAGTGGGTTTGAGACATAGATTTTAAATGGCTGGATCCCACACTCAGCCCACACATGTTATCTCCCTGGTTCTAGCTCCCTCACTCTTTCTTACCCTCCTCACACCACTGCCCTTGAGATCTTGTCACTCAGCACACACAGGGATAATCAGCCCTCCTTCTCTGATGTGGTGGCAATAACAGAGTCAACACTGCAGGCTGTTGAGTCAGACTGGAGTTCAAATCCCAGGACTGTTTATTAGCTGTGTGATCAGAGGCTGAGTATTTAACCATTCTCTCCCTGAGTATTTTCACTCAAAAAATCACAAGTATAATTTCACCAACTTCTAGGGTTGCTATGCATATTAAATGCATAATGCATGAGGATCATAGGTAGAGGGTAAGCAGTCATAATGTTAACCAATCACCACCATCATCATTATTATTATTTCATATCAGAAAAATGTGAACAACATGCTTTTGTAAATAGGAAAAGAAAAAAAAGTCCCAGTTTTCACTTTCCTATTGAACTACACTCTAACCTCCCCTCTCAATTTTCCTACTAAAAAGCTGCCTCTAATGTAAGTACTTTTTTTAGATTTCAAAATGCACCAGAGAAAAGCTATTAAGTTTGATAGTATCAGTGGAAAAAAACACAGCAGCATATATTGCTGATTTTGCTTGCTTTTATCCATCCCCACATAACGACATTTTAACCACTGGACTGGATTTGCACTTGAGCACAGCCTCCAAAAAGAAAAAAAAAAAAAAATTCATTTGCAGACGTTATCAAAAGTATGCTCTTCCAGAATAAAATTCTTCCCCGCTTTAGAAGAGAGAATTGGAGCAGATGTTTTTTTATTTTGTTAAAAGCATTATCACTGGGTTTTGAAAAGTGTGGTAGAACCTCAGTGTACTTCAATGAGAAATATATTAATGCTCTTTCTTCACATTGAATGTCATGTCACTATCTTCCATCTTTTTTTTAACCTGATGGAAATATCTCCTATTCATCAATATCTCAATAAAAATTCCATGGGTCTGGGAGACAATTAATTACTCAGATCAAAACAGTCTCTCTCTCTCTCTCTCTCTCTCTTTCTCCCTGTCTTTCTTTTCTTGCTCTCCTTCTCTGTCTTCAGACCTCATTGTCTATAACAAACCATTCTCTGAGGACACAGGAACCTAATCTTCCCTTCCTAGCAGTGTTGTGGGTATAAGTGTTTTTGTTTTATTTTATGCTAGATATCCATGTATCCTCGCACAAAGGAACTTTGTAAAGGTCTATATTTGCATACTCCTTAGGTAGAGTTTCATGTGTCTGCATTTTTAAAACTCTGTCACTACTTGGAGTAGCAGATATTTTGCCACAAAATAAACTTTGGAAATCTTCATGGTCGGCAAAACTGATTATAAATCCACACTGCTTATGGTGATTGAAAAAATATCTCCATGTTGGTCGAGTGTTTACTACAAATATTGTTCTTAACAAATAATAAGTACTTAATACATCCTTTTGTAGGAAAATTTAAAAGAATGTTTGAGAGGGTAGCACTGGTTACTGTTATGTCTTTTATTTATATAAATATCCACAAACCCCTTATGGAAAAACTTTGTGTCAAATATTTTTTTAAATGGTAAAATTAATATGTGTATTAAGCATTCAATATTTGTGTTTGTTCCTTTAAAAAATATTTGTTAAGAGACTACCACATTTCAAATTTTGAGCAAAGTACAATAGAGTTTTGAACAAGATACCATATCCAGGTCCCTATTTTCATGTAGTTTGCATTCTAAACAAGACACACCTCAAGTTAATAACTAATATTTTTATTTGCACAACTGTGGAAAGACGTCTTAGTTGGTTCAGTAAGAGTGTTTATTAGACTGGATGGGGAATGGGGGTGAATCAGAAAAATATGAAGACCTAGAATTCAAATAAAATAAAAATTGCCAGATAATCATTTGGTCTGTTATTCTTTTTAACTAAAAGTAGATTCCTCATGTGTGTTTATTAAATTAAACTATCATATATATAATTACGGAAAATTGGGTTCTATTATACCTGGAATAAACCAGAATGCTCCTTGAAAGAAAAATTTGTATTCTGAAATCTGTTTTCATCAATTTGGGGATAGGACATAAATTCTTTAGAAGGAACATGGTTCCAAAACTTAAATGTGAGTTAACAAACAGATATGATTTTATATAAGGATGCATTGGTAAATTTCTTTGACTACCACTACTTTAGGATTGTAACTCACATGTAATGAAATTAAAATTACAACCAGAAGATTGCTTATATCAGAAAGTCAAATATGTACTGGAAAAGGACTGTAATTCATAAGCTAATAAAATTTTTTAAGCTCCTCCTTTGGCCAGATCTAGAACTTTGGATTTGTAATAGAGTAGTTATCCTTCCCTGGGGGAAATCAGGAAGGCTTTCCCCAAAGAATATTTTTACTGAATTTTTAAGTATGAGTCGATGCTTATCAGATTGAGAGGTGTGGAATGAACATTCCAGAGCTACGGATGGGCTGGGACAAACTTAGAGAGGTTTAAAAGCGCTTTGCTTGTTCAGAAAACAGAAGAAGTAGAACGAATTATTGGAAAGCAATAGTGGCATTTTATATGCCATAATAAAGAGTTTAGATTTTTTTTTTTTTTTTCAGTACGTGGACCTCTCACTGTTGTGGCCTCTCCCGTTGCGGAGCACAGGCTCCGGACGCGCAGGCTCAGCGGCCATGGCTCTCGGGCCTAGCCGCCCCGCGGCATGTGGTATCTTCCTGGACCCGGGCACGAACCTGTGTCCCCTGCATCTGCAGGCAGACTCTCAACCACTGCGCCACCAGGGAAGCCCAAGAGTTTAGATTTTATTATGATTTTAGTGGTGAACTATCAATAATAAAGTAGCAGAGTGACAAGATCAGATCTACTTTCTAGGAAGTATTTTCTATTAGTGTGAACTATGCTCTGAGGGTTGGTTAGACCACAGTGAAACAGGCGAACAACACAGCAATAATCTGGCTAAGAGGTGATCTCACTCATCCAACCCATAATCTGGGATTGTTACACCTGTATAGTTATTCCTAATGAGAAATCACAGGGAAGTTTAATACATATAGGATTGTGAGACCAATGAAACATATAGACCAATAAAACATATTTAAGCCTAATACCAACTTGACTACTAAAAGTTAACATCACGGGTGAACAGTTTTTGACCAGAGAGGCCAGAAACCATAACACATTGGGTATAACCCTCATAAACGTATGAACTTCAATCTTAGACCCAAACAATGAAAGTCAGGGCTTCAGCTTTTATACAGTTTCTTAAACATCAAACAAAAGCTAAATTGTTTAGACCCACTTATGTTCCTTTTCTTATCCTTTACGGATGACTTGCATTTCTGTATTTCTTTAATGCTGTGGTCACCATGTCAGTTTCTTCCCAGGGGCAGCTGGTGGGATTTGAAGTTGCTGGGCAAACCCTCTGCTCAGGGTTTCTAAGCAACACTCTTTGCATGTGGTCAGAATTAAAGTTCGTTGTAGTCCAGGGTATTTTGTTGCTGAAGAAAGGTTTCTTTATGGTTTTGTTTTTAAAATTTTCAGCCATGCTTAGTCATAGTTTATCATCAAATACATAAAAACCCCTACCATAAGGAAAGTTACAGGTCTGAAAAAACCAAAGACATGAGCCATACTTTTCTGAATATTGATCTGTGTAGTCAGATTCACTAATGCTGTCTTTGAAACAATTTTCCTGCTTCTCTGACTTTAACACTTTTCTGTGTAGTTATTTCCTGCATTTGTCAAGAAAATCAACGACATCTTCCCAGGTGTGAGGTTGGGTGGGATACAAGGTGAAATAAGGAGAGTCTCCTTTTAGGGTGCTGCTCAATTCTTTAACCTAGCAGAGTTCAGACCCTGCTGAGGAAAATGAAGCTCCCTTTTGTCGTCAAGCGCTGATTGCTGTGGGGCAGAGAAACCTCCTAAGTACATACGAAGGGCACGCCGGGCTTTCCTCTGGCTCTGGGATGCAGCAGAGCCTGTGAAGCTTGCAGGATAATCTCAGGGGTGTCCACTCCCACCCTGCTGAATCCTTTCTGGGGACTGGGAATCTGGGACCTATCCTTGCTGACCTTCTGAATCACTTATTAGGTCTCCCAGGCTGTGAAACACCAGAAAATCTAGTCATGGAAGATGGTCATTCAACCCCACTTCTCTTGTCTTGAACACATGCAAATGACCCCTGAATACAGCCCCTGAAATCCTTCGCCCTTGGGAAGATTTGAGTAATGAATTTATATGCTGTATTTTATAGTAAAACAGAGTTTTGAAATAATGTTGGATTGGAAGTCAGAAGATCCCCCTCCCCCTAACAGATCCCTGAATACATTCAAACTCCTTAGTATGTCCCTGGTATTAGGTTCCTTCTTATTTTCTGGTGGACCACACCCTCATTTGTACCTTATGACCCATCCATACTAACAACTTATTTGTGGCTCAGTGAAAACACACTGCTGTTTCATATCTCTCTTCTGATTCTCTTCTGTCTGCCTAAAGGTTTTTTCCTCTCCTATTTTTCTTATGAATCTTTACTTTTACTCCAAGATGTTATTCTGAAGTCACCTCTTCTGTAAAAATTATTTCAACAACTCATCCTTATTCTCTTTTAACTCCAAGATCCTAACCCACAGTTGGCACATAGAGGCTATTCAGTACATATCTTTAGAAGGAATAAAAGAAACTCTTGGTTATAACCATTGTTTTAATAAATTAGGTTATGATTTTTGAGCAAACTTCTTCCTTTTGCTAGGAATAAGTTTCCATAACTGGAAAATGGGTATAAACTAGAAGATCTCAAAAATTCTTTCTATAGATCTTTCATTATAGTCATTAGGGCTGTTTATAAATATTCTCCTCCTCCACTTAGCAGGCCCATTTTAGGCTGAAGTATGACATGGTCAACTGACTTTAGTGGAAATGACATATACTCCTTCTCAGTTTAAGACATTGCAATGCCCAATTCGCACTTCTCCCTTCCTTACTTGTAATGACTGGAAGCAGGGATTGAAATGGAACCATGCACCATGATATGGCCCGTGTGGGACAAATAGCATGAGTGAAAAACTTTTGTTGTTTCTCAGATTTGGGAGTTGTTACCACAGTATAGCATACCCTTTCCTGACTGATTTCAACCCTTACAGTTCATGATTCTAGCTCATTTAAGAGAATAAACAAACTTTGATTACAAGTCTAATGTCAGGCCATAAAAGTTCTGGTTTCAAAAAAATCTATTATATTAGTATGTAATGTATAAAGGTTATTTTAAAACTATCAACAACACTTGAAGCATTAAAAGTGCTTCTATTTAATGTCAGTAAGCAATTACAATAAAATAAAAAGACTTCAAAATTGGTTTTATACAAACCATAAAGAGAAATGGGGTAGAATGGGAATTATTTTCCTCTTCTGCATTTAATTTATATTCAGAAAAGATGGTTTAGTTTCTATATTTTGGAAAACAGTGTTGCACATGGACTCAATTTTACTAAATATGCAATGTTTGTATGTATTATTTTCCAAGTCATTCCTCTTTCCATGAAAATGGCTAATTTTTCCCTTTTCTTCTGTGATACATTCTCACAATTTCATAAGTTATATGGTAAGGTTTTTTTAATATTACAGAAATGTTTAAAATATATTTTTCCAACTTTAAAGCTTTCAACAGAAATTTAGACCAATGTTAAAATAATCCAAACAAATATTTTAAAAATTCAGGCATCCATATGTTTCTAATTTTAGAGAGCAGTCATTGAATAGACTGAATAATCAAAGATGGCTGATAGTTTTCAATTTTATTCAGAAAATTTATAATATCAAATTAATTAGCAGTTTAGTTTAAATTTTATTTTAAAAAAATACATTCTTCTAGTTACTTATCAGTCAGTCACATCCTCTCTTGCCATCCATTGTAAAACTTTTTCTTTTTCTGCCTAGACTCTGTATAGCCAGAGAATGAAATTACTATTGGTTCTTGACGGTCAATATTTCTTCAAAACGCTTCAGATTTCCACTTTTCTTTATGCTAATTAGAGACAAAGCAATCTTATTTTCATCTTAAATCTGAGTCACACTGATTTTTCATAGACTATTTAAGGAGTCCTGAGATCGTAAGAAGAGACTTGTGATTTGACAAACTGAGTTCAAACTCTCGGTGGTCAGCCAACCAGCTGGATATCCTTGGAGAATTACTTACCTTCTTGAAGCCTCCAGTTCCATGTTTACAAATGTGGGTATTGATATTATCTCCTCATACATTCGTCATGAGCGAAAAATGGGATGTCACATTTAATTCCAGAACTACAAGTTCCAAAAAGGCATTTTGTTGTTTTGTTCATTCTGTAGCTCCAGTGCCCATCATACTTTACACAGAGACTTGTCTAATGTTTATCGAGTCAATGATTGGATAAACATTTAATAAATAAAATGGATCAATGATTGAATAAAGAACTTTACATAATATATAATATATTAAGTTCTACAAATTATAGTTATCATTTCTATCATTTCTATTTCATGATACACTATCTACTTTTATCTTTAAAGTCATCTAAGATTTTATAATTTAATTCTTTTTAAAAAATGTTTTGACCAATTTTCCTAACTGTGATAAGTCAAACTGCTATGGCCCAAGATCCTGGACTACTAGAAAGAAAATCTTTATACGGCACTCATGAAAAGCCATTCATTCTTTTCACTGTTCTATGTCAGCCCACAGAGACGGTAAATCATCTTGATTTTCAGGATTAATTCACTTAAGAAATGTTCATTCAGTTGATTTTAATGAAAATATAAAGACTGACAGTTAGAATTCATTTTTCTTAAGATGTATTAAGACACATACTCTCCAGATGTCTTTTCTTCATTCACATTCTTAACACTTTACTAAATGCTCCCCAAATACTTCCCCAAACACTCATCACATGAATACATAGACATAGACAGTCTCTTTCTCACTCTCTCTCTCCTCTTAAAAGTATCTTTCTAGAGACTAGGGGAGAGTTTGACAAGATCACCCTTGATCTTTTTCCCTTGATTGAAAAAGCATTAACGTACAGCCACACTTGTTCTTTGCGTCAGAGTGTTGGCCATTTCACTTGTGGACTATAAAGACTGAAACACTGGGCACCACACCCCTCCTGGGGTTGACCTTTCGTGTAGGCTGGGCTTCTTGGCTCAGGAGTGTTGCTATTCCCTATGAAGTTCCAAGATGAGCCAAAAAAAGTAATGAGCAGTACTTTGCAATCCCTCCTGGTTTGTGCTAAATGAGGATAGCAGAGCAAAGGCAACTCTTTGGGGTACAAGACAAATCCAGAAGCTTGTGGTTATGGTAAAATCACCCCTAAACCCAAAATGATGAGAGAAGCTATGTTTACAGATCTTGAAGGGAAGTTAAGGTACCAGACAACATGTGCATTCATTGTTGCCAAACATATCTCCTCAAATATTCCACACTCGTATGCTATTATTTTATCATTTTATGCTATTCCAGGATAATCTGCCAGGGTGACAGCACCTAGATGTTTTTGTTTTGCTACTGAACAGAGAAAACTCTCATTTCCTCTTAAAATAGAGATAAGTCCCAGCTGTGGTACAACAGCTACCTTGAAAAAATAGTCCTATAAAAGGATTTTTACAAGTCATGTGAAAAAGTACATTTTTTTTCCTGTAAATAAACTAGCAAAAATCCACAGTCACATACTGGAGAAATGCAGGTAAGAAGAATAAAAATATTCAGTTTATTCTAGTCCAGGATTTCTACAGGGAAAAGCATATAAATTGTTTTAACAGATCCATACTTCTAAATTACTGCAAACTTTATCGTTTTTGGTTACCTGGCCCAAAAGCAATAAAGTAGCTCTTCAGGATGGGGGCAGTGTCTGGAGTCTGGCTGCTCAAGCAGGAAGACGGATGTTACACCTACACATCTGCTAAACTTCTCTTCACAGGGGTCCTTCCAAAACATGTTAATATAAAATTTTGATTTTTATAATAACTGAGAGGATCTCTTTGTTTGGGACTAATCAATATATCTCCACTGCTTGCTAATATGTCTGCTGCATGATAGTTGCTTAACGAATCTTTGTGGAGTGAATGACTGAAATAACACTTTCTCTGGTAAACTACTGATTAAATAGGATTTCAGGATTAATTCACATTTATTCAGTTTCCCAACAAACAATTTGTGAACAACTTTAGACCCAATCCATTTCAACCTTTTCATTTCAATGATGGAGAATTTGATGCTCTGAATTTTGTGGTGCCAAATACTTATTGTCAAATAGACAGGCACCGACATGGTCCTGAGGACTTGGGAATGTTCTTCCAGGGAACTAGTCTACATGCAGCACTGCACAAAGTAAGAGCCATTCACAATGTTGGTGAAGAGGTTTACTCTAGGTTATATCACAACAGGTTTCAGATTTGTTAAAATGAAGTTCTCCTGATCCTTAAGTCCAATTCTTTTCTGTTAGTGCCAATTGTGGTCCAGTTTTGCAATGAGGAATTCCTCCTCTAAGGAAAAAATATATATATCGTAACTCTCTCCTGCTCTTCCTCCTACTTAGACCATAAATCCAGAATCAGTCTGAGTTTTTGCTCTGCTCTAAGCAGCATACTTTCCATTAGCTCTCTGTGTTGCCTCCCTAACCATTCTCTCCCCTACCCCCAATCCTTTCCCAGACCACGTTCTCAGCGCCAGGTCTTACTCCAGCTAGCAACTCAGTCAACAAGCATCTAATGAGAATCTGGTCACATGTACACAAACTTGCAGTGCTCACAATCTTTCCTGTTCACACATCTGAGTTTGGGCAAGTAGGACAAGGAAGTTTATAAAAGGCCAGGAACCACTAGGCCACCGTTTCAGCTAAAACAAATATGCTGTATTTCTAGGATTAGGTTTTGTTACCTCTTGGAAGAAAAGCAAGAACTTAAGAGAGTCATTTCTGCCAATCATAGTAGTCAATTTGCCTTATTCTCTAAATCCAGACATAAACAGTCAATACAATGCCCAGTACATTCTTCTTCTCAAAGGAAAGAAACTTATTTTCTTAGTTGGATTTAAGATATACCTTTAAATCTAAGCAGTTTGGGAAGAAAGAGAAAAGATGATTTGCCTATTACCCAAGTGTTTTATATCAAAGGGGAGTTTAGGAAGTTGGTCTTCGTTTAGCTAATATGCATTACCTGTTTTTCACAGGAATGTAGAAAACTGGCTGTACCATAACAATATAAAAGTTTCAAATTTACCAATTTGTTTTTCTAAGTATTCAGCAATGAATATATATAAGAATTGTCAATCTATAAAAAAGAATAATTTTCTAAATATTTCAAAATAGGTAAGTAGATTCTAGGAAGCAGAATGAAAAATAACATGGAATTGTACGAATTTGCCAGTTTAATAGACATGAACAAGATATAGCTCATTTACAAAAACTCCCTATTTTTATTCTAACAACACAAAGAACACAGAAAGGAAGAAAGGAGATTGTCTCTACTCGTTTCTGGAGACTACAGGTAATATGTACATGGGAAGAATGAAAATCCTCCGGAGTGATAAATGGAAAGTTTGGGACTAAAGACCGTTCAAGGTCTTTAACCCAGGACTGGCCCCAACCAGAATAATGACTCAAAGGTAGATTCAGATTTAGCACTTGAATCTTCTATAAATGTTCTGAAAATAGAGGCAAAAGTTAAAACAATGCTCACTAAAATATCTGATATTTATTCACTTTATTTAAATGTATAATTCTATATTGTAGGTCATCTGGGAATGTAATAAGACTATGAAGGATTTACTAAGTCAAATGGCAGCTAAGTGCTTAGTCTATTATAAAAGGCCAAGGAATCCATGACCTTGATCTCCTCTCAACGGTTCTCCCACTAGAGACTGTAACTTCATGCCACGCAAAAAGATTATGAGGTGATTCCTGACATACTTTTTTACCTTTGACTCAAGTGTAAGGATTCTGGAATGAAACATAGGTAACTCTGAACCATTACTTATTTGATATCTTCCTACATGTTTGGTTAGAATATATTAGCATGAAAAGAATTGAAAATTATGATTACAACCCAGTTTCAATGGGGATTTACCACTTTAATTTCTTTGGAAAAATAAAGAGTAGTGTAATATTAGATACATTACCCAAAGCATCTATCAGGGTTCTGGTATGATATAAATGCATGCAGATAAACAATGGAAGAAGTTGGTTCTCCATACTGGTTGCTGACTAAATTTTCTGGTGCTCCTTAGGTGTCTAGGCAAGAGTATAGGTCTTGACCATTATGGGCTACCAGGTCTCATCCATAATATCGTTTCATGTGTTTAATGCAAACTTCCTTCTCCACAATGGAAAATTATGTGGTATGAGTGGGCAAATGTGTGTGTGTGTGTGTGTGTGTGTGTGTGTGTGTGTGTGTGCATATGTGTTTGTGTATGGGGGAGAAGGATGTATTTTTATATCAAATAATTACATAAAATTAGAAGGCTAATATTGAGATCTCCTAGGGAGAAGATATCCACATTATCTATGAAATATCAAGGATGGCATGTAGAAAGAATAGTGTTCCCCAAAGAGGTACACATCCTAATCCCTGAAACTTGTGAATGTGTTGCCTATGTGGAAAAAGGACTCTGCAGATGTGATACAATTAAAGATCTCAAGGTAAGGAGATTATGTTGGATTATCTGAGTGGGCCCAATTCAATCACAAGTATCCTTATAAGAGGGATTTGGCAGAATCAGAGTAAGAGAAGGAGATATAACCATGGAAGCAGATTTTGAAAGAGATTTGATGATGTTGCACGCTGACTTCAAAGATGAAGGAAAGGGTTACAAGCCAAAGAAGGCACATTGTTTCTAGAAGCTAGAAAAGGTAAGAAACAGATTCATCCCTAGAGTCTTCAGAAGGAGCACAACACTTGATTTTAGACCCTTTTGAAATGCTGACCTTCAGAGGTCTGCCATGATCCATTTGTACTTCTGACCTCAAGAACTGGAAGATAATAGACCTGTGTTATTTTAAGCCATTAAGTTTGTAGTAATGTGTTGCAGTAGCAATAGAAAGCTAACACAAATGGGTACTATGTATAGAGTAAGTGTGTAAAGTCTCTGGAGCTAGACTGCTTGGGTTTGAATCTACATTACTGTGTAACATTGATCAATTTCATTTTTCTTTATCTCAGATTCTTCATCTGTAGAATAGGGATAATAATAGTAACTATTTCATAGGGTTGAAGCAGAGGACTAAATGAATTAATATATGTAAAGCACTTAAAATATGAGCCTGGAATGAACAATCACTGCATATATATTAACCATTATTATAAGAGTTGAAGCAATTGATATATATGACAATTCACCGATCCTACGTGGCTGTCACCTCTTCAGATGGTGAATGAATGCCAGCTTGATCCATTGGCAAGGTGATTTTCAGTCTATAGTGTATGGAACTATATGCCTCCTAGTCTGTTATTTTCCTGTTTTGCTGGAATGGTTCATGGCCTATTTCTTGCCATAAAGAAAGACAAGGTCATTTCAAATCATCCTGAGGCAAGAGGATTATGGTCAAGATTCCAAAATTTAATCAACAGAGGGAAAATGTTATGAAAGGCAGATTGGGACCAAATTTCAAGTTAAAGAGAAGCACAAGGGACGTCAAATTTGAGCAGCACCGGAAATACAAGATCTGTTACCTGATTCAGGGTTGAAGAAGGAAAGTGACAGAGAGGTAGGGAAGGCATGGTAAAGACCACAAATATTGGAAAAATCTGTACAAATTTACACAAACCGCACTTCGTGGTCATGGAATTTCCCTAATCTGTTTTTATTCCAGAAATCTTCCAGAAATCCAAAAATCTCTCTCCAGTAAGTCAACTGGTCATCTCTACATATCTCCTCCTCATATTCCTTATCTTGCTTGATTAATTATGCTAACATTCCATTCAGAAACTTGGAGCTATCATCAACCTCTCCCTCATAACTAGTGTCTATTTTGCCAAGTCCCATCAATTATACATGCCGAGTAAATCTCAACTGTCTTCTATCACCACTCCTACAGTTTAAACCGTAATAATTTCTCATCAGCTTCCTAACGGATCTGTCTGCCTTTATTCTCACCACATTTCACAGAATCCTACACACGCCTCCTGAGTTAATTTTATACAAATCACAGAGTCGTTCATGCTATGACTCTGTTTAAAATATTTTAATAGGTCCTTATCAACTTTAGGACTAAACCAACACTTCTTAGCAGGGACTTTAATGTTCCAGCTGTGTCTGCTTTTCCATCCTCACAGCTCTCTGGCCACCAATTCCTAGGTGCCTGTGCTCCATAAGTTATCTCTTACTCAGACACACAATTCTCTCTCTTCCTTTCACAGCATTGTGTGTACTCTCCCTTTACCTACATGCCCCTCATCCATTATTCACCTGGCACATTCCTACTGATCTTCCAAACTTTGCTCTAATGTTGCTACCTTTGCCAATAGTGTGAAGCCTTCCATCACTGCAAGGAGTCTGCTTCCTATGTGTTAATAGCAGATGTGAATATCAGTAAGTGTGCAAGAACTCAGTGTATAAGGAATACACTTTACTTTTTTATAACAAAATTAAGTTTATTTTGAACATTCATCTTATCAGGGCAGGAGAAAGTTGTTTTAAGTCCATTTAGTCTCCCTGACCCTTTCCCTGGGCTTGGGTTTAAGTTTTGGGAGACTTAAATAATTCCAAGTGCTTAGGGGGTGAGGAACCACATCTTTAACAATTCTATTCATGCCTTGCTGCCTGTGGTCCTTGGATATCAGACCATTAAGCTCAATACTGATATTCCTATTCCCATGGCCCCTTCTAGTGGGTTTGTTATTTGCTATTATAATGATGCTCCCATGACATGTTACAGAATTGCTGCAATGATGTCTATGGCTTTGGGGCCTTGAGGTCAACCTCTCAGGACTCTACCCATAGACGTGAGGCACACTATCAATCTCTCTCCATTCCCCATGTCCCTCCCAGCCTTTGTTCTTATACAGTCTTCTCCATCTCTCATCCCTACTGTTGGGAGAGTTGGTGGGAAAGATAATTATTTTTCCTTCATATATCTTTATGTCTTGAATCTTATTCATTCTCCCAAGGCCTTAAATATTTGAAGACCAAGGCCAAAAAAAAGCTCAAACATTCTCTTTTGTTTTGATTGTTGTCGTGGCTGTTGTGGGCATTGTGTTTTTGTTTTAACTCTTCTCGCCTGGAAGAGATAAACATGGTAAGGTCTATCTGCTGGAGTCAGGAGGAAGGGAAATAATAAATACAGGTGGGTAAAAAGAAAATGAGGCATAGTTAATATCTTAACAATATTATTCTGTCCCATATCCCAGCCAGGATATTAGGCAGAAACAAGTGGCAGGATCTGAAACTACTAATTCCTACCAACGCTGCTGTAGGCCAAATGATGAAGTGGAAAGAAATTGGTCTTTGGACATCGCCTTTCTTCTCTCATCTCATCAAGTCTTCCTTTCTCATTTTGGTTTGCTCATTTCCTCCCAAATCTATGAAAATATGCTTCCTGAAAGGCTCACAGTAGTGGTAAATTCTTAACAGTTGATTTCTGTCATTAACCTTATACACATTACAGAAGTTAGAGTCATAAGCTAACATAAGGTAGAGGCAAGAAGATATTTAAGGCTGAACATTATACTCTGATTTTGAAGTAAAAAGTAAAATTTTTATCATTGGTGCTTCAATGGGCCAGACCAAGAAGCTAGCTAAGAAAACAGACATACATGAGACTACACAACCACAGATTTTGTTATCTGCTTGTAGGCAATCAGAAAACATAATTGCTAGTAATTCTTTCTTTGACTAACTTATTAGCCTGTTGTGCCAGGGGTCACTTTGGGTTCAGTTACTCATCATCATTTGCAAGAATAATTTTGTGGGTCTTTGTAACTGCCAAGCACCAGTTGCCAGGTTTGACTTACCTGGTTACAAAAGATAATATCTTTTTTTTTTATTAGCACCATATGAGTATTTACGCTTAAAGATTCTTTTTTATACCATCTTGGTACAATGAAAATGTTAAATATATTGAAACATTAATTTTTAACTGCATCAGGAATATTAAACTAAAAATTATCAACTTCCAGATAAAATAATGTGCCGAAAGATATGATTGTAGGCAATGTCCAGACTCCAGAAAAAATGTCATTTTAATAGAAATGGAACCAAATATTATCAATATTCAGACACATATATAATTCTAGTCTCTTATTAAAGTTGATAAATATTAAAATTTTTAATGGAAAAATTCTATATAAAATATGAACCAATGAAACACTTATGTATTTGAAGGTTTTAAATTGTTATTCCCAAATTTAGAGGCCAAGGGCAACTTTTTGGTTCGTTCATAAAGCCCAGAACAAAACCTTGAAATGGACCCAAACCATTTGAGGGTTTAATTATCCTTGTTTTTCCAGCTGTGCATTCTAGAAGAGCCTACAGATATCTAACAGTTTACATTTTACAGATTTCACTGAAAAAGGAAAAAATTGTTTTTCATGACAGAAAACTACTTTGGGTAAATATAAATGTAAATGAAACCAGAAAGTGTACTTCACTGTTTAGCTGAAGGGAAAATTTTATCTATTTACAAAATTCTTTTTTATTCTCCTCTGATTTTGACTTGAATGGCTTCCAATTCCATTTGTGCTCTTTGTTTAGGTTTCATGACTTCCTTCCCTTAACCCATCGTTAAGGTAGTTGCATCTATTGAAAATTTTCAGAACCCATGTCTTAAAATGAAATATTCTCTTCCTTTCAGCTATCACTTGTCTACCAAAAGGTGCTCAGTTCAAAAGAAGGAAATATATAGCTTCCATACTTAAGAAAAGGATTAGCTCGATCTACTTGTCCCCTTTAACAGAGGAATGCAAATCACTTTACCAAAATAATTATGAATAGGTTCCATTTCACTCGGAAGGCTAGTTATCTGTAATAAAAACAGTTTGATTTATTCCTGGTAGTTTTCCTTCATTGTTTGAGATTGGCCATCAGGCAGAAATTAATTCTATTTGCCACAGAGTGATGCAAAGTTATGAAAATATATGCAAAATGCCAGGACCTTTATTCAGTGTAATTTCCAAAACTGTAAAAGTCCATTACCTGGAAGACACTAGGAACACACATATAGATAAGTAAATTCTTCCTCAATTAATTATTTCTGCTTTGCTTGGACAAATAAGTAAATAAGAGTTGAGATTCATATTTTCAAAACAATCTGTAGAATTTTCTGGGTGTGTGCTTTCATAAGATAGATAATATTGGGCTATAAATTTATTTATGAAAATTTTTGTTTCAGGAGAAAATCCAAGAAGAAAATATTTGATTGACTTACACTTTAAATTATATGTGTGTGTACCTATATATTTATATATTCATGCAGAAAGATAGAGTAGAATTTGGTTATTGTGTGATACAATATTTTGTCCACTAGATGGGTCTCACTTTCATATTTTTCGAAATAAGATGATTTTTTTTCTGTATTCATTCTGGTTGACCTCACAGAGCTTCCTGTTGGAGTTAAAAACAATAACTAACCAGTATTCTTCAAAAGTAATCTTCTTGAAGAACAGCAATTTAAAAAAAAATTTTTTTTTGTTTTTTTTTTTTTAACTGAGGAACTGTTCTACTCTTCTAACTGGAATTAAGTATAGATTAAATAATAACTAAGGGTAATGTGGGAGCCTGGATCCAATCCTGGAACAGAAATATAAACATTAGTGGAAAAACTGGCAAAATTTGAATGTCTATATATTAGTTAATAGTATCGTTTGGATACTAATTTATTCATTTTGATCACTGTGCATTGGTTATGTAAGGTGTCATCACTAATGGAAGCAGGGTGAGGAAGATGAAGGAATTCTTCTATTTGCACAAGTTTTTTTGTAAGTCTACAGCTATTTCAAAATAAAATTTTTTTAAATCAATGTAATAGAGTTAAAGTGAATGATAAATTAGAAAAAAGTAATGATGAGCAGTATGAAGACTGTGATTAATGAAAAGTAAAAAAGGCTTAATAAACGAGATGCTAAAAAAGGTTTAGATTATATTTTATAAATCCTGTTGAACATGATCATGTTTCTTATTAATTTAAGGTGTAGGCCTAGTAAAGATCACAACTGTTGGTTTGGTCTACCAAAATAGAAGTAAGTAATTGAGGAAAATAAAGTAATACGGATATGTGTCACACAGCCCTTATAGCATATAATTTTCTAATTTTGGAATTGTATTTTTTATTTTGAATCATTGCTCAGTCATTTAGTGCAGACATCTAATTTTTTCCAGAGAAAAACACAGGAATAATATGTTTTCTGAACTTGTGATTACAAGTGACAATAATTGTATGGAATTTATACACACACACAAATGAGTACAAATAAAACTGAGGAAATCTAAATAAGATCAGTGGATGGTATCACTGTCAATATTTTGGGTCACATTATACTATAGTGTTGCAAAATGTAACCATTGGGGAAAATGGAAAAATATAAGAGGGATCTCATATTATTTCATACAATTGCATGCAAACCTATAATTATCTCAATTAAGAAAAAATTGTGAAGGCAAAATAAAGATATTCTCCAATTTTAAAAGAAAGAGAAAGGGAGAGCCAGAGAGAGGAGTCTGAAATATTTGTTGTTCTATCAGAGAAAAAGATAACAAATGTATTTTGTGTGGTTCCTAGGGAATCAAGAAACTTTTTCTATAAAAGGCCAGACAGTAAATATTTTAGATTTTGTGGGCCATTATGTCTCTGTTACAGCTACTCATGTCTGCCATTGCAGCCTGAAAGCAGCCATTGTGAATAAACAGACAATGAGCATGGCTGTGTCCTAATAAAATTTTATTTAAAGACACAAGTCTGAATTTTGTATAACTGTCCTGTGTCATTAAATATTATTATTCCTTTGATTTTTCTCAACTATTTAAAAGTATGATATCCATTCTTAACTTGCAGGTCATACACACAACTGCCAAATTCTGCAGTTGGACAGAATTTGGCCTTAGGGCTATAGTTTGCTGACTCTGCCAGAGAGAGACAGATTTGGCTGAAAATAATGAAAATTTTTACAATAGTAGAACTAGCTGAAGCTAGGTGGTCTCTCTGTCAAGATGGTAGAGAGGATCTTCACAAAATAAATGAGGAACGGAACTGATAATTCCAGGGCTTCCAGTTGGATGATTCTGTGATTCTTTGGTCTTGTCATGTCCTGAAATATGGTAATTTAAGGGGTAAAAAGAGATTGGTTACTTATTTTTAATTTAAAAAAAATTTGGCTAAAAATATTGACTAGTGTTTCCTAGTATCTTAAATTTTTTTAAAAATCTGTTCTCATAGGCAAAACATTCTCTGACATAAATTGCACCAATATTTTCTTGGGTCAGTCTCCCAAGGCAATAGAAATAAAAACAAAAATAAACAAAGCAATCTTACAAGCTTTTGCACAGCAAAGGAAACCATAAATGAAATGAAGCAACAACCTATTGCAACTGACAAGGACTTCATTTCCAAAATATACAAACAGATCATACAACTCAATAACAAAAAATCAAACAACCCTATCCAAAAATGGCCAGAAGACCTAAACAGACATTTCTCCAAAGAAGACATACAGATGGCCAATAGGCACATGAAAAGATGCTCAACATCACTAATTATTAGAGAAATGCAAATCAAAACTACAATGAGGTATCACCTCACACCAGTCAGAATGGCCATCATTAAGAACTCTACAAATAACAAATGCTGGAGAGGATGCAGAGAAAAGGGAACCCTCCTACACTGTTGGTGGGAATGTAAGTTGGTGCAGCCACTGTGGAAAACAGTGTGGAGGTTGCTCAGAAAACTAAAAATAGAATTACCATATGTCCAGCAATCTCACTCCTGGGCATATATCCAGACAAAAAATATAATTCAAAAACATACATGCACCCCTATGTTCCTAGCAGCACTATTCACAATAGCCAGACATGGAAACAACATAAATGTCCATCAACAGATAAATGGATAAAGCAAATGTGGTACATATATACAATGGAATACTACTCAGCCATAAAAAAGAAATGACGCCATTTGCAACAACATAGGTGCAACTAGAGATTATCATATTAAGTGAAGTAAGTCAGAAAGAGAAAGTTGAATACCATATGATTTCACTTACATGTGGAATCTAATATATGACACAAATGAACCTATCTATGAAACAGAAACAGAACCACAGATGTAACAGACTGGTGGTTGCCAAGGGGGAGGGGGGCTGGGGGCGGATGGAGTGGGAGGTCAGGGTTAGCAGATGTAGGCTTTTATATATGGAATGGATAAGCAGTAAGGTCCTACTGTATGGCACAGTTCAATATCCTATAATAAACCAAAATGGAAAGGAATATTAAAAAAAAAGAATGTATATATATATATATATATATATGTGTGTGTGTGTGTGTGTGTATAACTGAATCACTTTGCTGTATTAACACAATATTGTAAGTCAAATATACTTCAATAAATAAATAAAAATCTGTTCTCTTGCATTTTTTGAACCCAAAAGCTACCTCCAGACCTGAATTCTTCTTTACATTCTGATTCATATCTGACATTCAGGAAACTTCTTTGGTTACTTTTCTTAAATTTTGTAGTGGAAGCCATAGTTTAGCAAAGTTGCTGGTATTTATTATGTGTTCAATGATTACTAACTATACTTGTCATTACTGTTATTATTATTTGCCAATTTTGTGCATAAGAAGGCCTAGTCATCCAACAGAAGACAAAGGAGAACAATTCAGAAGACCACCATGTAAATTCAGTCCACTGATATATTACTGTATAGATGCAGAAATATTTGCTTTCACATTCTGGAATGTTTTTTTTGTTCCTCATTGCCACATACCTGAAATTCAGTTATGACAATTTCATCTCTTTATTTTAAAGCGTTGGGCTCTGTGAAAATGCCAGACCTTTGGAGGGGCTGCCAGATTAAACTGTATGAGTGGGGGCTGATTCAGGTTTTGTGAGACCTGCAACTCTCTTTAAGAAAACTAATACACGATTATTAACAAAAATTAGGGAAAGGATTTGGGGGGAGGGGGCTGTGCAACAGAAGGGACCTGAAATTTAAACATTATGAGCTTGACAGTAAATTCACCTCGGGAATCAAAAATGAATGAGTCTCAGATTCTTTACTAAGAGGATGTTTGAAAGAAAAGAAGGAAGACCCCAAGGCTCAGAAAAATTGAGTTTCTGTGCCTAATGAGATTTGCAGCATAATATGTCAAACAGAAAGCACTGGCAACTGAGGAGGGGGCAGGGTTGTCAATTACTTCACTGATCTCACTGTTTATGTTTCCTCTTTTTCTTTTATGGCTTCTTAATTACTGGTGCCATGGAGAAAGTGATGTTATCCAATCGTCTGTCAACTTAGCATCCCTAGCCCCAATAATTAAACAGGCAAATGAAATCAAATAACTCAAAGAAATATGTATTGAAAATAAGTAAATATGGATTTTCAGAAAATAAAGACTCTAAGGAGATAGGAAATAGTGATTCAGTTCATGAGAACATCTTTTGGAAAGGTAGCATTCTTCTGAAAACAATGAAATCTTTAGGACCTAGGAAAGTGTGGATCTCGGAACCAGTAGCTTCGTGTTCTCTTAGGCAGTTCTGGCTTTCATTCCACTTGTCATTAAGCACACACACCGAAGCATGTAATTAGGGCAGCATGCTGAGAGTTGAACTGCTGCTACATGAGCATATGCCTTGTCTTTTCCTAAAGGCCCTCTGAGCAATGGCTGATCAATGAGCATGCCTTTGCAACCATGCCAGCATTTTTGACTTAGGTCAATCAGATGTAACTAAATCTTTTAAGCCTTAGCTGAATATTAGAATTTGATCTATATAGTCAGGAGAGCCACACCTATAATTTGCTTAGCAGAATTTCATCAGCTTCATAGACTCTGAACAAGGACATTTTGGGTGCAACTTGGCCCTGGCCCTGTGCCTCTGAATGTGTGGCTGTCTATAGCATCAAAAGCGAACCTATTATCTATTAGTCATTCTCAAGTGGAACATAGCTATAGTTGTGAGATAGATTTTGAGACACTTTTCAAAAATAGAAAAGGACAAAATGCATGATTAACCTTTAAAAATTAAAGCAGATTCAAGAGTAGCTATAAAATGCATCAGTTTCATATGCTACATTATTCTATGCTTTCTTTAGCCAGAGAAAAGGGGTGGTGTTATAGCTACTGGACCAGAAATTGTACATAACCCACAATATTGGTGAACTCTTTAAATAGCTGCTTTTATTATTGACAAAATCATTAATTGCTTTTAGAATGACTCACCTAAAACAACTATGGCACTATTTGATATGTCTAATACTCCAAGGCATATAGCAAATAGGAATCTTATTCATTGAGTCTACTACAGTGCAGAAAGTCTGAGAACCATTGGCTTAGAGAATCTCACGGCTATAGCTCTCCAATATGTGCAAATCCATAAATGCCCCAGAAATTACCTAGAGATGGAATAAAATTGGTCTCACACATACATCTCGCACTTATACTTACAATATTTCAGTATGTTGTTTTTTACTTAAGATAGCTTTTTAAGGGTTTCTGAATTCATTATAGAATTTTGGCCCTATGTGTTTTTATAACTAATGGACACTAAATATAAAATTACTATCACATGAGGGTTTATGAAATATTTTGAAATTTGAAAAAATGTCAGGTAGTAATTGAAAATGAACGAAAACCTTCAAAGGTAGAGTTGATACATAGGTAATAATATCTCCCTCCCCAGAACTCTTTCATTTTCCTGGGTTCCCAGGATTCTGAGCAGCAGAATTGAATAGAGTAAAGCACATGCCCATAGTAGAAATGCAGTGATAGGGCCTATATTTTAATTGAGATTGTATATTTTCCTCCTTCTGTAATATATGTAGAATCATTCTCTTTTACCTTTGCTAATGGAATTCCTCTTCCCCAATATGATGTATGAATCAAATCTTTGTCCCCTGCAAAAAAAATCAATGTGTGTGTCTAATCCAAGTCTGACTGCTTTAGGTAGCTCCTTTTAACTGGAATAATCCCTCAGTGGCAACTAGCTCAATTTAATGTTCTTTGATTAAAAACAATTGTGATTTATAGAGTGGAGGTAATAGCTCCTTTTAAGATCCTACTGTTATTAACAACACAGCAGGAAAGCTCTCAAGACAACAGCTTTTCAGCAGAGGATGTTATAGAGCAACTGTAACGTATTTCAATAGTACAGGCCATCATCTTTCAAAGTGCCCAAGGAAAGAATGTTGCACTAATGAGCAGGCTGAAAGCATAGCTGAACAGATTTCATGAACCAACTCCATGCATTTTGTTAATTCAGATTTTTTTAAAAATCACATTACACATATCCTTACTGCATTATTTGGAAAGTTCATTATGTAAGACACTGTCTTACATAGCATTAGCATATTACAAATGAGAAATTTATCCATTTTTGGGTTTCATAAAAAATTTTCTCTGCCTCAATAAATACTTAATATAATTTTTTAAAACTTTTTTCTACCTAAGTATTTGTTTGCTGTTTTATCCTAAAATTCCGGTGACATCATTCTCCTTAATCCTAAAACCTTAACATTTTAAAAAGGAATATTTTTATTTACTTTCAGCTATTAAAGTTCAATGACATTTGACGAAAAAGTAAATGACATTTGTGGGAGGGAAGTAAATGTCCTTTACCTTTTAAAAACGTTAGATACGTGGCAAGTAACTGAAAGTGTTATATTCCAGGAAGTGAAAAAATAATGATTACATCTAGGGGCGTATTTAGTCAAACATACAATAAAGAAGTATTGAGTCAAGAGTATAGCGCTGTACTGAAGCACAGGGAGAGCTGTTTTTGAAAATCTATTCTTTAGGTCTGCATTAATTAGTCACTGAAATTATTATGAGTAATACCCTCGGCAAATGGATATTCAGAGCTCACCTCTAAGGCTCATCCAGAGGGTGGAAATTAATTTGAATATAAGAGCAGAATGGATTCCCTGGAGTCATTTGGTAGAACCTTCACATTTTATTGATTAGGAAAGCTCAGACCAGAGAGATGAGTTCTCCAAGGTCACACAAAGGCCATGGCAAATCTGGCCTTTCATTATCACCTTGCTGTCATTTCTACTCTACTACCAATCTTACCCCTTAGCATGGGTTTAAACAAAGATCTAGAAGCTTCTGGGCAATAGTTCAAGAGGGTCTAAATTATAACCCTGTTAAAACTTTTTCTCCCTCCAATTATGCTGTAAGTAAAAAATGATCAACTCTCCACTTTTTTACTGAGGCAAACAAAACTTTGGCATTGTCTCTCTCCTTTTTCCAAGGTTTTATTGTTTATTATATACTATAGTGGTAAATCCTGACCTGGAAGTGGTCAAGTAAGGACGCTGAATAAAAGTTTGGCTTCTTGACCCCTCTGAATCAGCTGAAAGGATGGGTAAAAACATCTCCAGGGCTGATCCAAATAGAACAGGATGACATGTCCTTTCAGACCACTCAGAAGGGTACAATATACAAGGATGACACTTTGGAGTTGTCTAACTTTGCTACAGAAATCTAACAGATATTGCAGGAGGACATATAGTAGGGAAAAGAGAGAGAGAGAAGGGACTAAGATGACTTCCCTGAGCCCAGGAAGGGATGTGTTGGTCTTGTTTTAAATACAAAGCAGTAAATCAATCTTTTCATGACCTATGTTATTTGAATTGATATTCACTAAAAATGACCCAAGAGTTTCAAAAATATTACAACCACAAGGTTGCTAAGCATTCCTCTAATGTACACAGAGAAAGACTAAAGGCTTTTAACATAAGCAAGACTGTATAAATAGAAGGATCTCAAATGATCCTGAAAGCAACGTGACCTGAATGCTTCCAGACCCTTAAAGGAGAGGGTCCTGCCATTGTTGGCCTATAAATCAAACTGTTATGTAATGGCCTTTCTAAATTCAAAAACAATCCACTTAACTTCTAGTTCTGTTCATCAACAATTTTTATTTTGTATTAATAGGATAATTATACAAAAATGTTACATAATTGAAAGAGTCTCTCATAGAGACAATAAATAGTGAGATAAGGCAATTTAAGCAATGCTCAACTTTTTATTATACTAAAATATATTGCTGTATAATTATCCAATTAAATTTGTATTTACTGCTATATTCAGTATCACACAGCAAAGTGAACATTTCTTTAGCGAAATATAAACAAAGCAAACTTAATTTGTTAAATATAGGGAAATGCAGTTTTTGTCTGTTTTACAAACATTTCGTTCAGTTATTAACCATATGTGTTTCCATATGTGAATGTGTGTATATTTAGAATGAAAGCACAGTATAAGCTATGTATCTTCAATTTCCAAAGGGGAAAAATTCAAATGAAAGGGTTACAACTTCTTATTTAAACCAAACACTCACCATGACCCCTGGATATACTAAGCTTTGACAAATGATTATTCAAAATCATAAAATGTCTAAAGAAAGAAAGTGAAGTCACAGCTTCCATCTAAACAACTCTTTAGTCTCACCAAGGCTTCTACCACTCCACTGAATATAAACTAGAAAATCGGCAGTTAACCACGATTTTGTCCAATATAATGGATCTTCTTAGTGACTCACTTTAAAAACAACTTCCCATTAATTTTCCACGTAGTTGGTTTCTTCTTCCTAGAAACTCTCTCTTACCCTAGCTTCAAGGACACTAAATCTTCTTGGCTTTCCTCCTTTCTTTCTTTGGCCACTTTTCCACAATTTTTCTGGTTCTCTTCCACCCAACATTTAAATGTTGGAATTGCTCAGGATTACTTTTTTTCTTTTTTATCATCTTTATTGGAGTATAATTGCTTTACAATGGTGTGTTAGTTTCTACTTTATAACAAAGTGAATCAGCTATACGTATACATATATCCCCATATCTCCTCCCTCTTGTGTCTCCCTCCCTCCCACCCTCCCTATCCCACCCCTCTAGGTGGTCACAAAGCACTGAGCTGATCTCCCTGTGCTATGTGGCTGCTTCCCACTAGCTATCTATTTTACATTTGGTAGTGTATATATGTCCATGCCACTCTCTCACTTTGTCCCAGTTTACCCTTCCCCCTCCCCATATCCTCAAGTCCATTCTCTACATCTGCATCTTTATTCCTGTCCTGCACCTAGGTGCTTCAAAACCATTTTTTGTTGTTTTTTTTTTTTTTAGATTCCATATACATGTGTTAGCAAATGGTATTTGTTTTCCTCTTTCTGACTTACTTCACTCTGTATGACACACACTAGGTCATCCAGCTCACTACAAGTAACTCAATTTCGTTTCTTTTTATGGCTGAGTAATATTCCATTATATATATGTGCCACATCTTCTTTATCCATTCATCAGTAGATGGACACTTAGGTTGCTTGCATCTCCCAGCTATTGTAAATAGAGCTGCAATGAACATTGGAGTACATGAGTCTTTTAGAATTCTGGTTTTCTCAGGGTACATGTCCAGTAGTGGGACTGTTGGGTCTATGGTAGTTCTATTTTTAGTTTTTTAAGGAACCTCCATACTGTTCTCCATAGAGGCAGTATCAATTTACATTCCCACCAACAGTGCAAGAGGGTTCCCTTTTCTCCACACCCTCTCCAGCATTTATTGTTTGTAGATTTTTTGATGATGGCCATACTGAATGGTGTGAGGTGATACCTCATTGTAGTTTTGATTTGCATTTCTCTAATGATTAGTGATGCTGAGCATCCTTTAATATGTTTGTTGGCAATTGCTATATCTTCTTTGGAGAAATGTCTATTTAGATCTTCTGCCCATTTTTGGATTGAGTTGTTTGTTCTTTTGATATTGAGCTGCATGAGCTGCGTGTAAATTTTAAAGATCAATACTTTGTCAGTTGCTTCATTTGCAAATATTTTCTCCCTTTCTGAGGGTTGTCTTTTCGTCTTGTTTATGGTTTCCTTTGCAAAAGCTTTTAAGGTTCACTAGGCCCCATTTGTTTATTTTTGTTTTTATTTCCATTTCACTAGGAGGTGGGTCAAAAAAGGATCTTGCTGTGATTTATGTCATAGAGTATTCTGCCTATGTTTTCCTCTAAGAGTTTTATAGTGTCTGCCCTTACATTTAAGTTTTTAATCCATTTTGAATTTATTTTTGTGTATGGTGCTAGGGAGTGTTCTAATTTCATTCTTTTACATGTATCTGTACACTTTTCCCAGCACTACTTATTGAAGAGGCTGTCTTTTCTCCATTGTATATTCTAGCCTCCTTTATCAAAACTAAGGTGACCATATGTGCGTGGGTTTATCTCTGGGCTTTCTATCTTGTCCCATTGATCTATATTTCTGTTTTTGTGTCAGTACCATACTGTCTTGATTACTGTAGCTTTGCAGTATAGTCTGATGTCTGGGAGCCTGATTCCTCCAGCTCCATTCTTCTTTCTAAAGACTGCTTTGGCTACTCGGGGTCTTTTGTGTTTCCATACAAATTGTGAAATTTTTTGTTCTAGTTCTGTAAAAAATGCCATTGGTAGTTTGATAGGGATTGCACTGAATCTGTAGATGGCTTTGGGTAGTATAGTCATTTTCAGAATGTTGATTCTTCCAACCCAAGAACATGGTATATCTCTCCATCTGTTTATATCATCTTTCATTTCTTTCATCAGTGTCTTATAGTTTTCTGCATACAGGTCTTTTGTCTCCTTAGGTAGGTTTATTCTTAGGTATTTTATTCTTTTTGTTGCAGTGGTAAATCAGAATGTTTCATTAATTTCTCTTTCAGATTTTTCATCATTAGTGTATAGGAATGCAAGAGATTTCTGTGCATTAATTTTGTATCCTGCTACTTTACCAATTCATTAATTAGCTCTAGAAGTTTTCTGGTAGCCTCTTCAGGATTCTCTATGTATAGTAGTATCATGTCATCTGCAAACAGTGACAGATTTACTTTTTCTTTTCCTATTTGGGTTTTTTTTTTTTTTTTCACTGTGATTGCTCTGGGTAAGACTTCCAAAACTATGTTGATTAATAGTGGTGAGAGTGGACAGTCTTGTCTTGTTCCTGATCTTAGAGGAAATGGTCTCAGTTTTTCACCATTGAGAACGATGTTGGCTGTGGGTTTGTCATACATGGCATTTTTATATTGCGGTAAGTTCCCTCTATGCCTACTTTCTGGAGGGTTTTTAATCATAAATGGGTGTTGGATTTTGTCGAAAGCTTTTTCTGCATCTATTCTGCATTGATTGATATGCGTATATTGAAGAATCCTTGCATTCTTGGGATAACCACACTTGATTATCCTGTATAATCCTTTTAATGGGCTGTTGGATTCTGTTTGCTAGTATATTGTTGAGATTTTTTGCATCTATGATCATCAATGATATTGGCCTGTAGTTTTCTTTCTTTGTGACATCTTTGTCTGGTTTTGGTATCCGGGTAATGGTGGCCTTGTAGAATGAGTTTGGGAGTATTCCACCCTCTGCTATATTTTGGAAGAGTTTGAGAAGGATAGGTGTTAGCTCTTCTCTAAATGTTTGATAGAATTTGCCTGTGAAGCCCTCTGGTCCTGAGCTTTTGTTTGTTGAAAGAATTTAAATCACAGTTTCAATTTCAGTGCTTGTGATTGGTCTGTTTATATTCTCTATTTCTTCCTGGTTCAGTCTCGGAAGGTTGTGAATTTCTAAGAATGTGTCCGTTTCTTCCAAGTTGTCCATTTCATTGGTATATAGCTGCTTGTAGTAATCTCTCATGATCCTTTGTATTTCTGCAGTGTCAGTTGTTACTTCTCCTTTTTCATTTCTAATTCTATTGATTTGAGTCTTCTCCCTTTTCTACTTGATGAGCCTGGCTAATGGATTACCAATTTTGTTTCCCTTCTCAAAGAACCAGCTTTTAGTGTTATTGATCTTTTCTATTGTTTCCTTCTTTTCTTTTTCATTTATTTCTGATATGATTTTTATGATTTATTTCCTTCTGCCAACTTTGGGTTTGTTTTTGTTTTTCTTACTTTAATTGCTTTAGGTATACAGTTCGGTTGTTTATTTGAGATGTTTCTTGTTTCTTGAGGTAGGATTGTATTGCTATAAATTTCCCTCTTAGAACTGCTTTTGCTGCATCCCATAGATGTTGGTTCGTCGTGTTTTCATTGTCATTTGTTTCTAGGTAGTTTTTGATTTCCCCTTTGATTTCTTCAGTGATCTCTTGGTTATTTACTAGTGTATTGTTTAGCCTCCATGTGTTTGAATATTTTACAGACTTTTTCCTGTAATTGATATCTAGTCTCATAGCATTGTGGTTGGAAAAGATACTTGATATGATTTCAATTTTCTTAAATTTACTAAGGCCTGAATTGTGAACCAAGATATGATCTCTCCTGGAGAATGTTCCACGGGATGTCCTATAAATATGAATTAAGTCCATCTGGTCTAATGTGTCATTTAAAGTTTGTGTTTCTTTCTTTATTTTCATTTTGGATGATCTGTCCTTTGGTGAAAGTGGGGTGTTGAAGTCCCCTATTATGATTGTGTTACTGTCGATTTCCCCTTTTATGGTTGTTAGCATTTGCCTTATGTGTTGAAGTCCTCCTATGTTGGGTGCCTAAATATTTACAATTGTTATATCTTCTTCTTGGATCGATACCTTGATCATTAGGTAGTGTCCTGCTTTGTCTCTTGTAATAGTCTTTATTTTCAAGTCTATTTTGTCTGATGTGAGAATTGCTACTCAAGCTTTCTTTTGATTTCCATGTGCATAGAATATCTTTTTCCATCCCCTCACTTTCAGTCTGTATGTGTCCCTAGGTCTGAAATGGGTCTCTTGTAGACAGCATATGTATGGGTCTTGTTTTTGTATCCATTCAGCCAGTCTATGTCTTTTGGTTGGAGTATTTAATCCATTTACCTTTAAGGTAGTTATCGATATGTATGTTCCTATTACCATTTTCCTAATAGATTTGTGTTTGTTATTGTAGGTCTTTTCCTTCTCTTGTGTTTCCTGCCTAGAGAAGTTCCTTTAGCATTTGTTGTAAAGCTTATTTAATGGTACTGAATTCTCTAAGCTTTTGCATGTGTGTAAAGCTTTTAATTTCTCCGTTGAATCTGAATGTGATCCTTGCTGCATAGAGTAATCTTGGTTGTAGGTTTTTGCCTTTCATCACTTTAAATATGCCCTGCCACTCCCTTCCACTTTGCAGAGTTTCTGCTGAAAGATTAGCTGTTAACCTTATGGGGATTCCCTTGTATGTTATTTGTTACTTTTCCCTTGCTGCTTTTAATATTTTTTCTTTGTACCTAACTTTTGAGAGTTTGATTAGTATATGTCTTGGCATGTTTCTCCTTGGATTTATCCTGTATGGGACTCTCTGTGCTTCCTGAACTTGATTGCCTGTTTCCGTTCCCATATTAGGATAGTTTTCAACTATAATCTCTTCAAATATTTTCTCAGTCCCTTTCTTTCTCTCTCCTTCTTCTGGGAACCTTATAATTCAAATGTTGGTACGTTTAATGTTGTCCCAGGATCTATGAGACTGTCCCCAATTCTTTTCATTCTTTTTTTCTTTATTCCGCCCTGTTGTAGTTATTTCCACTATTTTATCTTCCAGGTTACTTATCCATTCATCTGCCTCAGTTATTCTGCTATTAATTCCTTCTAGCAAATGTTTAATTTAATTTATTGCTTTGTTCATCATTGTTTGTTTGCTCTTTAGTTCTTCTAGGTCCTTGTTAAACGTTTCTTGTATTTTCTCCATTCTATTTCCAAGATTTTGGATCATATTTACTATCATTACTCTGAATTTTTTTCAGGTAGCCTGTCTATTTCCTCTTCGTTTGGTCTCGTGGGTTTTTACCTTGCTCCTTCATCTGTTGTGTGTTTCTCTGTCTTCTCATTTTGCTTAATTTACTGTGTTTGGGGTCTCCTTTTCACAGGCTGCACATTCATAAGTCTCATTGTTTTTGGTGTCCACCCCAGTGGCTAAAGATGGATCAGTGTATTGTGTAGGCTTCCTGTTGGAGGGGACTAGTGCCTGTGTTCTTGTGGATGAGTTTGGATCTTGTCTTTCTGGTGGGTAGGATCACATCCAGTGGTATTTTGGGGTGTCTGTGACCTTATTATGATTTTAGGCAGTTCTCTGCTAATGGGAGAGGTTTTATTCCTGTCTTGCTAGTTTTTTGGCATAGGGTGTCCAGCACTCTAGCTTGCTGGTCGTTGAGTGGAGCTGGGTCTTAGCGTTGAGATGGAGATCACTGGGAGAGCTTTCACCATTTGATATTACATGGAGCTGGGAAGTCTCTGGTGGACCAATGTCCTGAATTCCACTCTCCCACCTCAGAGACACAGGCCTGACACCCAGCTGGAGCAACAAGACCCCATCAGCCACACAGCTCAGAATAAAAGGGAGAAAAAAGAAAGAAAGAAAGAAAGAAAGAAAGAAAGAAAGAAAGAAAGAATAAAATAAACTTATTAAAAAATATATATATATTAAAAATTAAATAGTCATAAAAAAAGGAAAGAAAGAAAGAAGAGAGCAACCAAACCAATAAACAAATCCACAAATGAGAACAAGAGCTAAAAACTATACTACAAAAGGAAAAAAAACAAACAAACAAACAAAAAAAAAATGGAGAGGCAAAACCCTAGGACAAATGGTAAAAGCAAAGCTATACAGACAATATCACACAAAGAAGCATATATATACACACTCACAAAAAGAGAAAAAGGAAATATATATCTATATATACGTAAAAAAGGAAGAGAGCAACCAAATCAATAAACAAACCCACCAATGATAATAAACTCTAAATACTAAAGTAAGATAAACATAAAACCAGAAACAAATTACATGCAGAAAGCAAAACCCAAGTCTACAGTTGCTCCCAAAGTCCACTGCCTCAATTTTGGGATGATTCTTTGTCGCTTCAGGTATTCCACAGGTGCAATGTATATCAAGTTGATTGTTGAGATTTAATCCATTGCTTCTGAGGCTGCTGGGAGATATTTCCCTTTCTCTTTGTCTGCACAGCTCCTGGGGTTCAGCTTTGGATCTGGCCCCACCTCTGCGTGTAGATCACCTGAGGGCACCTGTTCTTCTTCCCTCAGACAGAAGGGGGTTAAAGGAGCAGCTGTTTAGGGAGATCTGGCTCACTCAGGCCGAGGGGAGGGAGGCAGAATGCAGGGCGAGCCTGTGGTGGCAGAGGCCTGTGTGACGTTACAACAGCCTGAGGTGCGCCATGTGTTCTCCTGGGGAATTTGTCCCTGGATCACGGGACTGTGGCAGTGATGGGCTGCACAGCCTCTCAGGAGGGGAGGTGTGGATAGTGACCTGTGCTTGCACACAGGCTTCTTGGTAGCTGCAGCAGCAGCCTTAGCATTTCATGCCCGTCTCTTGTGTCCATGCTGATAATCGTGGCTCGCGCCCATCTCTGGATCTCGTTTAGGTGGTGCTCTGAATCCCCTATCCGTGCACACCCCAAAACAATTGTCTCTTGCCTCTTAGGCAGTTCCAGACTTTTTCCTGGACTCCCTCCTGGCTAGCTGTGGCACACTAGCCCCCTTCAGGCTGTGTTCTCGCAGCCAACCCCAGTCCTCTCTCTGGTATCTGACCTCTGAAGCCAGAGCCTCAGCTCCCAGCTCCCATCTGCCCTGGCGGGTGAGCAGACAAGCTTCTCAGGCTGGTGAGTGCTGGTCAGCAGTGATCCTCTGTGCAGGAATCTCTACGCTTTAACCTCAGTACCCCTGTTGCTGCACTCTCCTCTGTGGCTCTGAAGCTTCTTCCCCACCACCCCTGTCTCCGCCAGTGAAGGGGTTTCCTAGTGTGTGGAAACATTTCCTCCTTCACAGCTCCCTCCCAGAGGTGCAGTTCCCATCCCTATTCTTTTGTCTCTGTTTTTTATTTTTTCTTTTGCCCTACCCAGGTATGTGGGGAGTTTCTTGCCTTTTGGGAAGTCTGAGGTCTTCTGTCTGAGGTCTCCTGTCAGCATTCAGTAGGTGTTCTGCAGGAGTTGTTCCACATGTAGATGTATTTCTGATGTATTTGGGGGCAGGAAGGTGATCTCCACGTCTTACTCCTCCGCCATCTTGAAGGTCTCCCAGGACTCCTTTTTATACTCTCTTCTGTTCTCCCTGTAACTTCTTACTCCAGGTTAACTTGCAGTTTTCAGTGTCACTTTAACATGGAAGGATACTCTCTATCATCCTATTCCCCCAAGCATTTTGATGGGAAGAAAGTGTCATAAAACTGAGTAAAAGAGACAAGAGCCTTTTTTGAATCCCTAACACAGCTGGTTGAAGAAACTTAAAGACTTAAATGTCCTCTTATGGAGAAGACAGTCCAATAATACCAATATGATGTGGCCAAGATTCACCATTTTTATGACCTTGAGGACCATAAACAACTGGACCCTGGATAAGAGGCCAGAGGTTTAGAAAGACCAGGTGAAGTTTGAGGGGAGAGGGAGAGATGGAGGGAGACCATCTGTGTTCATCAACAGCTAATGAAAAGACTGTTCTTTATTTTCTACATTTTCTGGTAATTAGCTCTACATATGCACCATCCCAGATGCTAAAGGAATAATTAATGAGTCACACCAGTGCCCAATACTCCCAATTTTTCTCTCAAGCTTAGATTTTCCTTTGAGTTCCAGACCCTTACATTGAGTCATTACTCAATCTATCCATATCAACTCTCCCTAAGTAATTACGAAAGAGAACTTGTGTGCTTCTTATTCTTTTCCTTCTGGTGATGTTTATCACACTGTTGCTCACAAAGAAACCTGAAAGTGAAAATTGATGATTCAATATTCCTCATCCTCCATATCAAATCCATTCATTCTCTTCCAACTCTGCCATCACTACCCTAGCCCAAACCACCAGGATCTCTTGCCTGGATTATTTCAATTGACACCTTTTTTAAAAATTATTTTATTTATATTTTTATCAAAGTTATATGCATACATGAATGCTACACAGATTAAATAGTCAAATAGTTCTATGTACAAGGGTTGCAACATACACACACACACACACACACACACACACACACACACAGGGTATCCTGGTATCTTCCTCCTCAATTCCCATCTCCAATCTTTTTCAATTCTGTTAGCAAGTTCTTTGGGCATTTACCTCTAGACCTCTACAAAATAAATATATATTGTTATTTCATGATTCAGAATGGAGCATTAATTTCTTATATAGCATTTTGTATTCACTGGAGTTCATAATTATTTAGATGTTTTTTAATTGCTTATTTTTCCATTTATCCCAAACTCATTGCCAGGCGTTGTCTATACCTTAAGTTGTTCTATGTATGAGATTCTTTCAGTTTCTGCTTCTTGGAGAACCTCCCACAGCCTGGTGACCTGCTTCAGTCTAATTAGTTGGCTTCCAAGCCTGGTTTTCATCTCCTTTCAAAATCCTCCTAGAGTTTCCTTTTACCTTTCTCCAGTGTTTCCTGTTTTCTATATTCCATGGCTTTCTACTTCTTGCTTCATTCCCTTGTTTTAATTGAGCAGTAGCCTCCAGAGAAATTGTGACTAGGAGGTGAGGTTTTGCACCTTTCATGTATATTTTTTGTTCTATTCTAGCAATTCATTGATAGTGGGGGACTATAGTATTCTAGATTGAAGATAGTAGTCCTTCAGAATTGGAAGCACTGTGTCACTGTCTTCTATGTTTCCAGGGCTGTTGTTGAGAACTCTATTTTGAGTCTGGATTATATATTTGTACTTTTTCCTTTGTTTTGTTTTTTGTTGTTTAGTATTTGTTTTCTATTTCTCTCTGGAAGTTTGTAGTTTCTTAATTTTGTCCCTTTGAACTATCATGATGGGAGGTTCTGGGGCACCAGTAGACCTTTGCAATGTGCAAATTTATGTTCCTCTGTCTTTGGGGTCTCTTAAACTCTTCAATTGATGATTTTCTTCCTCCATTTTTCCTTTTCTTTCTATTCAGAATGGCTATTATTTGAATATTAACCTTCGTGGGCTGATCTTCTAATTTTCCTACATTAGCTGTTATTTTTCTATTTTTGCTCTACTATCTAGAATATATTCCCACTCTGTACTTTTGTTTTACTATCTGGAGTATATACCCTAAGTTATCTTCCATAGCCTTTAGCTTTCTGTTTCTGCTATGCTCTTATTTTTAATATCACAGTTTTTTTTTGTATTCTGGATATTCATATTAATAGTATCCTTTAATACTAATCTGTTCTTGTTTTCTGCTTGTATATTTTTTAATCTCTCAAGTTATTATTCATAGTTTTTATTGTTTTATCTTCCCTGAATAGTTTTCTCTTCAATTTTTTTTTTTATTTATTTGTTTATTTTGGTCTGTTTTTCAAGTAAAGAAGTGTTTCTCAGATGTCTGGTAATCCTCAGCTGACTGCTCATATTTAATAGTGGGAGACTAAAAGTGAGTGGCATTTCTGAGTGTGGGTGGGACTTTGCCAGTGTGGGTTCAGTAGGGAGATCTGACTGACCCATACCTTTGGGAAAACCCCAGTTACTATTTTTAGTCTTTGCCTCTTAGTCTTGTAAGATTGCCCAAGGGTAATTTCTCATGCTCAATGTTTAGCTACTAGCAGCCTGGCTAGCAGAATTCTTGAACCCAAGTTGAAGAAAAGGACTGAGAGTTTCAATATCTAATGTGTTTTTGTTAGTTTTACTACTTTCCTTTTAGTATGGACTCTTACCACCTGCAGATCATCCTTGCAACTATATATGGTATCTTCTAATATTGGGATTTTGTGTTTACTTCTCCAGACACTATAAACTTCTACGCTTCTGCCATTATGGAAGGGGATATGGGGATCTAACTGTAAACATTAGAATGTAAACATTCACCTTAATTTAATCCTTACTAATCCTTTGTCCCTACTTCCATGAGACCTGGAAAGACTCATTCCTGAGAACTGGGAAACTAGGTGGCACAAATTTGCTCCTTTCCTAGCTATCTCTACTGCTGGTTTAGGATTCAGCTTTCTCCTTTTTACTTAAAGAAGCCTTTCCTAATCACACAAATCAGATTTTATCTCTCTACACACACTTACCAAAACTCTCTACTTCTTCTGAGTACTAATTGCAATTAAACTCATTTGAATAATTACTTATTTAACCTCTGTCTTCCCTAGTAGATTGTAAGGAACATGACAGCAGTCCATGGTTGTCTTGTTTTCAGCTCTAGTGCAGAGTCTGGCATATTTTCTAGTACATCATGAGTACACAGTGCTAATCTTTTAAATGAAAGAATAAATAAGAAAACAAGGCAACTGAGAAAATCATTACTAAAACCCTCAAGACATAGCCTATGGCCCACAACACTTTTAATTACTGTGCCAAGCTACAAAATCATTTCAAAGTATTACATAATCATATTATACTTGATCTATTAACCTACTTCAAACCTAGAAATAACTGCTAGTTTATTCAGTTTTAAAATAGATAAACTAAATATTTTAATGTAATTTTATGAAATTATATGGCTTCAAGAATGATAAATAACAGAAAACTAATATAAAGATATTAAAAATAAATACATACATATGCCGGGTAGCGCTAACGGATATGAAGAAAAAGTAAATAAGAGTAAGTAGAGGGCTTCCCTGGTGGCGCAGTGGTTGAGAGTCTGCCTGCCAATGCAGGGGACACGGGTTCGTGCCCCGGTCTGGGAAGATCCCACATGCCACGGAGCGGCTGGGCCCATGAGCCATGGCCACTAAGCCTGTGCGTATGGAGCCTGTGCTCCGCAACGGGAGAGGCCACAACAGTGAGAGGCCCACGTACCGCAAAAAAAAAGAGAGTAAGTAGAAGAGAGAGCAGTGGGGGCCCTATTTTAGATAGGAGGTGCTGAGGAAGATCTCAATGTTGAGTTTACATTGGAGCCAAAATCAGGAGGAAATTGGAGATTAAACCATAAAGTTACCTGATTGTTCTTTATTTACACTCACTTATACATGCTCACATACACACACATATACCACTTATCAGAACAAATATTACTTTTCAGTGGCAGTGCAGTCATAAAATGAGAAAAACATTTTCCTGTTTTCCAATTACGGGAATATATTTTACATAATTTGCAGTGTACTTTTCTCAGCATAGATTCAGTTCTTACACATATTATAGTCAACATGTTTTAGTTCTTCTCCTTTTTCCCCAGATTCCAGATTGTGGCCTTTCAAGTTTGTCAGGAATAAGGTTAAGATCCATGTTGGACCACATACCCATTGTTACAGAAAGAGAAGTTTGAGATAACTGTGCTAATAGAATCACAACTAAATTCTTTGCAAGTAGTACACAAACCCTCAGTAATTTTTTTTTTTTTGAGTGGAATGATGATCTTGGCTTATTCTTTCAGTCATATTGATATAGGCAACCGCAAAGAGGCTTGCTGATGAAAGTTTCCAAAGCATCACTCCCTTGGAGATTTACAACTGAGAGTGATTCAGAACTGAGAAGCATTGTCTCACTAGTCATCCTGTTTTCACCTGTAAACTTCCAGTGGTCCTGGCATCTAATTCCACATGACTCTTTGGATAAATAGCATCTAGGCAATAAGCTCTATTTCCACAGATATATTTTTCACTCCTAAAGTGAAGATCTTGAAAGAGAAAGAAAGAGAAAGAGAAGACCAGAGAACCCCCCCAAGTACTACTTTAAATGTCAAGCTACAACCCTGAACAGGCTGCAGCAAATGATCGACAGAAGCACTTTGTCACATCCTAACCTCATATTTGATATACAATGCATATCAGATTCTATTACCTATGGAGAAGATTACTTCTCCATATTATTAACTAGCCTACATCATTCTCTCCCATCATAAGTTCATTGCCCTAAAACAATAGATAATACTAGTTGGGTATTTATTAGGTACTGTTATAAGTACATTATATAGATAGATAGAAATAGATAAATAGATTATTAGGTATAAACTCACATCAATGTATAAAATAAGGGTTAATTTACTCCTACTTTATAGAGAAGGAGAAAACTGAGATATAAAGACTATAAACAATTTGCCCAAAATTGCAGAGCAAACCTTCTATTCAAACCCAAATATTCTTGAGCCAAAGTCAGATTACAAAAATTTAATCACTGTCCTATATCCCAGTCTTCCCCTTAATTACTCTTCCATCTAGCATCTCTCACAATCCCACTTCTTTTATCCGTCCGAAGAGGTGAATAACATTTTTTTGTTATTCACTTCTCCATCTTCCATAAGAAAAACCCGTTACAAAAATTTTGCCCCTTTGTTCCAAGCCTATCCTCATAGACATCAATGATTCTACCATTTGTAGGTATTGAGCATAAGCTTCTATGGCCATGATTTTAGTCCTGAAATAAACATTGACTGACAAGAAAACTGAATACAATAAAAATTGACTCAACTCATCTTTTTCCTTTTTAACATTATTTTTCATATTATGTTCATAGTAAAATCTGAGAATAACTCTTCTCTGTTTTCCAATGATTTAATTAATACTTTTTCAACCAGGTGTTGAGGCAAAGAGCTTGTGATACATCAATCTTGTCAGTCTACTTGTTTTCTATTTCTATATAATTATCATAATGGAAAATTATTAAGCCAGGCTTGAAAGAGATAATTTTAGAGGGCTTCAGTATGAACTCACTAGATATTTATACAGACCATCCAAGTTTTAGAAAGAAAAAAAGTATACTCAGAAAGAGAAAAAAAAATTTTAAGCAATTGAACATGTTATAGAACATTATACTTAAGACAACATGTTTGATTCTAATTCCAACTCTATTTCTAACTTGCTATAAGGATGTGGGCAAAGTTACTTACTTTGTCCATTTGGTATGAGGAAATATTGAATTTATCACCAAGGCTCACTTCTATGCTTAAATTCTATTTCCATGTTATTACAAAACAAAGGAGTGGCAAGTTGATAGAGATGGCCTCTTCCAGAACTGATATCTGAGATCACATAGTTTTGACTTGCTCACAAAAAATTTGAAAAAACAATAGGATGTATATTCAAAAGCTTTGATGAAGTTGACATAGGTCAGCCACCTACACCCCACCCAACCCAAACCTCCACCACTCAGTTTTTGACTATATGGGCTTACTTAATTCTTACTCATTTATATTATAAACTACATTGATGAGTAGATATTCCTTAAGAAATAACTCCTACTCTTTCTAAAGAACATGAACGGGCAAATCTCCTCTAACTTTTTCATCACCCCCAATTACTTTTGATACAGTTTGTCAAGTGCTGTTACAAGATGGCATTTGTCCACTAACTAGCCATGCTTGAAAGTATCCCAGTTTTCTCTGAATGAATCATTCTCAACTTTGGCTGCACACTGGAATCATCTGGGGGAGCTTTGAAACTACTGATGCCTGGGTGCCACCCCCTGATGTGATTAGTAGGACATGGGGCCTTAGTATTGGGATATTTTTAAAGCTCCGTAGTGATTCTAATGAGAAGCCAATATTGAGAATCTGAAAATGTGTTGAAGGATTCCAAACTCTGGATCACTGAAAATTCTGTACTCACCTTTCTATAACAGCCTCCCTGCCTCACTCCTGGTGTATTCTGAGTTAAAAGAAAAAGCATACACTTCATTTACGGCTATAAGGAAATATTGCCATTTTAAAAGAAAATGATTGCAGATTTTTATATTTGGGCAACTGCATAATTCCTTTTAGGTAGAAAATGGCTTCTTTCCTTAAAAAATAAAAAGGATGTTATTTTTTCATTACGAAAGGCAAAACAGAGGGCAGAGTTTGAATGAGAAAACAGGGAAACATAATTAACTGCCTTGCAGAGTAAAGATAATATTTGCTTTTGCTGGTGTAAAGAGATTATTTTAACATAAAATAATGTTAGCTTTGAACAGGTAACCTCCAGGGCAAGAAGTGTTTGTGTGTGAGCCCACACACACGAGCACGCCCCTGTGGTGCTGCCTTTTTTTTTTTTTTCTGCACTTTTTATGGGGGTGTGAATGTTGTGAAGAATGGGGAAGGTGGAGTGGTCAGGTCAGGGATAGAGAATACAGAAGAAGAACTGTATTCAAAGGAGAAAAAACTTTGCAAAGAGAGAACAGGTCCTAGCAACATGGTGATTAAGCCCAAATTTAGAGAAAACATGGCTGTTATTTATTCCCTGAGACAGTGTATGATCAATAAGTTTAGAGAGCAATTTCCTATTCTCTGCTATATATTTTTTAACACCAACCCTCTCCAAATCTTTAATATAATGTAACTGCTAACTTAGTAAAGGTGTCTCTTCTCTCTGCTCTGTGGAATAAACTCTAAATTCACATTTTGAGGTGCAGTCAACCAGAAAGGTGAAAGGAATATGTGGAGGTGGAGAGAGATGGCGAGAACAATAAGGGAGAAGCCAGCCAAAACCAGGAATTTGGCACAAGAGCTAACAAATAACCACCAAGACATGTAAGCACAAACTCGAGGAATTCTCAGAAATATCTGGGAGGAATATGGGAGTCTAAAGTGTGGCTGGAATTCAAATAATTTCATTTAGAAATTAAAGAAAAATTTGTGCCACTGAAGACCAGAGGGTACAAATGGGTCACATACTGGTATATTTATGGGAACATCACAAAGTTCAGAAAAGATCCGTGACACATTCATCGTATGATGGAGAACAAGAGCTTAACATGTACCTTTCACTGATGGGCTAAGACCTTGAAGGAACTCCTAATTTCTAGATTATAGTCATGACTTCTTTGAGCCTTGTAAGAAGTCCTGTGGGGGAGTTGAGGAAGATGGCGGAAGAGTAAGATGCAGAGATCACCTTTCTCCCCACAAATACATCAGAAATACATCTACATGTGGAACAATTCCTACAGAACACCTACTGAACGCTGGCAGAAGACCTCAGACCTCCCAAAAGGAAAGAAACTCCCCACATAACTGGGTAGGGCAATGATTAAATCTCCACAATCAACCTGATGTACCCTGCATCTGTGGAATACCTGAATAGACAACGAATCATCCCAAATTGAGGAGGTGGGCTTTGGGAGCAAGATATATTATTTTTTCCCGTTTTCCTCTTTCTGTGAGTGTGTATGTCTATGCTTCTGTGTGAGGTTTTGTCTGTATAGCTTTGCTTTCACCATTTGTCCTAGGGTTCTGTCCATCCATTTTTATTTTTCTTTACTTTAAAAAGTTTTTTTCTTAATAAATATTTTAATAACTATTTTATTTTATCTTACATCATTTTATTTTATCCTCTTTCTTTCTTTCTCTCTCTCTTTCTTTCTTTTTCTTTCTTTCTCTCTTTCTTTCTTTCTATTTTTTTCTCCCTTTCATTCTGAGCTCTGTGGATGAAAGGCTCTTGGTGCTCCAGCCAGGAGTCAGTACTGTGCCTCTGAGGTGGGAGAGCCAAGTTCAGGACACTGGTCCACAAGAGACCTCCCAGCTCCACGTAATACCAAATGGTGAAAATCTCCCAGAGATCTCCATCTCAACACCAAGAACCTGCTTTACTCAACAACCAGGAAGCTACAGTGCTGGATATCCTATGACAAACAACTAGCAAGACAGGAACACAACCCCACGTATTAGCAGAGAGGCTGCCTAAAATCATAATAAGGCCACAGACACCCCAAAACACACCACCAGATGTGGAACAGCCCACCAGAAAGACAAGATCCAGCCTAATCCACCAGAACACTGAGACACCATACAGACTGAAAGTGAGGGGATGGAAAAAGATATTACATCACATGGAAATCAAAAGAAAGCTGAAGTAGCAATTCTCATATCAGACAAAATAGACTTGAAAATAAAGACTATTACAAGAGACAAAGAAGGACACTACCTAATGATCAAGGGATCGATCCAAGAAGAAGATATAACAATTGTAAATATTTAGGCACCCAATATAGGAACACCTCAATACATAAGGCAAATACTAACAGACATAAAAGGGGAAATTGACAGTAACACAATCATAGTAGGGGACTTTAACACCCTACTTTCACCCAGGGACAGATGATCCAAAATGAAAATAAATAAGGAAACACAAGCTTTAAATGATATATTAAACAAGATGGATGTAATGGATATTTATAGCAAATTCCATCCAAAACCAACAGAATACACATTTTTCTCAAGTGTTCATGGAACATTCTCCAGGATAGATCATATCTTGGGTCACAAATCAAGCCTTGGTAAATTTAAGAAAATGGAAATCGTATCAAGTATCTTTTCCGACCACAATGCTATGAGACTAGATATCAATTACAGGAAAAGATCTGTGAAAAATACAAACACATGGAGGCTAAACAATACACTACTTAATAATGAAGTGATCACTGATGAAATCAAAGAGGAAATCAAAAAATACCTAGAAATAAATGACAATGGAGACATGAAGACACAAAACCTTTGGGATGGAGCAAAAGCAGCTCTAGGAGGGAAGTTTATAGCCATACAATCCTACCTTAAGAAACAGGAAATATCTCAAATAAACAACCTAACCTTGCACCTAAAGCAATTAGAGAAAGAAGAACAAAAAACCCCCAAAGTTAGCAGAAGGAAAGAAATCATAAAGATCAGATCATAAATAAATTAAAAAGAAATGAAGGAAATGATAGCAAAGATAAATAAAACTAAAAGGTGGTTCTTTCAGAAGATAAAAAAAAAATTGATAAACCATTAGCCAGGCTCATCAAGAAAAACAGGGAGAAGACTCAAATCAATAGAATTAGAAATGAAAAAGGAGAAGTAACAACTGACACTGCAGAAATACAAAAGCTCATGAGAGATTACTACAAGCAAGTCTATGCCAATAAAATGGACAACCTGGAAGAGATGGACAAATTCTGAGAAATGCACAACCTGCCAAGACTGAATCAGGAAGAAATAGAAAATATGAACAGACCAATCACAAGCACTGAAATTGAAACTGTGATTAAATATCTACCAACAGACAAAAGCCCAGGACCAGATGGCATCACAGGTGAATTCTATCAAACACTTAGAGAAGCGCTAACACCTATGCGTCTCAAATTCTTCCAAAATATAGCAGAGGGAGGAACACTCCCAAACTCATTCTACAAGGCCACCATCACTTTAATACCAAAACCAGACACAGATGTCACAAAGAAAGAAAACCACAGGCCAATATCACTGATGGACATAGATGCAAAAATCCTCAACAAAATACTAGCAAACAGAATTCTACAGTACATTAAAAGGATCATACACCATGAACGAGTGGGGTTTCTCCCAGGAGTGCAAGTATTCTTCAATATATGCAAATCAATCAACGTGATACACCATATTAAAAAATTGAAGGAGAAAAACCATATGATCATATCAATAGATGCAGAGAAAACTTTCAACAAAATTCAACACCCATTTATGATAAAAACCCTGCAGAAAGTAGGCACAGAAGGAACTTTCCTCAACATAATAAAGGCCATATATGACAAACCCACAGCCAACATCATCCTCAATGGTGAAAAACTGAAACCGTTTCTACTAAGATCAGGAACAAGACAAGGTTGCCCACTCTCACCACTCTTACTCAACATAGTTTTGGAAGTTTTAGCCACAGCAATCAGAGAAGAAAAGGAAATAAAAGGATTCCAAATCGGAAAAGAAGAAGTAAAGCTTTCAGTGTTTGCAGATGACATGATACTCTACATAGAAAATCCTAAAGATGCTACCAGAAAACTACTAGAGCTAATCAATGAATTGGTAAAGTAGCAGGATACAAAATTAATGCACAGAGACTAATGATGAAAAATCTGAAAGTGAAATTAAGAAAACACTCCCATTTACCATTGCAACAAAAAGAATAAAATATCTAGGAATAAACCTACCTAAGGAGACAAAAGACCTGTATGCAGAAAATTATAAGACACTGATGAAAGAAATTAAAGAGGATACAAATAGATGGAGTAATATACCATGTTCTTGGATTGGAAGAATAAACATTGTGAAAATGACTCTACTACCCAAAGCAATCTACAGAATCAATGCATTCCCTATCAAACTACCACTGGCATATTTCACAGAACTAGAACAAAAAATTTCGCAATTTGTATGGAAACACAAAAGACCCTGAATAGCCAAAGCAATCTTGAGAACGAAAAACGGAGCTGGAGGAATCAGGCTCCGTGACTTCAGACTATACTACAAAGCTACAGTAATCAAGACAGTATGGT
>NW_020172770.1:576578-631961 GCF_003031525.2 Neophocaena asiaeorientalis asiaeorientalis | reverse complement strand
AATTTGGTAAAGTAGCAGGATACAAAATTAATGCACATACACTAATGATGAAAAATCTGAAAGTGAAATTAAGAAAACACTCCCATTTACCATTGCAACAAAAAGAATAAAATATCTAGGAATAAACCTACCTAAGGAGACAAAAGACCTGTATGCAGAAAATTATAAGACACTGATGAAAGAAATTAAAGAGGATACAAATAGATGGAGTAATATACCATGTTCTTGGATTGGAAGAATAAACATTGTGAAAATGACTCTACTACCCAAAGCAATCTACAGAATCAATGCATTCCCTATCAAACTACCACTGGCATATTTCACAGAACTAGAACAAAAAATTTCGCAATTTGTATGGAAACACAAAAGACCCTGAATAGCCAAAGCAATCTTGAGAACGAAAAACGGAGCTGGAGGAATCAGGCTCCGTGACTTCAGACTATACTACAAAGCTACAGTAATAAAGACAGTATGGTACTGGCACAAAAACAGAAATATAGATCAGTGGAACAGGATAGAAAGCCCAGAGATAAACCCATGCACATATGGTCACCTTATCTTTGATAAAGGAGGCAAGAATATACAGTGGAGAAAAGACAGCCTCTTCAATAAGTGATGCTGGGAAAACTGGACAAGTACATATAAAAGTATGAAATTAGAACACTCCCTAACACCATACACAAAAATAAGCTCAAAATTGATTGAAGACCTAAATGTAAGGCCAGAAACTATCAAACTCTTATAGGAAAACAGAGGCAGAACACTCTATGACAGTAATCACAGCAAGATCCTTTTTGACCCACCTCCTAGTGAAATGGAAATAAAACCAAAAATAAACAAATGGGACCTAATGAAACTTAAAAGCTTTTGCACAGCAAAGGAAACCATAAATAAAACCAAAAGACAACCCTCAGAAGGGGAGAAAGCATTTGCAAATGAAGAAAGTGACAAAGGCTTAATCTCCAAGATTTACAAGCAGCTCATGCAGCTCAATAGCAAAAAAACAAACAACCCCATCCAAAAATGGGCAGAAGACCTAAATAGACATTTCTCCAAAGAAGATATACAGATTGCTAACAAACACATGAAAGAATCCTCAATATCATTAATCATTAGAGAAATGCAAATCAAAACTACAATGAGATATCATCTCAAACTGGTCAGAATGGCCATCATCAAAAAATCTAGAAATAATAATTGCTGGAGAGAGTGTGGAGAAAAGGGAACCCTCTTGCACTGTTGGTGGGAATGTAAATTGATACAGCCACTATGGAGAACAGTATGGAGGTTCCTTAAAAACCTACAAATAGAACTACCATACGACCCAGCAATCCCACTACTTGGCATATACCCTGAGAAAACCATAATTCAAAAAGAGTCATGTACCAAAATATTCATTGCAGCTCTATTTACAATATCCAGGACATGGAATCCACCTAAGTGTCCATCATCAGATGAATGGATAAAGAAGATGTGGCACATATATACAATGGAATATTACTCAGCCATAAAAATAAACGAAATTGAGATTTCTATAGTGAGGTGGATGGACCTAGAGTCTGTCGGAGAGAGTGAAGTAAGTCAGAAAGAGAAAAACAAATACCATATGCTAACACATATATATGGTATCTAAGGAAAAAAAAAAAGGTCATGAAGAACCTTGGGGTAAGATGGGAATAAAGACACAGGCCTACTAGAGAATGGACTTGAGGATATGGGGAGGGGGAAGAGTAAGCTGTGACAAAGTGAGAGAGTGGTATGGACATATATACACTACAAACGTAAAATAGAGAGCTAGTGGGAAGCAGCCGCATAGCACAGGTAGATCAGCTCGGTGGTTTGTGACCACTTAGAGGAGTGGGATAGGGAGGGAGATGCAAGAGGGAAGAGATATGGGAACATATGTATATGTATAACTGATTCACTTTGTTATAAAGCAGAAACTAACACACCATTGTGAAGCAATTATACTCCAATAAAGATGTTAAAAAAGAAGTCCTGTTGGAGTAGCAATATCTAAAGTTTAGTTGTTTCCTGTTGTTTTTATAAGTGAAATGGAAACCCTATCAAAAGAAAATAAGCTACAACTGTGCAACTTTAAGGCAATTATAGGATGCTAAATAATTTTCTAGTCTATAATCAAGTTATACTTTATTAAATTACAGTCTTTGTTTAGATACTTTTCTTCCTTTAAGAACCTTAAAACAAGATATGCTTAAATTCTCACCATTGGTCAATTTTACTATACTCACAAGGTATTCTTGGTGATAGGTTACATTTATTTATTTTTTCTTAGATTTTTTTCTTATAGAAATACTGGTATAATTTCTAGTACAGTGGTTCCAAGATAATAAATACACAATAATAAGTAAAACACAAAAAATACATAGCCAACCTGTATAAGAATCATCTCTGTGGCTTATTAAAGCTGCAGATGCTAGGGTCCCAGCTGCATGGGTGAGAAGCTAAAGTCTATTTTCTAGGAAAGCATGGAGGAATCAGGTTTGAGAAACGCTGGGTTGTATGGTAGACCCCTCAAACAATCTACAGTTCTGGAGTTTAAATATCTTTTGCTGCTAAGAACAAATGCATCTCTTCGGCTTGTGGCCTCTGATGATGTTCTTTGTCCCCTTACTCCTCTCCTCCAAACTTCCAGCTGTAATCTAAATGATGAACAGGAATCAAGTAAAAGAATATCTGAGGAAAGTTCATTTTAAGCTGAAGGAATAACAAGTGCAAAGCAACACGCAGGAGCAAGTTCAGTTGTTTGACAAACACTAGGAAGCTATCCTTGTAAGAAGTATCCATAGTCGGTGAGGCAGAACATGGTAATTTGCAAGATCAGAGACACAGGCAAGAGTTAGACGTATATGGCTTTGAAAGCCACGGTAAGGGTTTGGATTTAATTCTACTTGCAATAAAATGTAATTGGAAGGTTCCAAATAAGGAGAAAAGGTGGGGTTCTGCCTTATTTTTAAAGTATTTCTCTGCCTGCTTTGTAGAGATGAGTTATTGGTGATCAAGAGAAAGTTCTGCTAAGAAGCTAAGGCAGAAGTGTAAGAATGTGCTAATAGTGATTGGACTAGGTAGTCCTGAAAAGGGCTGTGTGTTGTTATCTTTTGAGACTCAGTGTTATCCCTACTTGCTTCTATCATCTCCCCTTTACTGTGGGTACAGCATGCTGGGAACTATAATTCCCCAAACCCCTCACCAGAAAGTCTCTGGTTATATTCTGCCTATTATAGGCACTCACATAAGATTCAGAAGAAGAAAGAGTTAGAATTCATTCTTCTTCCAGTATGGTGGTGACAGCCTGGACTGAGAGAAGGGGCAGTGGTTTCATGCAGCTTCCTAAAATCCAAAGTCCACTGTCAGTGTCCTACTTCACAGGTGCAGTTTCAGTACAAGCTTCTTGTGGTTTTATAATTTCTAGCCAGCAGACTGAAGGCTTATAACTCAATCCTCTCCAACAATACTGCAAGCAGTTGATCTTGTATTAAATATTTCTGTTTGAAATATATAGATTGATTTGTTTCCCTGACTGAACTCTGACTAATGTAGTATTTTTCTTTGCCTAGGAGTAGTTCCAAAAAATAGTCCTTCAAGGATAGGAATCTGGGAGTAATTATCTGTCCTGATTGGGTCTGAAGGTGGTGATGACCTTAGTTCCAAGAGAAAATGGGATGTTGGTCATATGCATCATTTAGACAAAGTGTCCATTAGAGTATAAGTGACAGTTGCAAGGGCTCTGTGTGGGCTGGTTACTTCTGGCTGCATTGGAAGGATGACATAAAGAAAATGATGAGGTCAGAGCTTTAAATTATCTGTTCAAGTTATAAGCAGAGAACCAGAGTGTTTCAATGACTGACCTAAAATAACTTCTAATCTACAAGACAGAAGATGACCAATATAGGCAAAAGCAAAGTTTGAAAGTTTAATTCTGTGGGTTTAAAAGATAATAATGTAAGTTGAATTCAGAGTTTAAAATTATAATGTAATTTGAATTAAAAGCATTAAAAAGACTCTAACTTGAAAATTTTAGTATTTATAAAATGGAAACAAACCTGGAAAATTAGATACGGAAAAGTTTGGTTTACTTGGATGAATCTGAGAAACATGAGCCTCTAAGTCCCCCTGCGCTTCCTGGAGGAAGCAGCCCCTCTTCTCTGAGTGGGGAACCCTTTCTTCTCTCATCTGGAGCCATCAGTTTACAAAGAGTGGCCAAGATCTACTCACCATCTCTCACTCTTTCCAGAATCATAATTAGCACACGGCCCAGGATTACATACACAGCCTGCCCATAAGGAAACAGACTATACTCCAAAATAACTACAAAATTTTGATCAGAATCATGGGATGGGGGATAAACTTGGAAAGAGCCAGAGAAGAAGATACATATCACTGGTCTGGGCTAAGTTTAAAGATCTAGTTGCCCTGGATCTACTGAGATAACTCAAGGAGTAGAAAAGGCTCCAGCAATGTACTCAGGTGGTTGACTGAAATCTTGACTCAACAATGTCCTACATGAAAGTTCAGGTGTCAAAAATGTTTTAGTATAATATAAAGGATGAGATCTCAAGGTCTGGGAGAAGGGAATTTTGGAGTAGATCTGTTCTCATACCATGGCTCCTAAAGGCACAGAGGACTGATTTCACCAAGTATTACATGAGAATAGCATAGACACTGTGCACCTAGGAAAACTTCTGTACTTGCTGTGCTTTTTGTGTGGATAGAGTTGTGAGATGATGCTATCAGAATGGAATCTGGTCTTATGAGGGCTGTGGTCCAAGAGTGGCAGCATTTAAATGTCTGAGATAAGGTTGGCAAGACTATCCACAAAAGGTCACAGGGCTGGCATAGTAGTCAGAATGTTTTCACCTGCAGGGATCTTGACAGGGTTCACATGATCATGGCACAATCTACTGACATATCAAATGGTGTGCTTAATCAAAAACTGTTGATATTATAAACAGGAACCTGACTCAAGTTGTCCAAATGGAAGTTCTCAGCCTCTCACTAAGATCCTAGAATTCAACCAGTTCACACACCTGAAGCCCCTTGGATAAAGACCTCTGAGAATCTGCCAGAAGTCTTTCTTGTAAATCATCCTCCTAGCCTTCCCCAAAGGGACCTGCAAACATTTGCCCAGGTCACTGTGCACAGAGGAGAGGGAAATACCCAAGATTTAGGGAGATCATAGGACTCTTTCCTGGGGACTCAAAATGCTTCTATCATCCACAGTCAGAAAGAGAATTTACATTCATGTGATAAAGATTTAGCTCCAATGCATCAGAATTGGACCAAATTGATCTGTCAATCTGTCTCTTCCAAGTCTTTAAAGGTAGTATTAATCTGTGTTTTCTCCAGAAATGTGGTATTACATTTGTAATTTTGATAGGGATAAATAATTCATGGACTTCCCTGGTGGCACAGTGGTTAAGAATCCGCCTGCCAGTGCAGGGGACACAGGTTCAAGCCCTGGTCTGGGAAGATCCCACATGCTGCAGAACTAAGTCCGTGCACCACAACTACTGAAGCCTGCATGCCTAGAGCCCATGCTCTGCAACAAGAGAAGCCACTGCAATGAGAAGCCCGTGCACCACAACAAAGAGTGGCCTCTGCTCACCCCAACTAGAGAAAGCCCACGTGCAACAATGAAGACCCAATGCAGGCAAAATTAATTTAATTAATTAATTAATTTTAAAAAATTAAATTATCCAATATCCTTATTCTTGGTCCTATCTACCATAATTATCCTAATTTCATTGTTTTTAAACTAGGGAAATAATATCAGATTATTGAAAGAAACATTCTTACAAGGAAAGAAATCTGCCTCTTCATTGTGTAAAAAGATAGGCATAGAAAATAGCAGTAAACTACTTCAAATTAAAGTAGGTGGTGACACTAATTGCAGCTGATGTTCCAGGTGTGATCTGTTCGCTAGAGTAAATTAACATATCCGTTCTCATTAAGATCAGATTTTGACCTGGCAAGTGCCCCCTCTACCCGGTTGTAATTATTAAACATCATCTGGCAAGGGCAGTGGAAAAAGTTCCTTCTTTTACTTTGGAAATATTTAATGTTTCTGGTTATCTGTCAAAATCTAATGCTCAGGGCACTTGATCATAGCACCATCCCACAGGACATTATACTGGCCCAGAACATCCATGACCTCATCATGATCGGACCTGGTGAGCAGGAAGCAGCAAATATCCCAAATGTGTTGACAAGACATATGCATGCCAGAGGAAAAAGATAAACCTCATGAAAATGTAGAGAAATGTCATCTTTGTGAGGTTCTAGGAATTCAGTAGAACTGAGAAATGCCCAGATATCCCCTCAAAAGTAAAATTCAAGTTGCTTTGCCTTCCATCTCTATAACTCAGAGAGACACAATGCTTAGTGTGCTCCTTTAGAGTTTGAAGGCAAGATTAACATGCTGCTCTGAATCATGTAACAGGCGGTTCTGCATGGCCCTCCATAGACGTCCATATCCTCTGGAACTTATGGATAATTATTTGGCAAAAGAGACTGATGATACAATTAAGTTAAGAACCTTGAGTTGGGGAGAGTAGTCTGTGTTATCCAGGTGGGCCCAATCAAATCAGATGGATTCATAAAAGCAGAGAACTTTTTCTAAATTTTGTTACAGAGGGAGGTGTTACTTTGGAAAAATAGAGAGATGCAGCATTGCTGGATTTGAACATAAAGGGACAGGGGCACAAGACAAGGAATGTGTCTGGCCTTTAGTAAGTGGGAAAGGCAAGGAAATGGATTCTCCCCTAGAACCACAAGAAAGAAATGCAGTTCTAATGACCCAGGTGGGATTTCTGACTTAAAGAACTATAAAGATAATAAATTTTTTATTGTTTCAGGACACTAAGTTTGTGGTAACTTGTTACACAGCAATAGAAAACTAATGCAAAACCAAAGCAATAAAAGGTTCTGAAGCTGGTATGTATGATGTAAAGTTCTTTCTTGCTTGGGCTTTATGACCTGGCAGATTTAACAGTGCTCCAAATGTCTATGGCAGATATGAATGCTGATGGACCATCTGGGGATCACTGATAGGGGAATCATAATTCAGATTTCCAGAGTTTTTGGATTTCAGCTATGCGTTATTATGCATACAAAAAAACTTACACTTTGAGAAACAGCTCCTGGGCTTGCTATTAGGCTCTGGTAGAGGTGGAATGCCTGATCTGGAACACTACGTGAGCATGTAACCTGATCTGCCCATTTCGGAACTGCTGTTATGTGATCCACCAAATCATGAAGTTGGGTGCAGAGAAGGACTCTGATCACAAGTTAGATAAGGCTTTTCCAGTCTCTGAGAGCACAAGGAAGTTTCATATATTTTTGGTGCAGGGTCTCCTGGCACTTTCTGTCCCTGCATTGTTCCATCTCTCTCAACCTGAATCTCTTGGTCAGTTCCCTATGATGATTGTTTAAAAAAAAAAAAAAAAAAAAAAAAAAAACTTCATCTAGATTTACCAGTGCTCACCAAAGCCACCTACTGCAGAGGAGGGGCTTAATATTCATATAGACAATATAATCAATTCTGAGTGTATCACTCAGCCAATATTTCCAGAGTTCATGGGAAAAAGATACCCATATTGGCAAGATTAGTAGAGTTATGTACAAAGATAAAGTTATGGACTCAATAATATGATATTCCTTATAACAAGCCTTATCTGAATACTGTCTCTGCTGTATTCTTAATCTGCAACAGCAGAAGTCAAGGCTAAGTTCCTAATATGGCTCTATTCTCTAATGCACTGACCAGATACCTGCAGGCAGAGTGATTACATTGGAATTCTTGCACCAGGGGGATTATAAAATTGTGTCTTCATGGTAATACACACTTATCCTGGATATGGATATACCTGCCTTGTCCCTAATGCTTCTTCCCATACCACCATCCATTGTTTTATTCATGATTATTGTATCCTGTGCATTGTTTCTGTCTGAGGAACTCTTTTTTCTGCAAAATAAGACAAATGGGCTTTCCAATTCTATTAGGTATCTCATCATCCCCAAATAGCTTGCTTACAGAATGTCAGAAGGCCTGTTGAAGATTCAGTTATGGGACCAGTTACGAGAACACATTAGTTTTTGGTGCTGTCCTACAGGATGCAAAATAAGCTTTTAACATTATTTTGATCTTATGAACAATGAATAGAGCTGTTTCTTCCAAAGCCAGAAGAAATGAATTTGGGAACTAAATAGTAGAAGAGGATCGAGGTGGCATCTATCATTGTTGCTTCTAATAAATCAATCAAATAATACGTTCGTTGTCCCCAGAACTTTGGATGCTAATTACCAAGAAAGGAGTGCTTCCACCAGGAAATATAACAATGGTTTAATTGAAATAAAATTTGCACTCTTACTGGTGAGTATGCTTCTTTGTCTCAGCTCTGCTGCCTCATTTTCCCTTCTTATTGTCCATTTGTCAGGCTATATCTGTACTTCTAATCATATGTAATAGTTCAAGTGAAACATAAACACTAAATTCCTCTCTCTTAGTTCTTACTGCAAATTTTTAGAAAAGCATATCTGAGTGTGATGGGGTCAGATTTTAACCCCAATTTGATTAGCAGAGGTCGGAGAGCCAGTGATTAAGGTCAGAGGCCAAAGAGAAAAAAGGGTCATCACTGTCTATGCAGACATTCCAAAATGTGCCTTGATAACCAGGTTATCATGTTCACTATCTCATTAAATCCTCACATCAAATGCAACTGAGATGTCAACTGAGGACTTCCTGTCCTTTGAGTTATGATGGACTTGAACCCCCAACTACATGCTCTGTGGAAGTTCTATTTCCTCCATATGATGTCAGTAAGTGCCCAAGAGGCTTATGTTTTCCAATCAGGCATCCTGCTTCCATATAATTACCTCTGCTCCATTCCCCTCTAACCCAATGTAAAGCTCCTTGACTTATTTAATTTCCACTAAAAGAAAACAAAACTATTCACTTATATCATGCATCATACTAAGAGTTTAGAATTATAGAAAATTTCACTTCACAGCAAAACAACAACAAATCCCACTATACTCTTTCTCATAAGATTTTTAATAATGTGAACATTGGTCTTTCAATTCCTGCACTGTTGGCTCCTCTCTGGTCAATTTCCACTCAGAGACCAGAAAATGAAAACAAAATAATCAAATTTTCTCATGCTCTACAAGTTAACCCTCTCTTAGCTATATTGTAGAAATATCATCTTCAAACTCAATACATTAATCAAGTTATTATCTCCCCCCAAAAAGAAAATCTCCTCTTTAAAAGTCTATCAAGTAGTGAGTAATATATGATAAATTTATCAATTGATCAATTTTGACATAGTTAAATGATCACAAGATATTGGAATAATTGTCCCTGTGTTAGAGAGGAGGGATAAGAGACAAAGCAATGATCAATTAAGTGCCACATTAGGAAGAGATGGAATTTTAACCCAAGTATGTTATATTCCAAATTCATTCTGTTTCCACTGCAACAGACTTCTTCCCAGAGGTTTATTGATGCCTTGCTATCTACCAGATACTTCTTATTACATTTCATTTATTCTTCACAGCAATATTTGTAAAGTCAGCAGTAAGGATATTTTAAATTTTGGCATCTAGTCAAGATATATTCTGACTAGCTGTGATAAGTTTTTGAACCTCTGTTTCTTCACCTTTAAAATGAAGCATTTGGACTTAACTATCTGCGTGGCCACTTTTGATTCTAATCTTAGGGAACCATATTATGTTTGCTGTCATTCTTTCTCTGTAGTAGCAACTTCACTCTAGTTTGATAAATGCTCCATTTCTAGCACTTATCATATATAGTTGTTAATTTTCCACATGTATGTCTGTTAGTTATATTCTAGAGGACAAACCAAATATTTATCTTATGTTCCCAACACCTGTATATAGTAAGAACTTAGTGAATACTTAGTGAATACAAGAATTCACATTTGTGAATATTTGATTAACAAATGAACATGTATGGTTTAATTAATCTAGAACTGTACATGAAGAAATGATTCATGTTTATTAATAGACTAATGTGAAAGGCTGCAATGGTGTTCAGTACAATTCAAGGGAAAAATAATACCCATCAGCCAGATAGGTTTTATTTTAACAAGTGAAGCACACACAAAAATCCATTTACAAAGGTGAAAGTGAGTTCATTTGTGAATGGGTAGTGCATTCTTTGTTTTTGGGTTCTTTGTTGGTTGGTTGGCTGATTTTTTTGTTTGTTTATATTGAAATATGAGTATGAAAATATTGTGTTCACTTTGACCATTCATGGGCTTTGTTTTTATGGTACCGCATAACGTATTTATGCATCTGTTTCATGTATTTGTGTATGTATAAGGTAGAATAACTTAATTCTGTTTTGAAAAATAAGAGAATTAGACATCTATGAACACGACAATAGGTCTGCCTACAATGAAGTTTAAAAAAAACCACTTTTTTTTTGTTTTCGCTGTTATTGTTTTGGCCAAAAAGCACCTTTGGTTTTTAAGTAAAAATAAAAGACACATTTTTCATTTTCACCAAGAACTTTATTGAACAACGAAGTCACAATTTTGTTCCACCACTTTCTGCCATTTTTCAGGCAACTTCATAATTCCATCTTCCCCAAACTTTTTATCTTTTTGAGCAAAGAACTGTTCCAGGTGCCTTTTACAGTCTTCCAGGGAATTGAAGTTTTTTCCATTAAGAGAATTTTGTGAAGACTGAAATCAGTGGAAATTTGAAGGTGCAATGTCTGATGAATACGGCGGATGAAGCAGAACTTCTCAGCAAAGGCATAACCGTTTTAGCCTGGTCATCAAAGAAACACGCAGTCTTGCGTTATCCTGATGGAAGATTATGCATTTTCTGTTGACTAATTCCAGACGCTTTTCGTCGAGTGCTGCTTTCAGTTGTTCTAATTGGGAGCAGTACTTGTTGGAGTTAATCATTTGATTTTCTGGAAGAAGCTTATAATAGAGGGTTCCCTTCCAATCCCACCATCACCTTCTTTGGATGAAGACCGGCCTTTAGTGTGGTTGGTAGTGGTTTATTTCGCTTGCTCCACCATCTCTTCTGTTACACATTATTGTACAGTATCCACTTTTCATCACCCATCAAAATTTGTTTTAAAAATGTAATGTTTTCATTACGTTTAAGTAGAAAATCGCATGCGGAAATACAGTCAAGAAGTGGTTTTTGTTTGTTTGTTTGTTTGTTTGTTTGTTTTGCTGAACTTATGTGGAACACAAACATCAAAACGATTCACATAACCAAGCTGGGGCAAATTATTTTCAACACTTGATTAGGATATTTTGAGTATGTCGGCTATCTCCCAAGTGGTATAACATTGATTGTTCTCAATTATTGTTTTGATTTGATCTCTATCAACTTCAACTGGTCTACACGACAGTGGAGCATCGTCCAGCGAGAAATCTCCAGCATGAAACTTTGCAAACCACTTTTGACACATTCAATCAGTCACAGCACCTTCTCCATACAGTGCACAAACCTTCTTGTGCGTTTCGGTTGCATTTTAACCTTTCTTGAAATAATAAAGCATATGTCGAAAATGTTGCTTTTTTCTTCCATCTTCAATATTAAAATGGCTACACAAAAATTCACCAATTTTGATAAGTCTTTTTTTAAATGCACGTTTATATGACAGCTGTCACATACAATCTTACAAAATTGTTTCTAGTGAAGTTAAAGACAACTAAGTGCTACTAGAGCCATCTTATGGAAAAAAAGGAACGAACATTTTGGCTGACCCAACAGTCATCTGTATGATTCATATATACATATGTTTTACCACTTTCTATGTGGAAAAAAAAAGATAAATTTTCATTGATTTAATTTCGATGAAAACTTGAATTAAAATCTTAATGGTACATTTTCTTTGTTTTGCTCTATTCTGTTGTCCAAATATCTCCTGGGCAAAGTTTGTGTGTACAGCGCTGTGCCATGCTATAGATCGAGGCTCATGTTCCAGAGTCTGCTCAACTGCCTTCGCCGGGGTGGGTAAATTGATTTTCCCATCTATGTGCATGAAAGCTTAGAATGCATTAGCATTTAATTTTACCAAAAATAAATGAAATGAAATGTAATGAAATAAAAAGTAAAATGAAACCAAAAAAAGTGTTCATCTTGTTAGCTGTTGAGTTTTTAAGCTGTTTTATAACAGAATGTTTTAGATGTAAATGTTATTGGCAATTAGGTTTGCTTACTTGCCTTCCCTCGTTTCTTTAGTCAGAAGCATTATCTTATAGGAAACATTATTTGGTGGAGCTAACTGGAAATAAGAAGCAAAGAAACAGTTTTACCAGCCAGTGTAATTAGCAGAGATACATAACTGCCTGCCTATTTACTTTGAAGTTGTCATTTAATGAAGTGGTTCTAACTAAAACTCTAATGGAGAAAAAAATCTTAATTTCTTTTTAATATTTCCCTATGTCTAGGAATGTAATTTAAAATGAATTTGAATGCTGATTGCTGAATTATGTTCTTCCCCATCAGCACATCAAGTTGTTTTTCTGTTTATAGGCAACAAAACAGATCATTTAAGATGTTACACAAAATAAACAGCCAATCATTAGAAGATAAGCATAACAGATCACACCAAAATGCCAATTCCTATACGGTTAAGCTAATTTAAATGTTTCGTTTTTCATCCAATGCTCTTAATATACTTATTCCAAAACAGGTTACCAATTCACATATGTTTTCTGCATTATATGTTATTTATAAAATAATATTTAAATAAATTATTTATTATAAATTCAAATGGAATTTTGTCCATAGAAATTATACAATTGATATGTTTAAATTTCCCTACTAAACATATCTATTCAGCATTATGCTGAATGGAAAGGTCACCTACTGTATGATTCCATTTGTAAATGTTCATGAAATGACAAAATTATAGAAACAGAGAACAAGCTGGTAGTGGTCAGGTAGTAAGGATGGTGAGATGGAAGAGGGTAGGTGTGACTACAGAGGGGTAACCATGAGGGAGCTCTTTGTGGTAATGGACTAGATCCGTATCTTGATTACAGTGGTGGTTACATGAACCTACACATATGATAACTGGCATAGAAACTATATACACATGCTGTACTGATGTAAATTTCCTGGATTTGAATATACTTACTTAAGATGTAACCATTGGGGAAAATTAAGGAAAGGGATTATGAGACCTCTTTGTATTATTTTTGTAACTTCCTGTGAATCTATAATTATTTCTAAATAAATTTTTAAAATATCTATATATGTATTATATATACACACACACACATATATATATATATAGTATAGTGTAGTAGTTAAGTCCACGAAATCTAGAAACAGATTATCTGGATTAGAATCTTTCCAGCTTTACCTCTTACCAGCTGGTTTTATGTCTTATCAGCTATAAGACTTTAAATTGGACTGAAGTTATCCTTCTCTGCAAAATGTAGAAAATAATGTTCCCTATCTCTTATGTAAATAACTTAAAACACTGCCTCTAGGAAATGCAATTAAAGTGATTTCTATCATCATCATCACCAAGATTATGGATTCTATGTTTCATTTTACTATTTAGGACTGTGGTCCCTAACTACTTATTATTAGCAACCCCCCTCACTCTTAAATATGTCCAATTGGGAATATAAAACATGTGGGCACCTAATTTAAAAGTTTATTATACTTAGATCCAGTGCATGTTGGTCCTCTCCAGCACAACAATTTTTGCTGTGTAAACTCTGTCTTAAAATAGTCAACAATAAAAAAAGTTTAGTGTCTAATGGCAACCTAGTCTCTTTTTAGGCATCAGTAATTGTCAGAAAGTTCTTTCTTTGAGCTTAAATCTGATTCCCTAAAATGACCTCTCCACTCTCATGATCCTAATCTGTCTTCTGATGCTATACAAATGAGGCTAATCCCCCTTTCATGTTACATTTTTCATACCTCTGAAGCTCACTAAATCCATCAAACTCTCCTGCCTCCTTACTGCCCACTCACCTCAGCATTTCTTCTACCTTAGCCTTAATATCTTCCATTTCATTTACCTTTCTAATGAGCAAATGTTTTACATTTTCATCGCTTTCCCCTGGAATCAGTTGTTTGTCAATATTTATCTAAAACGTGGTGTCTGTGGTTCAACACATGCAAACCGATCAGTGTGATGCACCACATAAACAAAAGAAAAGACAAAAACCACATGATCATCTCAATAGATGCAGAAAAAGCATTTGACAAAATTCAATGTCCATTCATGATAAAAACTCTTTATACCCAAAGTGGATATAAAGTGAATATATCTCAACATAATAAAAACTATTTATAACAAACACACAGCCAATATAATACTCAACAGTGAAAAGCTGAAAGCCTTCCTGCTAAAATCTGAAACAAGACAAGGCTGCCTACTCTCACCTCTTCTATTCAACACAGTATTGGAAGTCCTAGCCACAGCAATTAGACAAAAAAAAAGAAATAAAAGGTATCCAACTGAAAGGGAAGAGGTATAATTGTCATTCTATGTGATGACATAATACTATATATAGAAAACCCTAAAGACTCCACACATAAACTACTAGAGTCAATAAATTCAGCAAGGTAGCAGTATACAAATTAGCATATAGAAAGCGTTGAATTTCTTTACACTAACAATGAAATATCAGAAAGGAAAGGTTAAAAAAAAATTTTCAATCACACCCCCCCAAAATAAAATACTTATGAATAAACCTGACCAAGCAGGTGAAAGATTTATATGCTGCGAACTATAAAACATTAATAAGGGAAACTGAAGATGATTCAAAGAAACGGAAAGATATCCCATGCTCTTGGATTGGAAGAATTAATATTGTTAAAATGGCCATACTACCCAAGGCAATACAGATTTAATGCGATCCCTGTCAAATTACCCATGACATTTTTCACAGAACTAGAACACATAATTCTAAAAATTTATATGGAACCACAAAAGACTCAGAATTGCCAAAGCAATCCTGAAGGAAAAGAACAAAATGGGAGGCAAAATCCTCCGGTGGTAATGGACTAGATCTGTATCTTGATTACAGTGGTGGTTACATGATTCTACACATGTGATAAACTGGCATAGACACTATATACACATGTGGCACTGATGTCAATTTCCTGGATTTGAATATATTTACATAAGATACTTCAAATAATACTACAAACAATATTACAAAGCTACAGTAATCAAAATGTCATGGTTTTGGCACAAAAACAGACATATGGATCAATAGAACAGAATAGAGAGCTCAGAAATAAACACATACACCTACAGTCAATTAATCTTTTAAAAAGGAGGCAAGAATACACAATGGGAAAAAGACAGTCTCTTCAGCAAGTGGTGTTGGGAAAGTTGGACAGCCACATGTAAATCAATGAAGTTACAACATATCCTCTCACCATACACAAAAATAACCTCAAAATGGCTTAAAGACTTAAACATAAGACATGACATCATAAAAATCCTAGAAAAGACCATAGGCAAAACATTCTCTGACATAAATAATACCAATGTTTTCTTGGGTCAGGCTCTCAAGGAAATAGAAATAAAAACAAAAGTAAATAAATGGGACCTAGTCAAACTTACAAGCTTTTGCGCAGCGAAGGAAACCATAAACAAAACAAACAGACAACCTACAGAATGGGAGAAAATATTTGCAAATGATGCAATCAACAAGGGCTTAATCTCCAAAATATACAAACAGCTCATACAACTCAATAACTAAAAAACAAATAACCCTCTCAAAAAATGGGCAGAAGACCTAAATAGACATTTCTCCAAAAAGGACACACAGATGGCCAATAGGCACATGAAAAGATGCTCAACATCACTAATTATTAGAGAAATGCAAATCAAAACTACAATGAGCTACCAACTCACACCTGTCAGAATGGCCGTTATCAAAAAGTTTACAAATAACAAATGCTGGAGGGTGCATGGAGGAAATGGAACCCTCCTACATCATTGGTGGGAATGTAAGTTGGTGCAGCCACTGTGGAAAACAGTGTGGTTCCTCAGAAAACTAAAAATAAAATTACCATATCATCCAGCAATCCCACTCCTGGGCATATATCCAGACAAAACTATAATTCAAAAAGATATATGCACCCTTATTTTCATAGCAGCACTATTCACAATAGCCAAGACACAGAAACACCAACATAAATGTCCATTGACAGATGAATGGATAAAGCAAATGTGGTTCATCTATACAATGTAATACTACTCATCCATAAAAAAGAACAAAATAATGCCATTTGCAGCAACATGGATGCAACTAGAGATTATCATACTAAGTGAAGTAAGTCAGAAAGAGAAAGACAAATAGCATAAGATACCACTTATATGTGGGATTTAAAATATGACACAAATGAACCTATCTACGAAACAGAAACAGACTCACGGATATAGAGAACAGACTTCTTGTTGCCAAGTGGTGGGTGTTGGGGGAGGGCTAGAATGGGAGGTTGGGGTTAGCAGATGTAAGCTATACATAGAAAATGTATAAACAACAAGATCCTACTGTATAGCACAGGAAACTATATTCAATATCCTATGATAAACCATAATGGAAAATTATATAAAAAATGTATGTATATGTATAACTGAATTACTTTTCTGTACAGCAGAAATTAACACAACGTTGTAAATCAACTATAGTTCAATAAAAGAAAATAATAAATATAAAATGTGGTGTCTGGAGCCAACATCCACCCAGATGTGATCTATGTGCTATATACAGTGGGACTATTGTCTTCCTTATTTAAAACTTGGGATGCATTTATTAATGCAGTTTACTATCACATTTGCTTTACTGGTAGCCATGACACAGTGTGTAGGTGCTTAAGTAATTAATATTTGAACTTAGATGTTAATACTTTCTTGACATAACCCATAATACATGTTAGAATAATTTTCCTGATGTGAATGCTATGATTGTAGCTAGTCAGATTATATATTTCATAAATACATAGATTAATATACAATAAATTAGATAAATTATATATCAATCATGAGTTAATAATCAATATTAAATTAGTCATTAATTATTAACAAATTATATTAAATATGTTATAAATATATAAGTATCTTATATTAATAATTATAATTCAAATAATATTCATATATTGGTATACATATCATAATCTACTTGGGAAAAATAATCTGAAGTTAGATAATATTTTACCACATTTATTGAAGTGTAGATGATGGGGAGAATATAGTACATACAGCTCCAGTTTTGGAGAATAAAGATGTTTCCCAAAAAAATGACTCTAAGCTTCCACCCTGAGAATAATAGCAGGTGTATATGAAGAACATGATGGAGAACATGATGCTAATGAACGTTACATTTGCATTGTATATTTGATATGAAAGTATTTTTTATTGAAGTTGTTTATTGAGCTGTGTAACCAGGTTCTACTACTTACAATTCATACAATCACCTCCTAGTCATAAAATATCCCAATGTACTCCCCATGGCTAGCTATGTTTTATTAGTACCAGCCTGTAACAGCCAGTGAAGAGATGTCTTTGTCACTGCTTCACATTAAGATATATCTGAGTGATACATGAGAGCGTCTGGAAATTGGGTACTTAAATCATCCCTGAGAAAATTTACCACATAGCAACTCTTTGTTTGCATTGCCTGCGAAAGAGTTTTGACAAAGAAGAAGAAGGGTAAGGAATAATTTAGTCCCATTTGATTTAAAATAAATTGACATGATATATATTACATAATGTGATACATAAAGAAACAGAAAATATATATATGTGTGTGTGTGGAGGGTAAATAGTGGGTTGTAATCTTATGCTTCTTAATATACCTTAATAACAAATTTACTTGTGCTTTTGGAGTAATATTTGTAATTTACAGCTAGGACACAATGGTATTCAGAAATCACTTCCTTGGCATGGAGAACAGTGCCATGTAAAAGGCATGGCACACATAAACCTGGATTCTTGAGCCAGATTTTTTGCAAACGAATTATCAGAGCTCTTTGGAAACAAAAGTCAAAGACTTGAGTCTCATTCCTGCTCTGTCACAATTAGTTATACAACCTGAGGAAGTGTTTAAATTTACTGAGCTTCAGTATGTTCAAGGGCAAATTGGAGATAATGAGATGGTAAGTGTATTAACACTTTGCTAATTATAAAAAATACAAGATTCTTATAAGATGACCAAGTGATTCAAAGTGAAACACTGAAACTTCGGAGAAAGAATTGGCAACTCAGTTAACCAAAAATTCAGAAGATGGAGGTTCTATCACCATTAGTTCTTATGTTTCTAGAAAAATAACTCAATAGTGAAGTTCAATCAGATGATCAGTAAGGCTACTTTCAAATCCAAGCTTTGATGAGTCAAAGATATATAATTTAGACAAATATGCATAGAAGGAGTTTTTAAATTGTGGTTGTGAGTAAAATTACTAGAAGAAACAATGAAGAGAAGACGATAAATGAAGCACTGAGGCAAGAAGAGGAACTCCCAAGGGAAACACAGAAGGAATGGTTAGAGTAGTGAGAGTAGAAGCAAAACATGTCTTAACAGGTAGGAAAGAAAGAGAGGGATTCTATATTTATTCTGAACCTTGTTTCTGCCAGGTATATGATAGATTCTTTACATGTTATGTCTGGTTTCACTCTCACAGTAAAACCGTGTGCTGCATTTTTACTATTGTCATTTCATACATGAGGTAACTTAGGTCCAGAAAGGCTGGAACTGCAATTAACATCCAGGTCCAGTTTCTGTTTTAAGCTGCTTTCCACTTGCTAGAAAACATGTGGAAACCAAATTTATAAGTCATTAGAGAGGAAGTGGGTGATGGTGAAACATATTTAGAAAAGTTTTTGCTAAATAAAATAATGGAGTAAGAGCAGTAAAATTAAAGTAGACTTGGGAACAAGAGAAATAAGGTGTTTTGAGTTCAATGGATGAATCTGGCCAGAATTAATCTGAGACATAGGATTAAGCAGAGATAAATGAGAATTGTTGACAACAATGAGAACCTGGCTATGATTAGAGACTATGAAATACTAGAGGGTTCATTTGGTGGTGGAGAAGGGCTATATTAATATGCTCTGGTAATATTTCTCGACTAAAGGAGAGAAACAGAGGGTGGCAGCAACCCAGACTTGGCATGTTCAAGATATTCCCAGAAAAATCTAAGGGGAAATAAGAATAGGCAGCATCTAAATCTTTACCCATGGATTCCCAGATGGGTAGGAATCAAGTAAGTGTGCAATGGTCCAAGAGGTTACAGAAATGCTGAAATTATTTCTAATGCAAAATACTGTATATTATTTTTGCTTCAGCACCACAGACATAGACATTAACCATCTGAAAAAATCACTTGTTCCCTTTTACCAGTAGCAGCAGCACATTTTTTTCCACAAATTTTTCGCATAACCTACATATAAGTATTGAGAATATGTGATATGTTACATTGACCTACCAGTCAGCAACTCCTTATTTTGCAAGCCCAACCGACAACTAAATGCACACATTAAAAATGGACAGAATATGAGCTCTATTTTTGTCCTTATTAGCCATTAAGTTAAGTGAACTCTAATTTAAAAACTCTTCCTTCTCTTTCCCTACTTTAATAAAGAAAATGAGTTTATCTTTTGTTATAAGAATTGATTGTGTGCCTTCCTGCAAGGTCCTTAACAAATGTGTAGGGGAAAACTTTGTAACATATTAAAAGGGCAATAGTTTTCTGCTTTTCCTTAATTGAAAAGATTTTAATTTAAAATTGTCTGCTATTTCCTACTACTGGAACTAGGCTTTTTATTTTCCACTGCCGATAGAACATATGCTGACTTCTGTTTCTGCTACTAATTCTCCCTGCCTTCCCTCCTCCCTCCTCATCTGATAAACACATACATTTCTTTCCAAACAACTTAAAGGACATCACTCTTTAAGCCTCTCCAACACTCACTCTTTAAGCCTCTCCTAAAACCCTCCAACACTCATCCCACCAGGAACTAACCACTCTCTAAGCTGCCAAAGGAGCCAGGCACTTTGGTGTTTGTTGTTAAGATAACACGGCTGTGCTGGGCTAGGCAGAGCTGCCATCAAACCCTGGCTCTGCTATGAGCTGTGCCATTTTGGGAAAGTCATCACTCTCTCTGAGCCTTGGTTTCCTCTTGATAGATATCATAATTAGAGTTATTTCTCTACACATACCCTCGGACAGCATCTAATTTGTAATCATATATGCATGCATGTATATGTGATAAATTAGACAATATATTAGATACATGTATATAACATATTAGACAAATAAACTCTATTATTGGTTGTCCGGATCCTCAGAATCTAAAACAGTTTTCATAATAACAAATGTACTTAATAAATAGTTTTTGAATTAATAAATGAATAATAAAAACAACAGCAATCTATCATTTACTGAGAGCAAGGGTCCACAGCACTGTGTTAAACACTTGACTTACATTCTTATTCAATCTCAGTAACCATTAAATAATGTATGTAGTATCTTAATTTTACTGTTGTTATGGGTGAATGTTAGAGTTGAATAATTTATATAACTAGGGTCATATGTAAATATGTGAAGGAAAGAGAATTTGAGACTGTGTCAATCTGATTCCAAAACTGAATAGATGAATGAATGAAACAAATGCGTTATTCAGTTAAGTTACGCCCAAACATCCCCAGGGGAAGAGATATGCAGATCCTCCAATGGCCCCTGATCTCTGCCTTCCAGGTGTACCCACTCAGTGCAGATTCTGTCTCTCAAACCTACATCGGAGCCATCAAGGACCTGGAGAGACGAAATGGGTTACTTGCCTAGCACGAAACAAGGAAGCACAAGGACAAATTTTGTTTTCAGGAGGTAGTATTCATGAAAACTGGTCTAAACAAAAAGAAAATTATATTGCATCCTCTTTTAAAAAAATTCCTCTTCAGCTTTTTAAATCTAGTGAACAATTCCTCTTTGTAGATTTTTAAAAATAATTTTAAAAGCTTCTTGCACATGATTGTTAAGTTTTAGTTCATCCTTTAAGGTGCCTTTAAAAATCCTTTATCAGTTTCATATGATTGTTAAGTTCATTAAGATGCCTTTAAAAATCCCTTCCCCGTTTTATAGACTTATATAATTTTACTCACAATGATTTTAAACTTTAGAAACCTTTCATCACTTCAAATATTGGAAAAGTCCTCTTTTAACTTTTCTGTTATTCAATTTCAGCACGTTAGACTGGCTCCTAGAGTTTCTGGGCACAGGCTGATGGTTTCACATCTCCCCAGGTAGTTTGAACAGGAGTTCATCTTCTGAGGTGAGTTCTGATGGTCAGAACCTTTGGAGCGAGCTGTTCTGCAAGGGTGTTTTACCTTTTCTCTATGGGGCACATTTGTGTTCTCCTCCCAGAGTCTGCAGGAGATTGATTGCACCTAGTAACAAACTCATCTATCCAGCTCACTGTGTAGAGAGGTTAATTAACTAGGTCCACCCACTACATTCACAAGGGTATTCCTTCAGACATGCCTACCAACAAATCTTGTACTTTATTTCAATAACTCCATTAACTGTCACCTCTGTAACAATCCCCGAGTTTCCACCATAGAGCTTTTTAAATTTCTAATCTTCTGCCTTCAGATGTTCACAGAACTAACTTCTCTTTCAGGACCCAAATGTTTCCTCCCAGGAGAGACCTTATCTGACCCTGCCTATTACACGCCAGTCCACCTCTATTTCATTATATTGTGTTAGTTTCTTCACAGTGCTTGGGACTATTTGGAATTATCTTATCATCTATTTACTTCTTTACTTTTTCATACCTTCCCCCAATAGAATGTATGCTTCTTGTTCACACCAAGGTGACATCTAAGCCATAAATCAGCCAACAAATTTGAGAGAAAAGAGACACGTTACAGTGACTTGTATGTATCTGAATTCTCACAGTACCTTGTTGAAACCTCTACTAAACCAAATACTATTTGGAAATATATATATAATTCCTTCAAGAGACTCAGCCCAGAGATGGTAATATTTCATTCATTTCAAACAACTTATAGACAATGCCCAGTAAATACTTTTAGTTTTATTAACAAATATTCAAGAAAATATAGACTGAACAGAGCTTTATCTTAAGCAGAGCTATGTTTTAAGTCAAATACTATGAATCATGACTTCTTATTGATCAAGTGAGCATCAAGGTGTTTTACTTCCACTGAATCCTTCTCCTTGGTCCTATGCTTACACTCTATGTCTAAGGTATGTGTAGGTAAAGCTAAACCTTAATGAAGTACAGTTTCCTCCATATCTTATTTTTTTTTAATTTCTTTTGGTTATGCTGAAGGGAGAAGACTGTAATAAATAAAATAAGTTTCTGTACTTGACAATCAATGGGAAAGTGATGCTAAATAATGTCCGTAATACTGGTTTTAACTATTTTACATTCTATGGAAACTCCACAGTGATTGGTTAAAATGTATACTGAATTTTAGGTTCTCTACCTTATGGTACAGAAAATGTCTTTCCTGATTCTGTGCTCCGAAAGGAGTTTCCTTTTGTAGCCTGGGTGATTTTGGCTTTGGGAGGTTAAGGGTGACCTCTGGTGGCAATGGTATTTCTCATTCACCTTTACTCTAAGGAGGGAAAAACTGACTTGAGTGCTTTTTACACATCCTAAGAATGATAGAGTTTATGGTTAAAGGGGACTGATCATAATCAGTCGTGTGCGAGTTAAAACAACCAAATGTCCGGGGGGCTGGGGAGCTGGAAGGTAGACACAACTTTGATGCCTAGCGTTTGTCTGTTTCTTTGGTGTAAATGCCAATCACCGTCTGTTTCAAGCTATGACTGAGACATTACTGAACACAGGGTGGGGAAAAGATGCATACAGTCAGCTCTAACCAGCTGGTAGGCTCTGGCTCCAGCACACCACTGGTTGAAACCCTTGCTTGGGTTTTCCATATTCTTCCCTCAAAACACATTCAAGGATGGTCAAACACAAAACAAGGAAAGGCACTGAAAGCAGTGAGTTTTATGTTACCATACTGAGCAGAATGATGCCTCCAGGACAAAGGTTGCCAGATAAACACAGGATGCCCAGTTAAATTTGAGTTGCAAATAAACAGCAAATATATACTTTTTATTATGAGTATGTCACAACTATTGTATGGAACATATTTATACTAAAATATATTCATTGTTCATAAAATTCAAACTTAACTGAATACCCTGTATTTTTATTTGCTAATCCTGGTCATCTTAAGAGGGCCACAGAATTAAAAGGTTATTTAAGAGAACATGAAATATATGTGACAGTTGGCAACCTGCAAATCCTCCCAATCAGTGCTCCACGACCAATGGAGCATCTCAACCAGGGCCACTGAATGGCTTAAAGGAGAGACAAGACATGGATTCCCAGGGTGCTTGGGGCACTGGGCAGTGCTGGAGAGGCCAAAGCCCCAGAGCGTCATCACTGACCTCTGGGGGCCTAGTCTATATCCCCTAGGATTCTGTGATATGATCCCTGTCTATGTTACCATGTTAGGAAGCTTCTGTTCTTGCCCCTTCTTTCCTACCTACGTTAAGATCTGCCCCAAGTTTTGGGCACTGGTGTGGTTCCAGGCACAATGTCCACAGAGTTCTCTGGCCCAGCAACATAATGGGGCTCAACTGTGGTCTCTGAGGCCATGGAGAGTCAGCTAATGTCTGTGATGCTCTGCAGTGCTGGCAGTGATGACAAGAGGCCTCAAACCAGCCCCAGATCCCTGCAGATTACTGTAGGAGAGGGTAGTAGTTTTAGTAATAGTAGGATTCTGTAATAATTAGAACTCTACACAGTTGGAGAGAAAGAACTGATCATTGGAGTGGCTGCCCTTCTGAAGTAAAGAGAGCACATCTCAGAGATGGTTATAAGGAGAAATTTGCAGGAATCGAATTAAGTTTAATGAAAGCCAGAATCACGAACACTTTAATAGAAATACAAAGGTTGGAGGCCATTAATAAGGACCTGAGCTCAAGAAAAGAGACTTAGAAAAAGATTGAAAGAAGAATAATATAAATGTCTCAAGTTGGGTCAGTCTTTAAACAATAAATGGTACATCAAAACACTTAAAATTTCAAGTAGCTGTAACTAAAACCACCTTCATTATACATCAGAAAAAAAATGAAACATGACTTTAGACAACATTTTAAAAAAATGCTTTGAATGAAAATTCCAGTCTTAAGGAGAGCATAAAGCTGCTTTCACAGGTAGAAGGATGGAAAAGAAGAGTAACTGAACATTAAACAAAATGCAGTGCTACAAAACTCTAAAGTGACATGTATGTAGTAAGTGACAAAAGTAAAAGATCATATTTCTGGGTGAATTTTGCTAAGGCTGAGTGATCCTGTTCTTAGAAAAGACAGCATGGATTGCGGGAACTGGGAATCCCATAAAACAAATGTATCAGAAAATGGAAACCTCTTAGTAGAATTTTGGAAGAAACAGATTGATGTGACTGAGTGAAGCTTTCTGTGATAGGCTGAATAATGCCCCTCCCAAAGATATCCATGTCCTAATCCCCAGAACCTTACATGGTAAAAGGGACTTGACAGATTTGATTAAGTTAAGGATCTTAAGATGGGGAGAGTATCCTGGATGATCTGGGTGGGCCCAATGTAATCACAGGGGTCCTTATAAGAGGGAGGCAGGAGGGTCAGAGTCAGAAAAGAAAATGATATGATACAAGTAGAGGTTGAAGTGATGTGGTCTTGAGCCAAGAAATGCAGGCAGCTGTAAATGATTAGAAATGAATTTTTCCCCTGGCCTCTAAAGGAAACACCACCCTGCTGACACATTGATTTTAGCCCTGTGAAACTAATTTCATACTTCTGCAGTCCAGATAATAAATTTGTGTTGTTATTAAGCCACTAAGTTTGTTTTTATTTGTTACAGCAGCCACAGGAAACTAATACACTTCTTTAAAAACTCTTTAAGAAAAATGAAACCAAGTGTACACTAAATTAGCTGAAGAAGATAGGATGATCAATGCACTTCAAAACCATATTACAAGTCTCCAAACTGAGAAAGTTTTGCTGCAATCAGAAAACCAGTTAGAAAGTGAAAAGCAAAAGCTCTAGTAGAAATTTCATGTCCTTCCTGAACTTCATTAAGGAAAAAAAAAAAAAATGCATCTTCTTGAAATATTCATTTTAGAGTGAAAAGAGATAGAGAGTCTTTTCCAAAGCAACAGATCAGCCATGCATGTGAAAAGCTGGACACATATAAAACAGAAGTCAAATTCTTTCCGAAAAATTGTAAATAATCACTGGTAATTATCAATGTCAGATTATTTCCCATGAGAGAAAAGCCCATGATAGCAGGTAGGGAATACTGATGGTTAAGAGTAACTTTGATGGCTTAAAAAAGAAAAAATGGAAACTTCAGACAAAAATTTGAGTTAGAATTTAATGTGAACATTTTGAAAAGTATTTTTATGTCCCTGATGTAAATTTGGCATAGGCCTTAGAATATCACTAGGGAAGTCTCTGTATGACAGATCTTGAAGAAAGAGTATAGGATGCTGTAATGGGGCAGGGATCCATGGTCTCATGACTGGTAGTGGGATACCATCCCTACGACCTCAGAAACAGATACAGCAGCTCCTCCACAAGAAAAAGAAAGACCTTGCCCTGATGCTCTTTCATGGCAGATACTGAGGACCTTCCTTTGATTTAACCCTCTCAATATGAGTGGACATTCTGACCCTCCACCTTATCCTCCCATCAGAAGCCATATGTTACAGAAGGGATGGAAGGGGAAATTTCTAAGAAGAGGATTGCTGGCCTACTCCCTCTCCTAGAAAGCAAGAACAAACCTCTCCAGAAATCCCCTCCTTCAAGGGACTTCCATGACCCACAGCATCCTCCACTGGCAATATATATTTCTACACCAAGCGCTGAATTCAGTCTTCCTCCCCATTCCACCTGAAAACAGAAGTGTTTCAGCTTCTGGGTTGATTCTACCTTCCAATATGCTTACTTCTGAAGATCCAGAACCACAGTAAGATACTTTCTTCTCTCTCTATGAAAGTTATTTTGACTTTTTTCCTCTCAGCTTTATTATTAGTTAAGTGATTTTATGTTGACTCAAATGAAAGTTTGATAGAATCATAAGTCTTTAATATAATGCTTTATAACTTTAAGTTATTTACAGGTGAATTGTGTAAAGTAATTGCTTCATCTTACTCTACTTGTAAATAGTATAATTGTAATATTTTTGTTATTGTCAACAACTATACTACAATAATCCAGAAATACAGCAAATTTTTTTGATCTTCTAAAATAATTTTGAACTTTTTCTATTTTGACATTACTGCCATTATTTAAGTGACTATATAACAGGTCAAATGGTAATTTCATAGATTATAATTCTTTGGATAGTGATTTATAAATGTATATTATATAAATGAGAATCTTATGAGTAAATGTTTCCATTTTGCTTGATTTTTAGATAGTGTTATTACAGTATATTTGTTGTTGGTATTTAGCAAGGCTCTTCTGTTGACCCAGAAACATAGCAAATTTTTGTCTCTTCCAAAGGAGGAATTTTTCTCTTGTTTAGTTTCATTGTTACAGTAAAGTGATTACACAAGTCCTCAAATGAAAAATTATAATTTTCTAAAATTACAATTTCAATTAAATTTTCAAAAATTAAAATATAAAAATTATAATTCTTAGGATAGCATTTCATAATTGTCATTTATTTAAAAGTGAATTTCATGAATAAATTGTTTCCTTTTCTTCCATTTCTAGGTAGTATATGGATAGTATTTGGATTGATGGAATTTTAAAAGTCTCCTGTAATACAGACACTGGTAAGTGTTTTACAGGGTCATTCTCACATCTGGAGACATTCAAAATATCAAGTTTGTTTATACCAAAGGCTGAATTTATTCTAGTTATGAGACTAATATGTTTACATAAATAAATTTTAGTTTAAAGGAATACTTGTTCATGGACTGCATTGTGTTTAGCGTAAAACTTATTAAACCCCTACCTTGGCTCCCAGGGCTCCCATCAGTGCCTCAAGGGTCCCAGAGTCCTTTATCTCTTTTGCTCACTCTGTTCCTTTGACCAGAAATGCTTATCTTATTTTTCTGTCTTCTAGGACTCCTTCTTGTTTAAGTAAGAAGTACTTGAAGAAGATTTCACTGACTTCCCAGTTGAAATTAATTCCTCCTGTTCCTCTTTGTTTTCACACCCTATGCTTTCTATTTTTTCCTGGATAACACTTATGACAATGTGCAATTATATAATTATGTATGTGATTGTTTGTTGAATGTGCATATTCAACCCACATGTCCATGTCCTCAGAGATTAGATCCATTTTTCATCATTTACTATTTCCAGTGCTTTTAGGGCAGGAGATGGAGGGTATTTAGGGTATTTGGGTGGGACAATTCTTCCCTGTGCATGCACATTAGGTAGGTTTTGCTGAAGTAACAACGATGCATAACAAACAGCCTTCAAATCTCAGGACAACAAGCATTTACTTTTCCAACTGCAGTTCTATCTATCAGTACCCTGCACTTGTCTGGGCTTGGGTTTCAAGTCCGCTCCATTCAGTCAGGTCTGTTTCTTATTCAAAGACCCACGATAATAGAACTATATAGGCTTCTTCTTCTCATGGGGAATGTGCCAAACACAACAGGGCAAGCAGAGCACAGCACACTGCTTTTCTTTTATAATTGAAGTACAGTTGATTTACAATATTGTATCAGTTTCAGGTGTACGTCAAAGTGACTCAGTTATATTTATATACATTTTTCAGATTATTTTCCATTACGTTATCACAAGATATTGAATATAGCTCCCTGTGGTATACAGTAAATCCTTATTGCTTATCTATTTTATGTATAGAGGTTTGTATCTGTAAATCCCATATTCCTAATTTATCCTTCCTCCCCTTCCCCTTTGGTAATCATAAGTTATTTTCTACGTCTGTGAGTCTGTTTCTGATTTGTATATAGATTCATTTGTATTATATTTCAGATTCCATATATAAGTGATATTTGTCTTTCTCTGACTTACTTCACGTAGTATGATCATCTCTAGTTGCATCCCTGTTGCTGCAAATGGCAATATTTCATTCCTTTTTAATAGAGGAGTAATGCTCCATTCATAAACCAATCATCTGTTGACGGGCAGGTACGTGTTTCCATGTCTTGGCTATGTAAATAGTGCTGCTATGAACATTGGGGTGCATGTATCTTTTTGAATTAGAGTTCTCATCTTTTCTGGATATATGCCCAGGAGCGCATATATGTAGTAGTTCTATTTTAGTTTTTTAAGGAAACTCCATACTGTTTTCCATAGTGGCTGCACCAATTTACATTCCCACCAATAGTTACATTTTCCACATCTTCTCCAGCATTTATTTTTTGTAGACTTTTGGTTGATCACCATTCTGACAGGTGTGAGATGATATGTCACTGTGGTTTTGATTTGCACTTCTCTAACAACTAGTGATATTGATCATCTTTTAATGCAAAGCACATTTCCTAAGGCCTCAACGTGAATTGAAGTACAGTACTTTCATGTCTGCCCACCTTCCACTAGTCAAAAGAAGTCATATTGACCCAAGTCAATGGAGCAGGGAAGTTAACTCTGCCCACTTGTGAAAATCCTAAATGCATATAACATTTCCTTAAGAGTCTGATAGCAAAGCTCTTCTTATCTTGCTCCACCCCTATAGCGAACCCTTCTCAGCGTGGCAGACAATGGAGACTGAACAGGTATTTCGTGAATAGACTTATTTACAAGTTGCCCAAGAGAATGGTTTTAACCATGAATACAGTGTTTCTGAGTGCTATTAGTGCTCTTAGCATTAATATAGGCCTTTTTAATATTAACAGTGTGATCAGTACAAACAAGTACTTTTTTAACAAGGGAGTGAGTGGTTTTTCTTACAGATGTTGAAAATTTTTTTGAGAAGTCTCTATTCATGTATTGACAGCTTCTCTACTAAGTTTCAGTTTTTAAATCTGTGATACTCTTGCCATATGTAAATTAACCACTTATAAGCTTGTTTTTAAAATTTTTTAATGATTATTTTGACATGCAGAGTTTATGCAGTTTTATCTCTTGCCCTTTTCTTTGATGGCATAATTAGTCAATCCTTTTACAGACAAGCTATGTCCCATAAAATAGACATAAACATATTATAACTTATTTAACCAGTTTTATTGTTGCAAGTTTCTTTTTCTTTTATAAATAATATTGTGATGAATATCTTTGTATGCCATCATGATTTCATATAACATTTTTAAAAAGATCTTTAAAAAGGATGGTTCAAGTCCAAGATTGTTTCTTAAGTTCTTTACATATTCTGACAATTATTAACCAGAGAGGTTGTCCTACTTTTCACTCTTTTATCCACTAGAACCTACTTGAGCCTAAATATTAACATTACAGATGTGTGGGACGAATTTAATGGTGAATATGTCACCTCATTTTCATGCCATCACAGGATAAGTAGTGGACTCTGAAATTTGAAGAGATTCTTTTTAAAAGAAAAACATCAAAAGGATGTTGGGAAACAGAAAGACTAGGTGGAGAGGTGGCCTGCTCTGCCGAGAAAGTGAAGGGAAGGGTTTGGGAGCCAGAGTGAAGAGGGGGAATAAAATGGGGGCCGAGAAGGGAAGCCACCATTCGGGGTTGCTGCAGGCCTCACAGTCCACGCCCCTCCGGCACACCCCAGGTCTTGCTCTCAGGCCTCTCAATGTTCAGAATCTTCAGCTGGAGGAAGCCCAGCGCAGCCTCAGATGGCTGCTGGGCTGCGGAGACAAAGTAGGCCCTGATGGATGCCTTGCAGACTGGTGGAGCTGCGATCCCCCTGTGGGCCGCTCGACCCCTTCCTGAAGACGCAGCAGAGGAATTTCTGGTTAATTTATGTTCCCGTTGGATGCCCGAAAAGGGAGGTTTTGAGAGTCCCGAAGCGATTGCAGCTTGGGGAGCACGCCCGGGTCCCTCATCCAAGGTCCGTAAGGTGCCAGTTCTACTCAGCGTCCGAAGCCCTCGGATCGCCTCCTCTGAGCCCCAGCCCTGCCCCGCGCTTCGGCCGAGCTGTGCCCCGGCCAGGCCGCTTTGGTCCGGGAGGGCTGCGGTTGCCTCGCGTGGTAAGGCGTTCCCAGCTTCAGGGGTGCCCAGCAGCTGAGAAAGGACTGAGCTCCCCGCGGAGGGCCGGGCTCCAGGGATGTAAACAGGGCACCTAAGACACAAATTGAAGGAGGTTCTCAGTCTCCACGTGGCGTGTTTCGCCCCGACTCTCGTGTTAGGAGCCTCGAGCAGCACACGGCCTGGGCAGAGGGAGGGGGTGGGTGGGCGAGCCAGGGCCCTGTAGGACCCCTGCCCAGCCGCTCCGGAGCCCATCAGGCCTTCCAGGGACACCCCCAGGGTCAAAAGGGGGATTTGGACCCTGGCTGGACATTGTCTGTCTCGAGGCAGGGCGTGACAGAGATAACAGCCTTTCCCTGGGGAGAGGAGAGGGATCCATTTCCCTCCAGGGGCCTCCCGACTGCGCTTCAGGGAGCGCCATGCCCCTCAGCAACTTTGCCCCGCGCCCCTCTCACTCTCTGAGGGATCAGTGCTTGGTTGTCACTTTCTGCTAAGCTGATATTTACAGAGGGCCCTCTGCGCGCTGGGCGCTGCGCTATGAAGACAGTGACAAATACGAGGGGTCAGCTTCAGGGAGGCTCTTCCTTTGCGGTTTCCCCCTTTTCCCTCAGGAGTCTCTCCTTTAATAGACACCCCAAATGCCAGGTGACCAAGCTGATGAGCCTGGCACAGTCCAAACAGGCAGCCTCAGGGATCAACAGTGGGCTGGGAATGGTCACGAAACAGCCCTCCCATATTTTCAAGCACATTAGTAAGAGGAAATGATAAAAGGATGTACATCAGAACTTCACTCTCACTTGAGCAACTTCTCTATTGATTTGGATAATAGTTTTCAAATGTGATTTGTATATGTGTGCGTTGTCCATAATGTAATGGCTACAGACCCAACACACTTTACATTTAATCTGTATTAGCCTTTCCTCCATTAATTTCTTACATCTAGACAGTCAACACAACTATAAATCAAATCCTGATTTGTAGCATTTGCCTATCACTATGTGTAAATACCCATCATAGCCAGTTTTAACATGTACTCTGTGTAGTCACTGAATACAGATTTGGGAAGAAATTCACAGTTGCACACCTTCGTATATTACTTCCACCATAAAGATACAATAGACACACCCTCAAGAACATAGACAACAGTAAAATGTAGTAAGATAATTATGTAGAGATAAAATTTGAGTAACTATTATCTTTCCAAGTAAAGTTCATTTAATTGTAAGTGTATGTAATTTAATCTGGGGCTCAAAAATTCAGTAATTTTAACAATTGACTCTCATTAGCTAGTCTGAGCTATCTCTAGCACATAATCCGGACCCAAAAAGAGAGGTTTTGCAGTTTATATTTCCATCTGTATCTATGTTTACTGGAACTCAAATACAAAAAACAAAACACAAAATACACAAAAACCAAAATTAACATATACTAACACATACATTTATACATGTATGTATGTATGTATATACACACACACTTTTAATAATAGTCGTTAACTGAGGGTCTACTCCATGTCAAGAACTGTACACCTCTCAGAATCATTATTATCTAGTACAAATGTCAGCAAACTACCGCCAATGGTTCAAATATAGCTTGCCACCTATTTTTTGTACTGCCAGAGGACAATGTATGGTTATTTCACATTTACATGATAAACGATAATCTTTTCTACAAGAATGGCTGCTTGAAGAGTTGAGAGCAGCATCAATAATCACCTAAAGAGCAAGGTAAATTGTTTCCAGTGTTTTTGTGTGAATCAATGGATGTTTCTAACGCTCAGTTATTCATTAGAGGAATCAATGCAGAATTTGAAGTGACTAAATAATTATTCTCTAAGAATAGTCTGCTTGGAACAACTATAAGTGAAAACATTTTTAAAGAAGTTGAGAAAACACTAATTCAGTACAACCTGAAGTTGAATCTGTTAAGATGTATTTCAACTAATGTTGGTAAAAATAGGTGTGGGAGCATAAGAAGGCATATTTGGATAAGTTTACAAAGTGTATGAAAATATAAGGTGTTTAAGTCTATATCTATTAATTTTCTTATTGATCAGAAAGTACTTTCTACAAACTATTTGACTCTATCATGTGTTATTAAACCATCAGTGTCATTGGTGAACTTCATTCACTCTGGTGGGTATTTCTGCGATTTTTTTGGTTAGAAATAGAAGCTGAATATCCTGACTTGTCTTATCATATAGCAGTTTGATGCGTTAGCATTCATAATGTTTTATTGCAATTTTTCAGCTTAAGGATGAGATTGGAATATTTTTCTGAATGAGAATTGCCCTTGGCCTATATTAACGACCACTGAACAGCCTTGGAAATTAGCTTTTGCTGCAGACTTGATAATATTCCTTAATGAATTCAACGTACAATTATAAGATGAAGTAGTGTTTATGTGTGAAACTTTTACTGTAAGTCATTTGGTTAACTAATGTTCTATGAATCATTTGTAATATCTAGTTGCTCAGTTCATTTCCTGTATTGTTAAAAAGTTAAAACAGGAAGATTTCTATTCTCATAAATATTTGGAACAGGTATATTTTCAAAGATCAAACTGTAGCTCCAACAACATTTTTCACATTTTAGTGAAAGTACAGAAAAACTTCTTTACTTCAAAATCCATTTCAAAACTTTCCAATTAACTTTTGGAAAAAAAACACAAAACTTTCCAATTAAGAAACTTCCACCTAATCTTTCAATTGGGAATGATCACTTGGCAATGCAATGACACAGTGAAAGACAAATATCAAGAGAAAGAGCCGATAGAATTCTATAAATGCCTTCTAAGGCATAAATATGGGCATTTAAAATCATATGCTACCTCCGTATGTGAAAAGCCATTTTCAAAGATGAAACCTTTAAAATTTCGTTTCAGATCAGCATTAACAGATGAACACTTGCAATCAATTTTTGTAATGGAAAAGACTAACTTTGAACCCCAATTAAATGAAATTTTATTAAAATAATTCTATAATTGTACTAGATTATTATATTTTAAATGTAGTCTATAAAACTAAGCAAAAATGTGTTTTTTCTCTTGTTACGTAAGTGCCTCCATATGCTCAATTTTGCCTCTTGGCCAGCAAAACCTAAAATGTTTACTATCTGGTCCTTTATGCAAGAAGTTTGCTGACTTCTGTTCTAGTTGAATACAAAATTAGTAAGCATATATTGACTCAAACTTCTTTGTGGAGTCACTCTGCTTACTTGATTGCTGCAGGTAATCAAGAGTAAAATGTTTTATAAATTTTATTAAAAATCCGTTAGAAGAGTAATAAATGATACAGATTCTTCCATTCATATTTAAGTATTTGGCATTAGATATATGGCCACCTAAAATGAAAAAAGTAAACAGTGTTGCTTGTAATAAAATATTAATTGATGTCAAATTTATTATTATTATTGACATATATTACTGTATGCCTCTGTGTCATGTAGAAATACTCTGTAAAAACAATTTGTATCTTTCCAGCTCATTATCTTCCAATTATACATTGCTATGCATCAGTAGGCTGTGCACCAAAATGCAGATATCAGTCCAAATCACTGCATTGAGATAAGTTGCTTTCATGTTCTCTGTAAAGTTGTCTTCAAGATATATTGTCGTAACAAAGCTGCTTTGGAAAGGTAACGCCTGCCCAGGATAAAATGATCGATGTGTTCTCAGGGAAAAGAATCACCTATTTTGCATTCAAAAGCTATTGATAGTAAAGGGCTTAATAAGAAGATTTATGTTATTGCTTTTTTAGCAAACCATCTATATATCCTAGAGATTAGCATATACATACTTGTTACGACTGATATTTCCTTTGGCAATCATTCACTTGTTGTACTCAACAGGACAGGAAAATTTGTTTTTTTTCCCCCACAGAAATTGGCTTCCTTTGTCTCCATTTGATGTGGAGATTATCATGTGGTTAAGTTCTCTAAAACAAAATTCTAAAATTTTCAATTTTGCAATGTATATGTTTTCTTACATAACTTACTGAACATAAACATAGAACTTCTATCCTATGAAGTACAACATGGCCTGAAAATACCCTAACTGTAAGTCTTTGGTAACAGAAATAAATTGCTTCCTTACTTTGTCAATTCCACACTTAAACATTGTATAGTTATGAGTTTCTTATGAGTAAGTATATCTATATGCTCATCTTAAGTCCTTAAACTTTGAATATCCATTTTAAATCTCAGGTCATTTACATAATACTACACACACACACACACACACACACACACACACACACACACACACACCACTATCAGACAAGAGAGAAACTCAAGAACTCAGTTACCTTTTTATTCATTCACTCATTAAGCTTATATTTACTAAATACCTAGTAAGTGCCCAGCATTGTATTAGATGCTTAATTCAGCCAAATAATAGTTATTGCACTACCTCACTTTTAGCCAGGACCCTAATGCACTGATTTTTTTAAGTTTCATAAAACAGAACCAAAAGGGTTATTGTTCTTTTAAGGAGTGCTTCATATATCATATTTTAAGATTATTTTATTTCCCCTAACATAGAATAATTATGCTCTAAGAGGACAGCATTGTTTATCTCTCTTCCTCTAGTTTTACTTCTAGTCATCTTTCAAATTTAGCGTGTAAAGTTGAATTTTACTCTAAAGACTAATTTGTTGAACTGGTCTTTGCTTTAGCTTGGATTTTGCAGTATGTTTTCTTATCCCAAGAAGATGAATATATTTAATATACTTTAAATTGCATCATATTTTATAAGCTCTCTAGTGATCCACTGTTATATGAACCAAATATTATGGTATAATTATTACTTCAGATATCTCAAATGATGATGACTAATTAAATATACATATAATACATTTATCAGTGAAAAAATTTCAATGACTTAATTTCTATTCCCTCTTGAAAGTTCCCATATCTTCTGCAGAAGAGGCTTTAAGAAGGAGCAAGTATCGGAGCAATTGAGAACATGATTTAGCATTAATATTTCATAGTGCAGTTGAGGGACACGGTTAACTAGAGAAATGCCAACATCCTCCCATCCTCCAAGTAAGTGGGACTCTTGGTTTCACTAAGAAGCTGATGTATAAGGCTCCACGGAAGATGTTGGTCTGTCTTTGTATGTATATCCTATTTATGGTAAAAATTTATTTTATTATTAATTTAGAATAGTGTCATAAAGAGACAATATTTTTAAAAAAAGAATAAAAATCTACCACCCTTTCCCTCACAGAAGCCACAATCTATATAACAAATTCTGCTAAATTCTAATTCACTAGATTTCCATAGGCTTAATTTTAAGATAAATAAGAAATCTTAGCCCTTTGGCCACTTCTACCAAAGGAAAAATTCCCAATATGTTATTCCTGAACCATGATATGAAATGCTTTCACCAGATTGTAGTTAGTTATATTCCATTTGTAATACAAAAACAAACACGTGAAAGAGGTAAAGGGGAAATTTACATTACTTCCGTGGTCTGAGAATGAGAGCAATTTACTGATAGCTGAGAGATCCTATGCTAGTCTTTAGTACTATATCATATTAGAGATTTCCCCTACTTACATTCTTATATTAACATGCCATTTCTTTTTAGAAATGATAGTAATGACAGTGATGATAGTAACTCATTTATTTAAAGTGCTTACTTTGGTTAAATTACTTGTTTACAAAATGTCTGTTTTTCTTTGCCTTTTTTTTTTTTTTTTTTTTTTTTTTTTTGCCTTTTTTTTTTTTTTTTTTTTGCTTTTTTTTTGCTTTGCTATTTATTCATCTTTGAAATACAAAGGCCCAAGTACCATTGGCTGTGTGGGAGGCAAATACATTGTCCCTCCCAGATCTTTTAACAAAGAATTCCAAGCAGGATGCACCTTGCATTCTCTCCTCACCAAAGATAAGTTTAGCACCCAAAGCATATTAGGATATGGTTGCCATAGATGATGACATTGTGATGTTCCTGTAGCTTTGTGCTATTTGAAAGGTACTGTTAATTAGTTTTCCTTCAAAATATTCCTGCAGGGAAGGGTGGAGCAATAGATTTCTGTGAGTTCTAGGGAGTAATTTATGCAGTAATCTCATGCAAAACAAAGCCTGTTGTTAAACTCGCCTTTGTGTTTCCAAGTACAAGAACCTCTGAGTTCCTGATGATCTAAAATGTTTAGATGATTCAAACTCTCTTTGAATTTGGCTCCGTTCAATATAACTCCTTTTATAAATTTATATAAGCCAATGCCTAATGTAAAGGCTTTGTAACATATTGATGTCTACAATTTAAAAATAATTTCCTATCGTTTCCAGACAATTGCCCACAAATAACAAGCCATTCTGGGAAAACAAAGCAAAATGGAATAGCAATAGAAATATAAGAAATGCCTTAAACACAGCAATAGCATTAGAGGCTTTCAAATTTCTTGCTTTATTTTCCATTAGAGGTCAGGGAAGTCTCTTCCCTCACCTTTTATAAATTACATTTCCATATTCCATCCGTATGTTTCTTCTCTTCACTTACAAAATGTGACAAGGGAACCCAGGTCCCGCTATCATTGAAAGAATTAAGCAAACCGTTCTTGCCTTAGCTAGGCACTATCAACATACCTAGGAATCCATACAGGACTAGAAATAGTATTAGGATGTTTGTGGAATCAAACTATTAAAGGTTAATAAAATGTTTTGCTAAAAAAATTAAGAATTGCTATATCCCTTTAAGCAATCAAACTTATGCATGTTAAAATACCAAATGCCTTTTATGCTTTTTTAGCAGGACTTTATCCTTTTCATCCTTTGAGAATCATGACCCCTGGAGTTGCAGGGAGGCCAGAATCTGCCCAATGATGATACTGGAATGGCACAGAACACTTTAAGCCCCACTCAGAGAGGTCCTCTTTGACATCTTGTGACAGGTAGCACCTACCCATAATGAACTAGGAAAGTTCTATCCAAATGGGTCTGGACATTGCTGGTATCTGGTACAAAGGAAGGCTTGGATTTTTACACTTCCTCCCTCCTCAATGTCTGTCATCAATGCCAAGGCCAAAACGAAAAGTTTACAAATTTTACACCTCAAAAGGAAAATGAAAACAAAAATTATTGGTAATAGAGTACAATACTTATTACCAGATGGCCTTAACTCCACATAAGAAACTGCTGGATATTGGAGAATAGTCAACAGTACTGTTGAAATAAATTTCTAGGCCCAAGATGGAGCTGCTCCTGCCCAGGGTACCATGACAACACGCCAAAACTTAGATAACACTTGTGTCACTCTGAATGCTCTGCTTGACAATACATGCAGTATATCCAGTAGCCAACTCTGAAACACAAAGCCAACTCTATACTTATTCCCTTGTTCATTCTCACCCCAAACAAGTTTGACTGTATGGCCCCAGCCAATCACATATTTCCTGTATTTCTCTTCCTTGTTCTTTATTCTTTCCCCTATAAAAATGTCCAGCCTTCTGCCCCATTTTATAGTTCTCCAAATGGAGACTGTCCACTTCATGAAGTGTTAAATAAAGTTTGTTTGCATCACCTAAATTGTATTCTTCAATAACTTTTTTTAACAGTACCCAATCTAGACAGGGAGAGTACCAGTATTACCTGGGAGCCATTAGAAATGCAGGATTTCAGGCCCCATCCCAAATATATTGAATCACAATCTGCCATTTAACAATATTCCCTAGGTGTTCTGGACTGAATGTTTGTGTCCTCCCAAAATTTATATGTTGAAATCCTAACCCCTCCCAAAGTGATGGCAATTAGGGATAGGGGCTTTTGAAAGGTGTTTAGGTCATAAGAGTACAGTCCTATAAATGGGACCAGAGTCCTTATAAATGAGACTCTAGAGAGCTCTCTGGCCATGTGAGGATGCAAGAAGCCTGAGGTCAATGAACTAAGAAGTGGTTCTCAACAGGTACCTATTCTACCAGTGATCTTGGAATTCCCAGGTTCCAGAACTGTGAGAAGTAAATGTGTGTTGCTTAAGCCACCCAGTATATGGTGTTTTTGTTATAGCTGCCCAAAGAGACTAAAATCCTAGGTGATCAGTATACACATTAAATTTTGAGAAGAAAAGGTGGAGGATTACAGGAGATTTGAGATTCTCCCCTCTCTAGATGAAATAACTTGCTCAACTAGTTTCAGATTAATGTTACCTACTTGAGTTTCCTTTATCTAAGGGAGCTGATAAATTGTGAGAAAAAAAATCATATAATAGTTCATCAACTTTAATGTGTGGACATATATAAAGCCATATTCTGTTATCTCCAACGGATGTGATAATGAAATCCATTGGCTTCATCTACTTTGTATTGTTTGCATGTTTTACAACACAAAAAGCATGAGAAAATTAACTAAACAAGTGCCTTTGCATTGAAACAACAAATTATATTCCATTGTGAAAATGTTGAAACCAACATTAAAACTAATTAAATTTTGACTATTTCAGCATCACTCAGAGGTGACATCCTATATAAGGATTCTTGTGCACCTTTAAAAAATAAACCAAACGTATTAAAAACCATTTTAAAATAAGTATACGCCAGATAACATTTACAGGAAGAAAGGAGATTATTCCCCCCTCACATACACAATCCACATGCCCGCAAAAGTTGTTTTGAAACAACTGTTCCAACTTTAGTGGATGAAGAGAAATAAGAACATGGAACAATTTTCTATTGTGTGTTCAAGTATAAAATCAAGATATTACCAAGGGACATTATTATAATTAGCCACAAACCCATAAACATGTTATTTTCTAGGTATGCTAAGTATGATGATTCTAATGGATTCCTTGTACATGATTCACTTCTTTGCTCTTGCCAAAAGAGATAGTCCAAAGAAGAGACATTTTAGTTAAATTTGATTAATAGCCTTTGCTTCTTTGCAAAACTGGAATTATAAGAGCATAGGTGGATACTTAACAATAAAGACAATGTGGTTTATACAAGAGACTCTCAACAAAATTATTTAGACAAGAGAGTCTTTGGAAGAAAACAGGCAAAATAAAAGTCCTTTAGCATATGCCGTCACATAGAGAATAAGTCAATAACATCCTAAGATGTTAATGCAGAATATTTTATAGAATTACACAGAAAAAAGGCACCCAGGAAAATCTTGGGAACTGAATTATATGCACAAACTTATGCAATAATTTGTTACAAATAACTGATTTTTAAGAAAGAAAAGATAACTAAGCTGAAGCATTTTGTATTATCTTTTTGTTAATTATCACTGAAAGTTTTTGTTGAACTATTTCATGATTCTCATCAGTACAAGTACATTCATAGCATAGAGTTCCCACTGACTTGGTTAAACTCTACAAATCTGGCTTATGTAGAGGTGCTCTTCAGAGACACAGAGAGAAAACTTACCCAACATAAGTAAAAGGCACATATACATCATCTGCTCTACATATAGACATTCATAATCAAAAGGAAAAAACTGTCCAAAGTGCCACAAACTTTATAGGTTGCCCGTGTAATACTGAATGATAATTCATGCTGAATGAATTGTCTTGTCTTTAAAATTCATTTTGAAATGAATTAGCAAAATATGGGAAAAGAAAAAAATCAGATTATCTATTAATTGTTTTCTGTGTTTCAGTTACTCTACTAAACACATTCATCATCTCACATGATATTTACAAAACTTCTTTGGATTAACTACTGTTTTTATCTCCATTTTACAAATCAGAAAACTAGAGCACTGAAAGATTACATTAGTAAACCAAATTCATATACTTCAATATGGTAGAACAAGTCAATTTAAATGAAACAAGATCCCATGAGTACAAATGCCTTTCACATATAAATACACACAGTTAAATTATATGTGGATGCTAAATTCTGAGCATTTCTGCATCTTTTACCCACATGAAGTTTCCTGTAAAAACTATTTTTTCAGAAAGCATGATTCTGTTTCCAAAAATCTTTATTTATTTAACCCTTTCTCTGTGACTATAATGATTGATTTCTTTGTGATATTTTCATACCACAAGGAGAAGAAGTGGTGGGCAACAGAGTCATCTGAAAATGAGAACAAAGAGACCACCAATAGAGGAAGCTGCTGGTCACTGATGATTGTTCTAAGATTGTTTTCAGAATGATAATGAAAGCGAAGTCTGAGTTGCATAAATTTGTCAGAAGAAGGCAGCAAATATAGAACATTTTTCAAGAAGCATAGCAGTGATGAGAAGCAGAGAGGCAGTGATTTAGAGAGGAGTCATAAATTATTTTCCTTTTTATATTAGATATAAAGACTTTAACATTAAAGGAAAGAATGGATCATGCAAAAGGTTTTGAAACTATCAAAAAGAAAAGATGTAATTGAAGGGGCATGATAGAGATGGCACAAATAAAGGGATACAGATGATGAACATAGGTACTGACTTTAGGCTTGGCCAGTGGAAAGGGTATTTCTGCTGAGCTTATATTTTTAAAAAAAGTAATAATGGGAGAAAATCTCAAAATCACTGTCCTTTGGAGATTAATCTTCAGAAAACGTTGTGGATGGGACAAATTTTATATCTAAAACTTATTACAAAAGTGAACAAACTTTTGCCTATTTTTAAAAATAGGCAATGTCAAAAGAAAATAATAAAAACAAAACAATAGGCAAAAATTTGAAAACATACTTCATCAGAGAGGATACAGGATGGATAATGAGCATGTGAAAAAATGGTCAATATCATTAGCTATTAGGGAAATATAAAACAAAACCATGATGAGATACCACTACATACCTATTAGAATGGCTAAAAAAAAATCTGACAATACTAAGTGTAGTTGAGGCTGCAGAGCAACTGGAACTTTCATACATTACCAGTAGGAATGCAAATAATAATAATAATAATAATGCAGCTACTTTGGAAAAGTTTGGCAGGTTTTTGTTTTGTTTTAAATTAAACATGCACTTACCATGCAACCCACCAGTCCTAATACTGGGTATTTAACCTTAGAGAAATATAAACCTATGCTCGTTCAAAAACCTCTATACAAAATTTTACACCAGCCCTATTTATAGTCACTTAAACAGGAAACAACTCAAAAGTCCTTCAGCACGTGAGAGATAAACAATGGTACATCCATACAATGGAACGTTATTCAGCAATAAAAAGGCTCAAATAATTGATATATCCAACAACTTGGATGAATTTCAAGGCATTATGCTGAGTGACAGAAAACAGCCTCAAAAGGTTACATAATCTACAATTACATTTATATGATGTTCTCAAAAAGCTACAGTGATGAAGAACTGATGAATGATTGCCAGGGTGTAGGGATGGGCGAGGGCATGTCTATAAAGGCATAGAACAAAAGAGTTTTGGGGGGAAGGAACTGTTTTGTATCCTGATTATTGTAGTGGATATCTATTAGAAATCATAAGACAGAACAGCAAAAAAGTAATTTTACTGAATAATAATTTTTGAAACATATGTTTCAGGGCTAGTGTGATGAAAGAACATAAAACAAAGTTAGAGCTAAATTGCTTTGCAAAATGAAATAATTGGGATTATGCAGTTGCCTTCTGCTGCTGCATAAGTTAAACACAGGGAAAGTTGAAAAGGAGATGAGACAAGAAAGGACTTTCAAAAAACACCCCAGCCATGTGAGGCAAGCCAGCGAAAATTCCCTGCTCCAAGACCAGCCAACAGAAAAATATCAGTTTGTATGTGTTTTCCTCTTTTGTTGGTGATATTTCTCCTCTGTAACTTCCAAATTTCCAATAAAAATTCTGTTCTGCACAGAACTTTCATGTTAGATTTACTTTGGTGAATATAGAAGAAATGGTCGCTGCCCAATTATGTCAGCAGCTGGAGCCACAAGCAAAGAGAAGAGCAGCTGAAGGAAATAAGAAGGTAGAAAAGAACTGAGAATCCAAAGTAGTAGAGAAAGCATAGAAAAACACTCCTGTTAAGCAATCATCCACAGCACTGTGATGGCTGCTGCATCTTCCATGAAATGAGATTTATATCTAATCAAGGGAAAGGCTCAGGATCTTGGGGACACTTGGGCTACACACATATAACAAGGAAATAGAATGCTGAGGTACCCTCTGAATTATGCCAGTGGGAACTTCACAAACATGATTTTCATAATTTCAATTGTTTGATATCTCCTTTATATAGAAGACATTTTTCCATGAAGTCAAATACACTCTACTGAGGTGGCATATTATTAGATCTGATTCTAGCAACCATATTCCTTACTTTTCCACAATTTTGCAACTCTCACACTCACTATTTTATTGTAATGTTTTCAATCCTCCATAAAAATCCACTTGGGCATCTGATAAGACATTGAAGATAGCACTGTTCCAAGTAACATCATAAACTGACCGTCTATCTACTGCCTTTGGGTGGCTTGTGCCTTCTGAGGCACAGCCCTTCTCTCAACCAGTGACAGCCCCATAATGTACTGTGAGCTTTTATGCCATCTTCACACTGTCCATTGCAGCATCTCAAAGTTCACTAACGAAAAGGATAGTGTCATTTGTAGGCACTTAAAAGATAATACAGAAGTATGCTGTGTTCTGAAAAGTTCTGTGACATGTGAATAGCATAACCCTTTGGCTTTACTGCAGATCTGAGTGAAACAGACAGTGATTTATGGCACTCTGTTATTATTATTATCCTGGCAAGAATATAACTTTTTTGGCTTTTACTTCACTTTTATTCACTTATTTTGAAACTATGTATTTTCTTCTATCCCTCACCACCTATTTCTTTTTTATTAGGAAAACCATTCTTGCTCTGCTGTAGAATAATTTCCTTAGAGACAATTGCTGTATTACTCTGCTAGAGCTGTCATAACAAAATACCACAGACTGGATGACTTAAACGACAGAAATTAATTTTCTCACAGATCGGAGGTCAGAAGTCCAACCAAGATCAGGGTTGGCTTCTGGTGAGAGCTGTCTTCCTGGCTTACAGCTGTCCCTTCTCTCTGTGTCCTCATATGGCTTCTTCCCTTGGCTCTTGTGGGAAAAGGGCATGAGCTCTGGTGTCTCTTTCTCTTCTTATAAGGACACCAGTCCTACGGGTCAGAGTCCACCCTCATGACCTCATTTAACCTTAATTATCTCCCTAAAGACCTATCTCCAACTACAGTCACATTATGGGGATAAGGCCTCAACATATGCGTTCTAGGGGTACACATTCTGCCCATACCACGTGTATTGTTGAATCCATTTTTCAAAAAAGCTGTTTATTTTCTCTCAACACTATTTCTTAAGATTAAGGAGCAGGTTAAGACCACCCAGGGGTTGTTCCTACCCATTCAGTGGCCTGAGCAGTAGGGGCTGCCGACCAGTCTTTGTTGGCGGGCTGGGAATCACCATCTTCAGGAAACTGCCGGCTAGGCACAGTGGGCACTTTTTGTCTTCAGACCACACTGCAACCTCAGCTTGGGTAGCAGTAAACTCAGGAGCTGGAGTGGTCCATTTACCCTGACGTTATTCCTTGGTTACAGCCATTTTAGCAATCTTTTCAGTATCCCTGCAGAAGTAAACATCAGGCAAGACCTTTCAAGGCCGCTCACGGGCACATGGTGCCGTGCTTGTGCAGAGCTTCCCGGGCCTGCACATCAGATCCACTGAGGGAGCTCTCTTCTTGTTGCTCGGATGGAGATGTCCACATAGCACAGAGGAGAGTCTGTGTCACGCAAAGCAATGTCTTTCTGGGTCCATCTAGCCGAGCTTCCAGGAGTGAAGCAGCCAGCAGTGGGAGTGGCTCCCACGGCAGCAGTAAACATCAGTACAACGTGCTGGCCAATATTCCTGGAGGGTATGACACTGACATCAGCTGAGTTTTCAATGCTAACAATGGCATGAGCTGCCAGCAGAAGCTTCTCTCAGGTTCTCTTCCGATTTGTGATGAAGATGCCACCACTTTTCCTTTTGTAGACGCACTGTTCAATTTGGAAGTCAAGGTTGGTGCCACCTAAGCTGGTTCCTGCTGCAACGAATTTGAAGACATCCTTTTACTTCATTTGTAGGACATTGAGGGTTTTGGACATTGTGAAAATTTCCCTCTGCGGTAAGCTGGGGTCCCAAAACAATGCTACGTGGAATCCTCTCTCAGCAGCACTGAATGGCTCTTTTTTTTTTTCTTTCTTTTTTTTCTTTAATGCATCACTCCTTGATTTTAGGGAGAAATCTGCAACAAGGCAGAAATACACCTTCTAAAGAATTCACTTGTTCTTCTACATGACAATTTCTTTTACTGAATATGTGTCTCTGTTTCTTTGCTTCAGTATAACTATTTCCTGAAGGACTCTTGAATTGTCACCCACTGATTTAGGACATTGCATGATCTGATAGTCAGATGTAGCTCTCTGAGTTCCTGAATTGAATAGTGTTGCTATTTAATGGCTCTGATTCAGAATCAATAAAATGGCAAAAGAAATGCGCACCATTCGTCTCCCTCACATGAAGAGGGTTGTGAGAAAAGGTGTATTTTAGGGATGTGATTTGATTGTTTTGGCAGCGCAACAAACACCGAGATATTCACACTGTTAGAGAAAGGTGAAATATGTACTATAAAGGCAAAGAAAAGAAGAACAAGAAAGGAAAGAAATCCCAATATCTGGGTTACCTAATTAGTTTAAAACACTGTAACACTGTAACAGCTCATTGGGCAATTTTGTAATCAGATGAACCCAAGGGATGAATATGATCAAGTTTATAACAGTTCATTTTCTTTGAATGCAGCTGTATACAATGCCCCAGGAGATTCTAGAAATGATGAAACTACAGCAACTCTTTTTAACAACATATTCAATCTCTAAAATTCATGAGCAGAAACACATATTGGTATGCCTTAAAGGGTAACCATAGACACTATGGAGCCCCTTCCTGAGAGAAAGCGGAGAAGCTGGAAACGTGCTGAGAATGACATCTTAATTGTGTGGCCTTCTTTAAGATGGTCTTTTAAAAGTTTTTTTTCATTTTTTCTTTGTATCTAAGTTCGTAGGGTTAAACTAATTCTGTGATTGCATTGTTATTTCTCCCCCAGTGATTTTATAGCCAACAAGTGAACATTTAGCACCCACTGATTCTGACTCTTTGTGGAAAATAATCTATTTTGGGATATTTGCTTCAGTTAAATCTTTTTTTTTTTTTTTTTAATGCTTCCCTCCATTATTTTATTATGGAGAAATCTGCACCAAGGCAGAACTGGAGCTTCCAAAGAATTCATTTGTCTCCCTATTTATTCTTCCCTGGAAGTTATAAGCCTCTGTGGATAGCAGTCCAGATGGGTGCTAAGGAAGCAATTATGATTAAAAACATGATGGGAATTCAGAGAGCTGCAGGATGTCTGCAAGTATCAAGGACTCTAGTTAAGGGCCTAATCCCACACTCATTATATGGCTTCTTTCTTAAGGTTGTCTACCTGTCAGTAATTACTGGGTTATTAAATATATATATTTAGCCCACCCTTTTTACAGTATACAGACATAGTCTGAATCAGCTCTTTGAACAGTATTTGATACATTTTGGTTAGACACAAAAACATCTGACATTATCTAACAATCTCTTTCCCTTCAATTGACGGAAACTTACTTTAGAAAATGTAGTAAACAAATAATCTAGGTAATATGATTTTTCTCAGCGGTGTCTGGCATACACAGTAAATGCAAATTTCTTTCTCTTCCAGCCTCTCTTTCTAGAGCCAAATGTATATCCCATAGAGAGGGGAGAAAAACCCATGCTAACTATAATACAAGTAATTTTTAAAATTAAATTAATCTGTTTCAATATTTTTGAAAGGTAGGGAATAAACAGTATCTTAAATAAAGTAAAATTCAGAATTTAAAGCATAATCTGTACCTCAGAGAATATAGTTCTTTGGGGCCTATGTGGTCTTGTTTTATATTGTTTCTATTTCATGAAAAGTTAATGATAATTGTACCTTATTGATGTCAGGAGGTATAGGTAGTAAAATCAACTATTGTTCTCAGTCTAGAGAATCTTTAGGACAACTAAAGGACAAAACAGGGAGTTGAGATCAATGGTGGCTAATGAATTAATGGATGATTATGAAATAAATATTTGTGCTGCAGAGATCAATTAAGGATATATGAGGGAAGATAAAAGAACAAAGGAAGTAACGTGGTAATCATTGAGGGAAGGTTTGGCTTCTATAAATACTGTAGCTATTAAATAACTTGTCAAGACTAGAACTACCTTAATGCCCCAGCTCTAATTCAGAGCAATGCTGGGTTATTAGAGAGGCACTGACCACCTAAAAAGGGTTATTTATCATAGGTAAGGTATAAAATCACACGAAAGTTCTGTCTTAGGAAAGATTAAATGTGTACACAGACAAGAATAATTATAATGCTTGGTTACTGCTTAAAGTATCAAAGTGAGGTTAAAAAGTCCTATCGCGATTCAGAAGAATAAACTCTATATATAGCTGGAGCGATTGAAAGGTTAAATGAGAAAGTAGCTTGTGAACAGTATGAACTGTGTATGAACTAAGTCTTAAGAGAATGAAGAACATAGGAAGAGCTTCCTAACAAGCAACAGCAGTGTAAATAAAAGAAGTAAGGCTGGAAATCAAAGAGATTACCAAAGGATTGGGGCTACTCCATAGAACGAGGGGCTGTCAGACTTGAGGCTGGAAAGAAAAGTGGGTCCAGGACATATATAATACTTGGGATGTCTTTCCTTTATTTTTGCAGTTTTGAGTTGTTCCACTTACAATTGTTATATAACAAATGAATCCAAACTTGAGCTATGGCTTAAAAGAAACATTTCATTATGCTTATAGATTTTGTAGCTCAGAAATTCAGACAGCGCACAGAGGGAGTGGCTTGTCCCTGCACCTTGTAATCTGGAACCTCACTGGAGGTGCGACTTGAAGCCTGGGATGACTTTACTTCTGAGGGCTGGAATCACCTAGCAGCTTGCTCACTTCCGTGTCTGGTGCCTGGAATGGGATAACTTGAAGAACAGGGCTGTGACTGAGCAATGGCACATGGCATCTCCATGGGGCTCGGCTTCTTCACAGCCTGGTGGTCCTGGGTTGTTGGATGTTTTGCATGGTGGCTCAAGGCTCCAGAAGAAAGTATTCCAGCCAACAATTTAAAAGCTACATGCCCTTTTATGATCCAGCTTCATAAATCACATGATGGCATTTCCACTCTATTTATTGAAGAAATTCCATAACTGCCCAGATTCAAAAGGAGGAAACATTGGCCTCATTTCTTGATATAAACAAACTTGGAGGACACTAGTTTTTGTTTTAGTTTTGGGGGAGACACTCTTTTAAAAATCCTCCTGGAAATGAACACTAAATCAGTGTGGAATGAATAAATGATTTGTAGATGAAATATAGTCCTCAGAAATATACACTGATAACTGATATCAGGATTAAGTATTGCTCGAAGTTGGGAGAGAATTAAAATTTAAAGTCTTAATAGAGCCTCTCTAAGTTAAAAATAGGTATTCTACTAAGTATCAAATTATATTTCTAGTTCTTAAATCTGCCAGGTCAGTTTTAATCTCCTCAGTTTATAAAGAAGAAAATGAAGAACTTACTTGACTCGCTGGAAGTCTTACAATCAATAAACATCAGAGATCCAATTTCAAGTCAAGTTAGAGTTTTTTAGAGTTTTTTTAGTTTGTTTTTGTGTTTTTTTTTTTCTTCTATTAAATGCGGTGGGAAAGGACAAAAGGGATTCATTGTAAGACACCTTGTGAGGTTAGACTTGACATGACTGCAAATGACTGGATATGGAGGTGATCAAGGAAAAGTACAGCTGAAGATAAATCTTTGTTTCCAACAGTGTATAATGAGACAGATATTGGTGATGACCTTCAAAAAATAAAGAATATAGTAGAACAGATTCGTAACGTTTGGCAAGAAGAGAATGGAGAAGCAGGACTGGCGACATAATTCATGAAACCCGTTTCAAAATGAAATTTTACTGAGAATTTCAAGACAATGTTCAAGTGGGACAACATTAAACCAAGGGCTGAACTCTGTGGTCAGCACAAATCACATTGCCAGGAAGGCAGTTCTGAAAAGAGATCAGTTTGGGGCATGTCTGCTTTTATTTGCTAGAGATATAGTGAAGGTGTATTTACAAAATTGGATGTGAAGAATTATATGATCCTTTCTAGATCGGAAGGACAAAAGAAAAATGTTAGAAAAATATATCAGATGAAGGAAACTATATCATAGTTAAGAACAAATTGGGTTTTTTTTAACATCTTTATTGGAGTGTAATTGCTTCATTCTTCCATGTCCTGGCTATTGTAAATAGAGCTGCAATGAACATTTTGGTTCATGACACTTTTCAAATTATGGTTTTCTCAGGGTATATGCCCAGTAGTGGTATTGCTGGGTTCATGGTAGCTCTATTTCTAGTTTCTTAAGGAACCTCCACACTGCTCTCCACAGTGGCTATATCAATGTACATTCTCACCAACAGTGCAAGAGGGTTCCCCTCTCTCTACACCCTCTCCAGCACTTATCATTTACAGACTTTTTGATGATGGCCACTCGGACCAGTGTGAGGCAATGCCTCACTGCAGTCCTGATCTGCATTTCTCCAACGATTAGTGATGTTGAGCATCCTTTCCTGTGTTTGTTGGCAATCTGTATATCTTCTTTGGAGAAAAGTCCATTCAGCTCTTCCATCTATATTTGGATTGAGTTGTTTATCTTTTTTTGATATTGAGCTGCATGAACTGCTTGTAAATTTTGGAGATTAATCATTTGTCAGTTGCTTCATTTGCAAATATTTTCTCCCATTCTGAGGATTGTCTTGTCGTCTTATCGTTTCCTTTGCTGTGCAAAGAACCTAAGTTTCATTAGCTCCCATCACAGTCTCAATTTCAGTGCTTGGGATTGATCTATTTATATTTTCTATTCCTTCCTGGTTCAGTCTCAGAAGGTCGTGCTTTTCTAAGAATTTGTCCAGTTCTTCCAGGTTGTCCATTTCATTGGCATATAGTTGCTTGTAACAGTCTATCATGATCCTTTGTATTCCTGCACTGTCAATTATTACTTCTCCTTTTTCATTTCTAATTCTATTGATTTCAGTCTTCTCCCCTTTTTTCTTGATGAGTGTGGCTAATGGTTTATCAATTTTGTTTATCTTCTCAAAGAACCAGCTTCTAGTTTTATTGATATTTGCTATTGTTTCCTTCATTTATCTCTGATCTGATCTCTTTCCTTCGGCTAACGTTGAGGTTTTTTTGTTCTTCTTCCTCTAATTGCTTTTGGTGTAAGGTTAGGTTGTTTATTTGAGATTTTTTGTTTGTTTGTTTCTTGAGGTAGGATTGTATTGCTATAAACTTCCCTCTTAGACTGATATTGCTGCATCCCATAGATTTTGGGTGGTCTTGTTTTCATTGTCATTTGTTTCTAGGTATTTTTTGATTTTCTCCTTGATTTCTTCAGTGATCTCTTGGTTATTAAGTAGCATATTGTTTAGCCTCCATGTGTTTGGTTTTTTACAGCTTTTTTCCTTTAATTGATATCTAGTCTCCTAGTGGTGTTGGAAAAGATACCTGATACGATTTCAATTTTCTTAAATTTACCAAGGCTTGATTTGTGACCCAAGATATGATATATCCTGGAGAATGTTCCATGAGCACTTGAGAAGAAAGTATATTCTGTTGTTTTTGATGGAATGTCCTATAAATATCATTTAAGACCATCTTGTTTAATGTATCATTTAAAGCTTGTGTTTCCTTATTTATTTTCATTTGGATGATCTGCCCATTGGTAAAAGTGGGTGGTTTAAGTCCCCAACTATGACTGTGTTAATGTTGATTTCCCCTTTTATAGCTGTTAGCATTTGCCTTATGTATTGAGGTGCTCCTATGTTGGGTGCATAAATATTTACAATTGTTATATCTTCTTGGATTGATCCCTTGATCATTAGGTAGTGCCCTTCTTTGTCTCTTGTAATAGTCTTTATTTTAAAGTCTATTTTGTCTGATATGAGAATTGCTACTCCAGGTTTCTTTGATTACCCTTTGCATGGAATATCATTTTCCATACCCTCACTTTCAGCCTGTATGTGTTCCTAGGTCTGAATTTTGTCCCTTGTAGGCAGCATATATATGGGTTTTGTTTTTGTATCCATTCATCCAGTCTGTGTCTTTTGGTGGGAGCATTTAATCCATTTACATTTAAGGTAATTATCGATATGCATGTTCCTATTACCATTGTCTTAAGTGTTTTGGGTTTGTTATTGTAGGTGTTTTCCTTCTCATATCTCCTGCCTAGAGAAGTTCCTTTAGCATGTAAAGCTGGTTTGGTGGTGCTGAATTCTCTTAACTCTTGTTTGTCTGTAAAGGTTTTAATTTCTCCATGAAATCTGAATGAGATCCTTGCTGGTTAGAGTATTCTTGGTTGTAGGTTTTTCTCTTTCATCACTTTAAATATGTCCTGCCACTCCCTTCTGGCTTGCAGTTTCTACTGAAAGATCAGCTATTAACCTTATGGGGATTCCCTTGTATGCTATTTGTTGTTTTTCCCTTGCTGCTTTTAATATTTTTTCTTTGTATTTAAATTTTGATAGTTTGATCAATGTGTGTCTTGGCGTGTTTCTCCTTGGTTTTATCCTGTATGGGACTCTTTGTGCTACTGGACTTGATTGACTATCCTTTCCCATATTTGGGAAGTTTTCACCTGTAGTCTCTTTAAATACTTTCTCAGTTCTTTCTTTTTCTCTTCTTGTCTGGGACCCCTATAATTTAAATGTTGGTGAGTTTAATGTTGTCCCAGAGGTCTCTAAGACTGTCCTCAATTCCTTTCATTCTTTTTTTTTTTTATTTTTCCCTGCGGTAGTTATTTCCACTATTTTATCTTCCAGGTCACTTATCCGTTCTTCCCCCTCAGTTATTGATTCCTTCTAGAGAATTTATAATTTCAGTTATTGTGTTGTTCATCATTGTTTGCTCTTTAGTTCTTCTAATTCCTTGTTAAATGTTTCTTGTATTTTCTCTATTCTATTTCCAAGATTTTGGATCATCTTTACTATCATTACTCTGAATTTTTTTCAGGTAGACTGTATGTTTCCTCTTCATTTGTTTGGTCTGGTGGGATTTTACCTTGCTCCTTCATCTGCTGTGTGTTTCTCTGTCTTCTAATTTTGCTTAACTTACTGTGTTTGGAGTCTCCTTTTCGCAGGCTGCAGGTTCATAGTTCCTGTTGTTTTTGACATCCACCCCCAGTGGCTAACGTTGGTTCAGTGGGTTGTGTAAGCTTCCTGGTGAAGGGGACTAGTGCCTGTGTTCTGGTGGGTAAGGCTGGATCTGGTCTTTCTTGTGGCAGGACCAAGTCTGGTGGTGTGTTTTGGGGTGTCTGTGACCTTATTATGGTTTCAGGCAGCCTGTCTGCTAATGGTTGGGGTTGTGTTCCTTTCTTGCTAGTTGTTTGGCATAGGGTGTCCAGCACTGAAAGCTGCTCGTTATTGAATGGAGCTGGGTCATAGTGTTGAGACAGAGATCTCTGGGAGAGCTCTCGCTGACTGATATTATGTGGGGCCAGGAAGTCTCTGGTGGACCAATGTCCTGAACTCAACTCTCCCACCTCAGAGGCATAGGCCTAACACCCGGCCAGAGCACCAAGACCCTGTCAGCCACATGGTCAGAAGAAAAGGGAGAAAAAAATGAAAGAAATAAAGAAAAATATAAAATAAAATAATGTTATTAAAATTAAAAATTATTTTAAAATTTTTAAAAAGTAATTTTAAAAAAATGAAAGAATGAAGAGAGCAACCAAACCAAAAGAACAAATCCACCAATGATAACAAGCGCTAAAAACTATACCAAAAAAAAAACTAAAAGGAAAAGAAAATGGACAGACAGAACCCTAGGACAAATGGTAAAACAAAGCTATACAGACAAAATCACACAAAGAAGCATAAACCTACACACTCACTAAAAGAGAAAAAGGAAATATATATATATATATATATGAAAAAAGGAAGAGAGCAACCAAATCAATAAATCTACCAATGATAAACTCTAAATACTAAACTAATAAAACATAAAACCAGAAACAAATTAGATGCAGAAAGCAAACCCCAAGTCCACGTTGCTCCCAAAGTCCACCACCTCAATATTGGGTTGATTTGTTGTCTATTCAGGTATTCCAGAGATGCAGGGTACATCAAGTTGATTGTTGAGATTTAATCCACTGCTCCTGAGGCTGCTGGGAGAGATTTCCCTTCCTCTTCTTTGTTCGCACAGCTCCTGAGGTTCAGCTTTGGATTGGCCCTGCCTCTGCGTGTAGGTCACCTGAGGGCATCTTTTGGGAAGTCTGAGGTCTCCTGCCAGCATTCAGTAGGTGATCTGTAGGAGCTGTTCCACATGTAGATGTATTTCTGATGTATTTGTGGGGAGGAAGGTAATCTCCATGTCTTACTCCTCTGCCATCTTGAAGGTCTCCCCAAGAACAGATTGTTTTTAAGCACAGAGTGAAAACTTGTTAAGGATATAGTGTTAATTTAACTGTTTCTTGAATGCAATTATTTAGAATCATTTAGGAAAGGTCATCTACTTCAGAGATCCAGTACTGATCCAAGGATAGAGAGGTGCTCTGGAATGGGCTTTACTACTCATATGTGGTAGACAAAATCTTTATCTAGGAGTCAGGATATTGGCATCCATGACTTTTGCCACTAAGTAGGTGAATGGCTTTTAAGAAGATATTTTTCCTCTCTTGTTCTCATATTTTTTTTAATTAAATGGTAGTTTGGCCTAGATGCATTCATTTTACAATTAGTTCCTATTTTGTTCTAGGCACCAAACTTAATCCTAAATACTGGTGAATAAATCAAAATTCCTAACATTTTTTACCTACAGAAGCTAAGATTTTAAACGCACACGCAAAATAATGACATATAAGAAACACTACAGACTAGTTAGACTTAGGTAAGGACTTCAGATCTCCCTCTTACCATTTGTGTTAACTTGATCAAGCTTCTTACCTTTTGTTTCCTTTTGTAATCTGTCAATTGAGAAAAATGTTGCTAACTGCCAAGTGATGCTTGATCCCTGTATATTCATGTATGTGATGTGCCTAGCTCAGTGCCTGGTACACAATGCTTACTGAATAGATGTTTAAGATTTTTTCACTCTCTAAATTTTACCCCTCCCTCTGATTATGTATTTCAGATTCTCGGGCATAGTTCTCTCAGTATCAGGTCATCCATCAAAATAAGGATAGTTCCCTGATTGCCTCATCAGGGCTTTTCTGAGTACTGTTTAGAGAGACTGTACAAAACAATTTTTTTGACACAAAATTTAAACTTAAGTCAATTCTTCCTGGCTTCTTTAAAACATGAGATGATAGTTTGGAGCTCCTTTTCTCTCAATGTGATGATTCTTACTTTTTATTCCATAGATCCTCTTGAGAATGTAATAGAAGTATAGAAGTTAAGAGTCCTCTTTATAGAAAAATGCACATACACATGGAACAGCATACAATCTCACCGTGGTCCCAGGACCCTTGGTCCCCTGAAGTCTTTCCATGCACCCCAGATGGAGAACTCCATAGTATGCCAAACATTTTTTTTTTTTTTTTTTTTTTTTTTACTAAAGAAGACTCAAATTTTAATTTGAAATTCATGAATTCCAAGTGGTCATGGAGCTTGATAATTCATCCTTTACCATTGCTAATATCACAAAGGGAAAACCTTGAATCAATTCGATTTCACAGGCCATGTGTGAATATTGATTTCAGCCCTGCCACCTAGCCTTCTGCACACTGAGTGAAGAGACTATTCTGCCTGCATTTCAAGGTAAGGCTCATCTACCCCAGTGATAAATCAAGGCACTGAAATCCAGGCACATGGGATCCAGCTGTCTCAAACCACATCCTAGGCTGCTCCTCTGTGTGTCCAAAAGATGAGTTAAATAATATTGATACTTCTGAGAGTGGTGATGTTTCCCTTGTTGCCACAGAATTGGAACTGCAAGTTATTTGAAGTTTCCAAGTCTATGTCAAAAGGTAGATAATTCTGAAAGTCCTACAATTTTGGTCTTTAGAAGTAAAGATCCTTAAATGTTTAGATCTGAGCAATAGTTTATTTTGTGTAAGTGTAAAGTACATAAAAAGTCTAACCTCTATTAAAGCAAAAATGTAGTATTTTTTTCTGTTTATGTAATGTATCAGCTCTCCATCAGATTTTTATTTCTTTAACATATTTATGGAATATCTACCTTAAATTGGTTTGTGTTCAACTGCCTATGACAGACTATCCTCACTAAATATAATGCTTAATCTCTTTTAGATACATTTTTAGCAGATACTCTTGTATTATAGACATCATTACCTAATCCAGTCTGAATGTGCTTTTTAAAAATATCTAAAAGTACATTTAGAAATATAATAAGAAAATGTTTTAAGATGTTTTTGTGTCATGTGTTTTGACTAATTTTCAATAAGGGTATTATTCTTCTTCAAAGGTGTACTGTTTTAGGGATGTTATATTTCAAAACATGTTAAAAATTAACTGTTTAGCTAAATTTTCTGTGAGATTTTAAAGTTTTGATTTCTGTTATATAAAAAGAAAACTTAAATATTGTCTTTCACATCACCCTCTATGGTAATTACTAAGAAACATTTCTAGGAAGGTACATATAATTTAAAAAAAAAACAAAAAAAACAGTTCTATTGAAAAGTCCATGTAAAACCTCAAAAAACAGTTACCGCTTTGGCATGGGTATAATTTTTTTTTTTTTTTTTTGCGGTACGCGGGCCTCTCACTGCTGTGGCCTTTCCCACCGCGGAGCACAGTGTTAAAAATTAACTGTTTAGCTAAATTTTCTGTGAGATTTTAAAGTTTTGATTTCTGTTATATAAAAAGAAAACTTAAATATTGTCTTCCACATCACCCTCTATGGTAATTACTAAGAAACATTTCTAGGAAGGTACATATAATTTAAAAAAAAAACAAAAAAAACAGTTCTATTGAAAAGTCCATGTAAAACCTCAAAAAACAGTTACCGCTTTGGCATGGGTATAATTTTTTTTTTTTTTTTTTGCGGTACGCGGGCCTCTCACTGCTGTGGCCTTTCCCACCGCGGAGCACAGGCTACAGACGCGCAGGCCCAGTGGCCACAGATCACGGGCCCAGCCGCTTCGCGGAACGTGGGATCCTCCCGGACAGGGGCACGAACCCGCACCCCCTGCATCGGCAGGGGGGCCCCCCACCCACCCCCCCCCCAGGGAGACCCCCCTTTCTTTTTTTTTTTTTTTTTT
>NW_020172770.1:509693-576487 GCF_003031525.2 Neophocaena asiaeorientalis asiaeorientalis | reverse complement strand
ATAATTTTTTTTTTTTTTTTTGCGGTACGCGGGCCTCTCACTGCTGTGGCCTTTCCCACCGCGGAGCACAGGCTACAGACGCGCAGGCCCAGTGGCCACAGATCACGGGCCCAGCCGCTTCGCGGAACGTGGGATCCTCCCGGAGAGGGGCACGAACCCGCATCCCCTGCATCGGCAGGCGGACCCCCAATCACCGCGCCACCAGGGAAGCCCATGGCATGGGTATAATATTTAATGTCCCCGATGTTAGTAATCTCAAGCTGTGTGTTAAAATCATTGCTTTATGTAACACAGACAAAAAATTCAATTTTTACTTTTGATATGCATCAGTTTGAAGTTTCTAAACTCAAATTCAAAATTAAAAGTATTATATTGCACCAGAATTAAGTATATAATACTACTGATTTCCAAAATGAGACAAAAAAGGAAACTATTTTTAATGCTTATCTTCTAATTCAGAAATATAATCTTCAAAAATTATTTGATACTTGAAACTTCATTCTTCTTGAATGAAGATAACTGGTCTGCATGATATATTCCCTATAGACACTAGATCTTTGCTTTAAAAAAAAATAACAGTTCACTGAAAGCACACTATATGACAGCAATTAGGTAAATCCATTACACTTATAGTTTGATTTAATCCTCAAAACAACACTATGTGGGAAATGATGTTGCCATTTTAAAGATGAAGAAGGTGAGGCTTACAGAAGGTAAGTACTTCCTAAGACTGGCAGAATGGAGATTTGAAGCTGTGTCCTCCTGACTCCAGATTCTGAGCTCTTCCCCATATCCATTACAAACATCATGGTCTTAAATGTCTTCTCTAGTCCCACAACTTGTGAAATGTTGCAAAAATATTAAAAATTGATATCTTACTACCTAAAGGCATCGTACCACTGTAGTGACAAGTAGGGCTGTGGAACATGACTGCATGGATTGGATTCCTGACTCCACACTCAGTGGTTTAAATTAACCTCTCAGTTCTTCAGGTCCTACACATGCAAAATCAGCATCGTCATAATGATAGTTTCATAGACATATGATGGGAATGAAATGAAATCCATTGAACAATATATGGAAATTACTAAAAAGGGCCCTGGGAGATAATAGATATTCAGTAGATCTTAACTGTTAATACAATTAATTATTATTATTGAATTATCTTTGCTTCACATGTCATGCTACCCTATAAAGAATGCAAATTTCTGTCAGATAGAAATCATTTTTTATGTTTTTCCATCTATGTTGAATGCACCTGATTCTTGTTATAGAAACTAAATATATAGGTTGTCTTCCATCACCCTTCAAGGCAACTAACTGTATAATTTTTTCTGGGCATGAGCATTTAATATTGAAAAATATTCCATTCTATGAAAACCCAGCCAAAGTCTAACATATGAACAAAAAGAAAGAAAGGAAGGAAAAAGAAAAAAAACTACAGAAAAGAAAAAAAGCCCTGGAAGCTGGACATTTCCATTACCTCTAGGAGTGAAAATAATAATGCCTCCTTCACAGATTTCCTGCCAACACCTTTTCCTTCTTACTGGGCATACCAAGCTGTTTGCCATATGGGTGTTATTTAGCCATTTCAATTGCCCAAGATTGAACTGGATGGCACCCACACAGACACAAATGTCCACACATTTTGTAACTTGAAATATTGAATAATAGTTATTACTGTTCTGGATGAAAGACAAATGCTTTACCTTTTCATTTAATATGCTAATGGTATTTGCCAAAATACTTCTTAAGACTCTTTCTTAAACTATTCACAATCTTTGGTTTTTCATCTTACCAGATATTTTTTAGTTTTCAAGAAACAAATATTTTCATGCATCATGGGTTTTTTTCTTGTAATGAATGGCTTCATGTTTTAAGTTAATATTGCTCCTTGCATTGTTACTTGCATTATTACAAAACATTGCTGTAAACGACAAGCAGAATGATCTAAAGTGAATTTCCTAAAGAATCAAACTTGTTATTTTAATGATATATGATCACACAACTGGCTGCACCCTCCTCTAGATAGAGAAAGTATCTTATCAATACGGCCCCTCCATACGTGTTTACTAAACAGAACTCTAAACTTTCAACAAGGTAATAACAGTGTAATGTAAAAAAGTAATGGGAATAAGATAACAGAAGAAAATGGGGTTATTTCAAATGAATTAATTTTGACTGGAGAGAAGTCAGAAGGTTTCAATTCATTTGCTAACATTTTCTTTCAAACCTGTTAAAATGGAACATCTTCAAAAAAAGAAATGATGGACTGTTAGACTAGGACAGGACCACATAAATCATATAATTCATAGTTACTCACAATACCCAATACTTTTTAATATCATCTGTGTTGATCCTATACTTTGTACAACTGAGTAGAAAGAACGGTGAACAAAGGGCAATTGGAAATCCTTGTCTAATTTAGTCAAATCATTTTACCTGTTTGGCCTTGCTTTGCACTTTTGTAAAATAAAGTAATTGAAGTAGGAATCTCTGAGTGCCTTAAAATCTTTAGGCTTCTGGCTTTCTACTTCTGATAGTGAGAAACTCACTATATTTTTTGATAATCCAAAGGAAAGCTCAAATTTTGAGAATATTCTTGACTCCCTGTACCTCTCGCCCATTGCTCCAGTGTATGCCAGTGACCCAAGGCTGACTGACTCCCTCTCTTGCAGCCATTTACATGTCTGCAGGCTTGCTAGTATCCCATCCTCCCCCCATTCTTCTCTTTTCTAATCTAAGTAGAAATAAGTAAAAACGTTAACGCATCAATTTTAATGACAACACGTGAACTGCATTCAGTGAAATCTTGAATTTTCGATGTTAAAGGTTTTTGGCTTTAAAATTCATGAGGGCTATGTTTTGGTCCAGAAAAAAAAAGTGACCATTTAGTCATTTATTTAAACATCTCATTTTCTTCAAACACATATTTCACAGGGTCTCGTGAATAATTACTCAAAAACACACAACTGACCAATGGTCCTCCTTATGTATTCTCTCTATACTTCTTCAATGGCTTTGGAGAAAATCCATAGTTTCTAACGTGTCATAGGGAAACTGATAACCTGACTTCAGCTCACTGCTTTACTATTTCCCACCTCACAGGTTGTGGTCAAGCACAAAATTGCCTCTGGCTCGTAAGCCAGAAGCAGCTCTTTCTTACTTTCATTTACTGCTTCAAGCTGCTACTTCTTCACCATCTAATTTATCTTCATTCTTTAAGCCAGCCCCTCAGGAAGTCACCCTTTGGCTTTCTTAACGTCACAGGATGAGATTGGGGTCCCTGCTGTGATCCCATATCTTTCAGTGCAAATATCATACCATTAAACTTACCACAGTGATTTACAAATACTGCTTCTGGTGATTCTTATTTCTCCTCTAGATTCTAAGCTATTGAGAGTAAGAATCTGTCTTCCTCATCTCTATATCCCCCAGGCTTAGAACAATGTTTGGCATAGAGCAAGCTCTATTAAGTGTAAGATGAACACCTGAATCAGTACTAAATATATATCAACTAGGGCAAATTGCCAGTATATGATAGATATTTGATCAATCTGTGTAAGAAATACCATTGATCTGTGCAGAATCTGTAATAAAGGCATTACAACAATAAAAAAAATAGGAACCTATTTATATTGCCAGATAATTTGACACTTAACTTGAAGAAACATTGTGACACATGGCGGATGTTTATCATCATCATGTAGGATGCTCCAGTTTCAAAGAGCATCACAAGTGATGCAACTTGAAAGTGGGAGGAAAGCTGCACATCCTTGAAGTCCCCTCCTGGGCTCTGTTGTTGGAAGCGGGTGGAAAATGTGGGAGAAACTCTATAGAGGGCTGTGCATACTTGCCAGGGTAGCTGTGTTCAGCCACTCTCTAGTCCTGCCAAAGTGGAGGTGGTGCATGGAGCATGGTCTGCAAAACAGCAGATGAGGTTGGTTTGGTCCCCATGGAAACCAGATCTCCCATTGAGAAGTAAACATATTTGGTACTTTTGTAGTCAGAAGCCATCAAAAAGTGAAAAACAATCCATTTTTTTAATACTCATATTGTCTTAGGAGAATAGATATTTGAAGTCAGATTCACCAGAGTATACTTCCATTTCTAACACAGACTTTATCAAGTTATGCCTCTTTGACATAAGAGATTTTAAGTTTCTCACTTAGCACTGTGGTTTAAGCTCTAGAACTACTGGGAATGAAATAGAGTAAAATGATCAATATAGCCAAAACGTGTATCTAAGTATAAAATTGTTCACTCCAGATCTTCACCTACAGGCGGAGACATCTCAGTATCACAAGTCTTCTACAATGAAAATAATGATAAATGAATCTTATCGTAGCCCATATGACATCATTTCAGTGAACCTTTAAAATGTGTGTTACCCTTCCAAGTACACTGGAAAAGATTGGATTTAATCCTAATATATTTATTAGGCAGTCTTTAAGAACCATTAGGGAAAATATTCAATCTTGTCCCTTGAAATTTTCCCTCTGAACATTACATTTTCATGTTACAAATGAAATACTCCTGTACCTATTCTCATTGGTCAGAAGTCTTGACTGATTAAAAATGAGATACATGTCAGTAAATATTCAATATGTAGGAAATTCTATCCAACGTCCTGCCACAATAGGAATTTTACAATTTCTTATATAAAATGTAGTATGTAGTACAACTTCACCTATACACTATAATTTTTGGAAAACTAAAACTTTGCCTCCATGCTTTGCTTATATATTTAGGGAGCTAAAACATTGAGATACGAAATGAAAGGTTAGTTAACTAACTAAACATTACAGCCTAAGTGAAATTAAGCATCTGGATATTCTAAATAATGGGATATTTGCCATATTATAAACAAAGAATTGAGATGACTGTCCCCCTCACATTTAAATATACATCTTTCAGCACTGTCTAAGTAAAAGCAAAAAAATAGTACAATTCCCATTACACCCTTTGTAATACATTTACATGTGAAGTCTACAAAATTCTATGTCTAAAACTTGGCAGATTTGTCTAATTAATCCTAGCACACTTGCCAATCTTATATAAGATTGTTCTTTTCACATCATTTACAGAAATTGGCATTTGTGTGTTTCTAATACCTTGTAAACACTAAGAATTCTTGCTGCTGCCTATTTATTAGGTTTGGGTACATTTTTAAAGGGATGTATTCCAATAAGCTGTGCTGTTGTCGTGGCTGATGATGATATTGTAAAAAATTTTCTAATATTTTTGTTAGAAATGTCAATAGAATTTTGTATCATGTTCCAATATAACATAAAGTTTCAAATTTACTGCAACTATCTTAGCAAACTTAAAAAAAAAAAAAAGGAAAAAAACAAGATTGAAAAAGTAACCATCTCACAGATAAGCACTTTTTATGTGTACATGCTGTTCTGGAACAGAGCATTTCAAATGTGGTCTATGAAACCTGAGACAAGGACAAAACCTCAGCTGCAGGGGTTTTTGACCTTGCTTATTACTAAGATCGAAGGGTCCAAGGATAGGAGGGATTTTTTTTCCAGCCTATTTGCCCAAGTTCTTTACAATTACTTTCTTAATACATCACCCTGCTCCAGTACCTGACCACCTATGCAGCCTTCGGACAAGCACATGTTCTAATGCCCTTCTCTAACTCTGACCTTACTCCCTGTCTTACTCCATTCAGGCTGCTTTGGCAAATTACCACAGATCGAGTGGCTTATAAAGAACAGAAATTTATACAACAAGGTCCTACTGTATAGCACAGGGAACTATATTCAATATCCTAGGATAAACCATAATGGAAAAGAATATAAAAAAGGATGTATATATGTATAAAACTTAGTCACTTTGCTGTATAGCAGAAATTAACACATTGTACATCAACTATACTTCAATAAAAAAGAAATTTTAAAAAAAAGAAATTTGTTTCTCACAGTTCTGGAGGCTGGGAAGTCAGAGATCAAGGTGCTGGTAGATTCAACGTCTGGTAAGAACCTGCTTCCTGGTTCAAAGATGGCTGTCTTCTTGCTTTGTCCTCACCTGGTAGAAGGTGTGAATGTGCTCTCTGGGGTCTCTTTTATAAGCACACTAATCTCATAGATGAGGGCTCCACCCTAATTACCTCCCCAAAGCCCCAACTACCAATACCATCACAACCTCACATCAGGGATTAGGTTTCAACATATGAATTTTGTGGGGACATAAACATTCAGTCCATGCAGTCCTTTACCTTACTTCCTTTTGCATGTTCTACACATTTCAGGAAACACTTTTCTCATTGGAAAAGGGCATAATAAAATTACTACACGAATACCATTATCATAGAACCCCAATGTAAAAAGCCATCTAATTCAATGACATTTCCAATTGAAGAATGTCACCATACAATAATATCAAATACATAGTTCCCCAATGCAGGTGTTTTCTACATTTGGCAAAAAAAAAAGCGCCATTTCCAAAATGAGGTCAGACCTGACAGTGGTTTCTTCTCAACTGGCCAAAAGTTTGGTTGTGGTGAGCCTTAGAATGTAATTCAATTACCTATAGTCCCTGACTTAAATAGTTTAGGGATTTTTTTGTTTGACCACTTCATAGTCACTATCTACTATCATTTATTATATTGGTTAATGTCCAGTGAGGAGACAGAAAACTCACCAGTTATTCTAACAGAGATAACATAAAGAATGGTTAATAGGTTTAAAGTTGATAAAGGTACAAAGGTAAAAATGGAGCACTAACTTATCGCAGAGGTAGCAACGGCAGGAAACAGCAACTACCTGTAGGGCTAGAGAAACAGAAGATGGTGGAATTATTAAAACTTAGAAGATCTGATGACAAGCCTCTGAGCTGGCGCTGGTACTTAGCTCAGAAAAGGGACTTCGAGCCACTGCAATTCAGACCTGTGAGGAGAGGGCACTAGTCCACCGACTCTGGTGTTTCTGAAGAGCGGCAGAAGAGGCTGGTTCTAAAAGTATTCAAAAAAACTGCAAACTGGATTCAGCTATTGGAACAAACTACTGCTGTAGGGTGAAGTAGTGAAGCTGGAAAGATGCTGACTGCAGTAGAAGGCCAATGGGAGCAAAGAGGAAACAGCAAGTCCCTTTTTTCTTTTTCTAGCTTTTCAGCCTTTCTTTAGCATCCCACTCAGAGTTTAACAGGGAGCCAGCTGCCAACCCAAAAATGTTGTTTGTGGCATCCCAGCCCAAGTATTAACAAAGATTCATATGGTGGTGGGTGTTAAGACTGGGAGACAATCACTAAGTAGTTGGCACACTTACTTCACTGTGCTTTAAATTATTTGTGTAGATAACTATCTCTTTAGACTAAATATTCCTCCTTGAAAGCAGAAAATATATTTGTATCCATTCCATTATTAGGCATAGTATTTGATATATAGTTGATGTTAAATAAGTATATGGTTAAGGTATAATGGCCTATATTTATCTATTTAGTATTATCCTGTTAGATACATCAGTTATTCTAGTTTGTAGAAATTTAATTCACCCCCCCCCGACAAATAATGCTGGGTCTGTTGGTCATCACTGCCAGCTTTGGGGTAACTGGCAGATATAATATGCCTTACCTATTTTCATAAGAAATTGATGTGAAATACATTGTCAAACAATCCTCTCACTTTAGAGGACATAAAGATCGCCTTGAGAGCTAGTTAAACATGGGTTCCTGGGCCCAGAGATTCTGATTCAGCAGGCCTTATGTAGGACTTGAGAAGTTGTGTTTCTAACAGCCTCACAGCTATGCCGATGCTACCCATCCACGGGCCACATTTTAATTTACACTGCTTTAATAAAAGGTCAGGATGTGGCAGTCTTTAAAAACTGCTTTACACTTCAGTTCAATAAAATACTTATTGAACACATAGCATGTATAAATCACCCTGTTGGGAAATGCAAAAAATCCAGCAACAATTAAGATATGTTCTCTCAAGGGGTTTATCATTTAATAATTTAGTATAACACCTAGAAATTTTAAATAGGGACTAAAACAGTGTAAGTTCTTTGGGACAAACAGAGGAAGGAATAATAATCAGAAATAGTGGCTTTTTTGTTTAAATCTTTTTTGTTTAAAATACTGCAGCTGACTTTGGGAAACTGATTATGAATCGTGCTTTACTCTTTTTTACCTGCTCATGGTAGACGGATAATACGATGAGAATATCCCACTATGCATCTGCTTTATCTGGCTTCAAATATTTCTTTTGTACTCTATCTCATCACTTAAGTTATTTTGGAGACTACCCTTCACCCAGATCTCCTCTGTTCTTCACAACAGAATTTTTTTAAAAAATCAAAATAGGGCAAGAAAAGTTGAAATAAGATTCTCAAAGGGGAGTGAAGGAGAAAAGTGAAAAAAGTTTACAAAATTTTAAAAGGACGTAATTAATATAGTATGAGCACTGTTTTATCTCAGTTTGAAATAATATGTAATATGATAACAATATGTGCATCATAGAACAAGCATTCATATTCTTGTTTTACAGAGTATTGCTCCTTTAATCTTTTATTCCCTATTATTTGTTAAAATATTAAAGAGCATTGAACAGGCCAATATTATAATGTAAAATCTTTCCACCTGACAATTAATTGTGATTGAAACATGGCAAAACGGTGCTAGTACTTAACAACACTAGATATGGTAACTGTAAGGTGACAAGTTATAATTGTCTAGATTAGGTCCAGATCACTAAACAGTGAGACCCAGTGTCCTTCTTAAAAATGACTCTGCATATTTGACGGTTGTTTGGCAAAGCTATCTCCTTGACTTCTTCACAAAAAAGAATTATCTCACAAATAACAGTGTCTTGGACATACTGTCTTTATGGACTGATACTACCTTTCACACCATACGCTTATAGTGGAGGGTGACTTTAAAACAGATAAGCGTATGTGTCTGTGTCTGCACATGCATGGGTACATGTTTCCCCATCTTGATATTATTGCTTCTTTTACATATCTAAATACATTTACACATGAGGATGTTCTCTGTTCTTTTCATTCTCATGTACCTAACTGCAAACTGCAGAAGCTGACTTTCAGATCTTGGGGTAAAAGGAAGCAGGTCCCGAGTCTGTTGTGATCCATCTAAGTCAGTATTTCTCAAACTTGATTAAACATTGGAATCTCCTTGGGAACAGAGGGGCCTCAAATTTTTTTGGTAAAAATCTTCCCAGGTGATTATAAAGCATAGCCAAGTTTGCGGGCTGTTAGTTTTAAATTAACAACTAGGTATTTCACTTTATCACCACATTCTTGCCACTTTCCCATCCAAACCGTTTTACCGGGATCCTGCCAACCTCTGATTAAGACATGTATTGAGTTCATTAGTGATGGCAAAAAGATTTTCCCCCTTATCCTGTAACAGTGAGCATATTTGGGAGATGTCTTCTTAATTCAAAGGAATTAATAATTTTTTGTGCCAACTATATATAAGGCATCATGCTAGTTGCCACTGGAAATACAAAGACGAATTTGATGCAGCATTTGCAATCAAGGAGCTTGAAATTTGTGAAAAGAGAAACATATGCACAAAGGTTTTTCATATCAGAAAAGCTTTAATGCAGTTTTCTCAACACTGGCTGCACATTTGAATCAACTGGTAAGGTTTTAAAAGATAGTGATGGCCAGTCCCACCACCAGAAATTCTGTTACTAAATCTGGACTGCATCAGAAGTCTTTAAGTGTTTCTCCTGTGAGTGATTCTCCAGCGTTCAGAGCAAGAAAACAAAGTGTTATGACAATGGGCAAAGGAAAGTTCTTTGAGGAAGTGGTAGCATTTTATTAATAGAAACTACTCTTCATGAGCTTACTATATACTCAAATCTTTACATGGTTTAACTCAGGTATTCATCACAATGACTCTTAAAATAGTGCTACAATGATCCTTTTTTTTTACAACTGAGTAAACTGAGTCATAGAAAAATTGAGTAACTTACCCAAGGCCAACTATGTGGTAGAGCCCAAACTAGAACCCAGGGAGTCTGACTTCAAGGCTTCTTCTCTCAAATACTATGTTATTCTTCCTAAAGAATGGGAATTTAGGAAGTAAATAAAAGAAAAAACACTGCAGGAAAACAGCATAGAGTAACATTCAGAGGCAAGGGTTCTGGAGCCAGTCCCGTGTCCGTTTGAACACAGGCTCTCCCAGAATTATCACTGATTAACCAATTACATAGGTTCTCTGTGCCTCAGTTGCCTCAGAGGTACAAGGGATAATAAGAACACTTGTTTCAGACTTGTTATGAGGATGCAACCAGTTACTACATTAATATTAGCAATCATAATTACTGTTTTGAGGAAAAAGAGAAACTACTGGGGAAGCTAAAATGCCTGGCTGTGGAATGGTGGGGGGATCTGGTGTGGTAGATCATGGGGAGTAGAGTGGCCTATAGTTAGCATGACTGCAAACCTAGATTTGTACCTATTTTCTTGTAATAATTGATAGTGCCTGCTTTTCTCTTAAACGTGTCCTGGTTGGGACAATAAAGAGAAGATCTACCATAGCTATAACACACAGACATACCTCGTTTTATTGTGCTTCACAGTTATTGCAGTTTTACAAACTGAAGGTTTGTGGCAACCCTGTGTTGTCAGATGATAGTATTTTTTTAAGCAATAAATCATTTTTTAACTAAGGTATGTACATGGTTTTATTAGACATAATGCTATTGCACAACTTAATAGACTACAGTATAGTGTAAACATAACTTTTATGTACACTGGGAAACCAAAAATTTGTATGACTTGCTTTATTGCAATATTCACTTTATTGCAGTGGTCTGGAACTGGACCCTCAATATTTCTGAGGTATGCCTGTGTCATGTCATACCAGCCCAAGTAGAGGGTTTACAGGGAGAACCACTCAGATGGACTTTGAGTTGGAAAGTCCCATAATCAGAAAAAATAAGATCTGTACTTTATAAAGATAACTCAGGCAGCAGTATGTTGGATGGATTGAAAATTGTAAAATTTGACAATTTCCAAATGCAAGATGGTGAAAACACATGCTTTGAAAGATATAGTGGGCATTTGGGGACATAAATCAAGGGGAAAGGACTGAGAATGGGATGCATCCTAGGAAGACTGAATCTTTAATCTTTGAAGCCAGGGATCAAGCCAGGAATTGTTTCATTATTAAGGCTGTGTGTAGCCTGAAACACTCAAAAAGACCAGGCCTCAATAAGTTTGGCCAAATTGCCAATGGTGTGTGGGTTTGGATTTTTCTCACTGAAGGAAATAACAACAATTCAGGCCAGACTAGAAAACACAGGGTCATATCTCAGTGTTTATGGCCCATGGCCTGGGTATGGGGACTAGGTGGTCAAGCTCAACTGTGTGACAGTAGAAGGAATGGAGAAAGGAGACAAGAAAGAGAGGTAGTTGCTGTCAGATCTTATAAAAAGTAACTGCCATTCATCTGAAGGAACAGGGGAAGGCGGCTCTTAGGAAATGCAGTAAGCCCCTCATCATTTTCCTTACCTTGGTGATTTTCACATGGATAAGATATGTCAGCCCAAGATCCTTTTAAAAGAACATATCATCTCTTATGTAACATTCCAGAAACATGGTAAATAACAAGTGTGACTGCAGAATGAAACTATAACTGGAAACTGAAGCCAGAATTTCTGCATTCCTTGCAAGTACCCATAGTTCCTTTAATCATACTCAGGGCTTGTTAACAAGAGAGTGCTTCACAGATGTAAAGAATCCAAGAGGTAATCCAAAAAAATATAATAAATATATGGTCTGGCACCACCAAACCAGATTAAAGGAACATGATTTACTAAGGGAGAGGCATATTTTGGAGAAATAGTAGCAACAATGGAATCATATGCAAAATGCTCCTTTTTGGGGAAAGCTATGTGACTGAGGGAGAGATTGTCAATTTTGATAGATATAACAAAGATGAAAGAAATAAAATGAAGGAAATGACTTATATTTTTAAATTACAACTTTAAAGGAAAAAAATCTATCTACCTATCATCACATTTCCTAACTTTCCTTTGAGAGAGAGAAAAAAAAATCTTAAAGTCCATTATTTTTGTGGTGATTATTGAAAATATTTTTACAATCCTCTTCCATTTATTTCTACTATTAAACATCTCCATCTTGTTTTACTAATTCATGTTTGTCTAAATTCTGAGGTTTTATAGACTCTTTAGTATTGCTTTGCCTCTTATCCAGATTTCCATCTATGTAACATTAGGAAATCTCTGATGCCAATATGAAACTCATAAAATTTGGTAGTGAATCAGACCAACAATTTAAGAGGTAGTTTTCAGAGAAAGTCCAGTTGTATTTAAAAACAGCTGCGAAGTACCTTTTCCCCTCAGCATCCAGAAAGCACACATGAAGTTGACTGAGACTGTTAGACATGAAGTATTTCAATCAAAGCTATCATTCCCACAAGAAGTAATCATTTGTTCCATTCATTAGTAATTAACATGTGGCTTATCACATGATTCATTAGCACACTTGTGTGAACACAACAAGCTGTTATCTAATTTGTTTTCCTAGAATTCCTCTCACTCTCCCTGGCAGTAAGTCACTGTAGTGACATCTGTTTCTTGTAGAGCTATCAAGAACGATAAGCAGCTTCTTGTGTTGTGTAAGTCATAGATTCTTTCCCCTTTTCTCCAACAGCTAATATGCTCTTTTTCTGCCATATGGAAAAGATAAATACCAGAACTTAAAATATCAGAATAAAAGAGAAATGAGAATGAAACTCTTTGAACACTGACCATGAAGGATATACTTACGGAGTATGTTCAAAGATGTTGGACTCTTTGTGTTATTGTTATTAGTGACCACATCAAAAATACATTGGCTAGCAAATATTTTCCTTTTTGTCACTCTATTCAAAAATTCAAATGGACACAAATTGTTAAAACCATACCCCATTTTCTGTTATTTATTGCTATGTAACAAACACCCAAAACTTACTGTCTTGAAATTACATGTTATTATTATCCTAATGAATCTGTGGCTTGACTGAGCTCAGCAGGGTGGTTTCAGATGAAGTCTCCCATACCCTTGCAGTGAGATGTCAGCTAGAGATACAGTCTTCTGAAGATCTGACTGGATTAGATAGCCATGATGGCTACTCATGTGTCTGGCAGTTGATGAAGGTTGTTGGCTCTGAGCTTAGCTGGAATTGTAAACTTCAGCACCTTAGACCCACCTCTGTGTGTGGCTTGGGCTTCCCATGGCATAGTAGATTGATTTCAAGATGGAGTGTCCAAAGAGCAAGTGTCCCACAATACCTAGGCAATAAGAGACAAGTTTCTTATGATCTAGATTCAGAAGTCACGTGGCATCTCTTCTGTCACATTCTAGTGTTCAAAAAGTAAGTTACAGTGCCAACTTAAGTTCAGGAGGAAGGGACCACACAAGGGCCTGGATTCACCAGGAGTCCTCACTGGGGAGCCATCTTTGAAGATCAGTTACCAGACCTCAAATTAAAACTTTATATAGAAATCAAGAGAAAAACTCAATGTTAAAAAAAAATTTTGAATTTAAAGAATTTACAGACTCAGGGCCTAACTTGGTATGGAATACCTAATTTCATTTAATGTCTCTAAGATTACATAATATTGAACTCTACTGAGTTTTATCTTTATGACAATAAGTTAACAAAAATATGTTTCATAAATCAAGTTTCACATTACTCCAAATACTGCAATATTTGTATTTTAGGTAAAAATTTTCCTTCTTTTGAGTAATAATCATTTTAAATAATGATGGCTAGCATTTATTAAGTATTGACAAATGTTCCAGAAATTGTTACTTTCATAAAAACCCAGAAAAGAAGTACTATTATTATTTATCGTACTTTATGGAAATATCGATAGAGAGAGGCTCAGAGATTAAGTGTTTACTAAGAACCACATAGTTAGTAAGTGGCAGAGCTACAACTTGACCTTAGGGAATATGGATCCAGAACACATACTCTTAAATATAAGATCTGCTGCAAAGTCCCGTACTGAGATACAGTAACACAGTAACTAGTAACATTGCTGTGTTATCCCACAATGGAATCTAATCTAGGGCAGGGTTTTAGGTGGTATTAATTCCCTCCATCCAAGGGCCACCAGAAAACACCTGGAGCTGAATAAGTTGGGTTTGTTTTGCACTGTAGCATGGAAGAACATACAACTTGGAAACTTGTGGTGTCTCTGTAAGAGAGTTTTAGAAATAGCCTATTTTCAAATTGAGCTTTGGTTGGATGATTTTGAGGAGGGCTTAAGAAAGGGGGGATTTGCCCAAGACTAGATGCTGTCCGAAAGTGGGGACAAATCTATGATTGGATATCTCAAAAAGTCCTATATATAAAAAGAGCAGACTAGGTGAAGAAGTAACAGTTGCTCAAGTTAGTCAGGGGAGGAAGATGCTTGGTATTTTGTGGTTTACACAATGGCCTCATTTTTTGTTGGCACTTAGACAAAATTATGACGTGGTCTTGCTTTTGTCTCACCTTATCATGGTCTCAGAGTGACCTTGTCTGATGTTGGTATTCTTTGAGATTGTCTGTGTCCAGAAAGAGAACAGAATGGCCTAGCTGTGAGGACCATGTCAGCTTTTAAGACACTGAGGCCTTGCTGCTCATGTCAGGCCTGTTCCTGGATGTCAGGGACTGCTTTTATTATTTCTTAGTGGGCTGATTTTTTCAAGTGAGTACAGTATGTCCTATTTCTTTTAGCACATTATTATTTTCCTTTAATACTTAAGGTGTTGAATTAAATATCTAAACAAAGACACTGTATATTTGCAACTTGTAATTTCTAGGTAAATTTAACAAAAATATTTTATTAAAGATCATTTATTTTTAACTATCAATATGCAATATGCATCATATTTTTAAATGTTTTTCTGTTATATTTTGGAGAAAAACTTTTCCCAGGAAAAGCAAATCTTTAATTCTTTAATAGAATTAAAGAAACATTTGATAAATTGACAGGCTGATTTTATATTAATTAGGCATTTGCTTTAGCATTTATGTTAAGCTGCTACTTTCACATTAGAACTGACCCTTGAACAACATGGGTTTGAACTGCATGGGTCCATTTACATGAAGAATGTTTTCAATAGTAAATACCACAGTACTATACTGATCCACATCTGTGAATATGGAACCATGGATACCGAGGAACCGTGCGTAAGGAGGGCAAATTATAAATTATACTCAGATTTTCGAATGCGTGGAGGGTTGGTGCCCCTAACCCCTGCATTGTTCGAGGGTCAACTGTAATTTCTTTTGGCATCATTTACTATAACATTTATACTGAAAGAAGAAAAACAGGGATTTTGAACACAGATATACTGAGAAGTCAACACGATATATAAGATTCATAGGAATTCTATGTTAATTGTTGGTAACATACTGCAATCAAACAAAGACTTTTTTTTTAACCCACTCGGCCATCTTGGATGACTCGGTTAAATGTCATTAAGCTTTAACACAGACTTCAAGAAAGCAGATTGGATACCATTCAGCAGTTGCTAGAATTCAGCATTCAGGTTAAGGAGCATTACAAGGTACTTTGGTAGAAAACAAAAAAAAAACTATTCCTAGTTCCTAGAGTACTAAGTTTCATTTCTCTGACTACACAATCCTGTTTATCCTTCAAGACGCAGCTTGGTTTTCCAATCCTTTGCTTAAGATAAATGCCCTTCCTTAGAGGCCCCTAAAATCCTGTTCATAATTTTATCATTATTTTGTCTCCACCACTAGCCTGTGGACACTTCAAGAATGGGGTCATTCATCCCCTTATCTTAGTGTCTAACACAATACCTGCCTTCTAATGGATGCTCAGAAAATGCCTATTGAATGAACAAATGAATGAATGGATGGATATTAATTTTTATTTTCAGTTCATAGATAAATTGGCTTAAAAAGAATTTTCTTTCTCATAATTAACAAAGTTATAATACTATGGTGAAGGAAATTGCAACCTAACTTCATGACAGCATGCAATAAACAGTTTACTTTAAAAATAATTTTCTTGGCACAGTCCCGAAAGTGATGGCGGTTACAGTTGTTGGTCTTACTGCTCCTCCCTTGCCCTAGAGGATCTTCTCTTTTTCTCCCTTTCTGCCATTCCAGCAAACTGCAAACCCTCTGAAAAAAAATTCCTCTGCACCTCTAGCTCCTGCAGAGGTTGGGGTCCTCAGTGGAGTTTCCTACTGCAGGGGGACCTTCTAGATGGTGAGGAGTAAGACTTAGAGACAAACTTCCTCCCCACAAATACATGAAAACTACATCTACATGTGGAACAACTCTTAGAAAACACCTACTGACCACTGGCAGAAAAGCTCAGACTTCACAAAAGGCAAGAAAATCCCCACGTACCTGGCCGTGTGGCAGACAGGGTCTTGGTGCTCCAGCCTGGTGTAAGGCCTAAGCCTCCGAGATGGGAGAGCCGAGTTCAGGACATTGGACCACCAGAGACCTTCTGACCCAATGTAATATTAATCAGCAAGAGTTATCCCAGAGATCTCCATCTCAATGCTAAGACCCAGCTCCACCCAACGGCCAGCAAGCTCCAGTGCTGGATGCCCTATGCCAAACAACTGGCAAGACAGGAACACAACCTCACCCATTAGCAGAGAGGCTGCTTATGATCTTAATGAGGTCACAGGCACCCCAAAACACACCACCGGATGCGGCCCTGCCACCAGAAAGACAAGATCCAGCTCCCACCAATCAGAACATAGGTTCCAGTCCCTTCCACCAGGAAGCCTACAAAAGCCACTGAACCAACCTCACCACTGGGGGCAGATATAAAAAACAACGGAACTACGAACATGAAGCCTGAGCAAAGGAGACCCCAAACAAAGTAAATTAAACAAAATTAGAAGACAGAGAAATATGAAGCAGATGAAAGAACAGGATAAAAACCCACCAGAGGGGCTTCCCTGGTGGTGTAGTGGTTGAGAGTCCACCTGCTGATGCAGGGGGCACGGGTTCATGCCCCAGTCTGGGAAGATCCCACATGCCGCGGAGTGCCTGGGCCTGTGAGCCATGGCCACTGAGCCTGTGCGTCTGGAGCCTGTGCTCTGCAACAGGAGAGGCCACAACAGTGAGAGGCCTGAGTACTGCAAAAAAAAAAAAAACCCACCAGATCAAACAAATGAAGAGGAAATAAGCAGTCTACCTGAAAAAGAATTCAGAGTAATGATAGTAAAGATGATAAAAAAATCTTGGAACTAAAATGGAGAAAAATACAAGAAACGTTTAACAAGGACCTAGAAGAACTAAAGGGCAAACAAACAATGATGAGCAACACAATAAATGAAATTAAAACTTCTCTAGAAGGAATCAACAGCAGAATAACTGAGGCAGAAGAATGGATAAGTGACCTAGAAGATAAAATAGTGGAAATAACTACCACATAGCAGAATAAAGAAAAAAGAATGAAAAGAATTGAGGACAGTTTCAGAGATTTCTGGGACAACAATAAATGCACCAACAATTGAATTATAGGTGTCCCAGAAGAAGAAGAGAAAAGAAAGGGTCTGAGAAAATATTTGAAGAGATTATAGTCAAAAACTTCCTTAACATAGGAAATGAAATAGTCAATCAGGTCCAGGAGGTGCAGAGAGTCCCATACAGAATAAACCCAAGGAGAAATGCGTCAAGACACATATTAATCAAACTATCAAAAATTAAATACAGAGAAAAAATGTTAAAAGCAGCAAGGAAAAAGCAAAAAAATAACATACAAGGGAAGCCCCATAAGGTTAACAGCTGACCTTTCAGCAGAAACTCTGCTAGCCAGAAGGGAGTGGCAGAACATATTTAAAGTGATGAAAGGAAAAAACTTACAACCCAGATGACTCTACCCAGCAAGTATCTCATTCAGATTTGATGGAGAAATTAAAACCTTTACAGACAAGCAAAAGTTAAGAGAATTCAGCACCATTAAACCAGCTTTACAACAAATGCTAAAGGAACTTCTCTAGGCAGGAAACACCAGAGAAGGAAAAGACCTACAAAAAGAAACCCAAAAGGTTTAAGAAAACAGTAGTAGAAATATACATATCGATAATTACCTTAAATGTAAATGGATTAAATGCTCCAACCAAAAGACATAAACTGGCTGAGTGGATACAAAACAAAACCCGTATATACGCTGTCTACAAGAAACCCACTTCAGACCTAGGGACACATACAGACTGAAAGTGAGGGTATGGAAAAAGATATTCCATGCAAATGGAAATCAAAAGAAAGATGGAGTAGCAATTCTCAAATCAGACAAAATAGAGTTTAAAAGAAAGACTATTACAAGAGGCAAAGAGGGATCCCTAATGATCAAGGGATCAATCCAAGAAGAAGATATAACAATTGTAAATATTTATGCACCCAACATAGGAGCACCTCAATACATAAGGCAAATGCTAACAGCCATAAAAGGGGACATCGACAGTAACACAATCATAGTAGGGGACTTTAACACCCCACTTTCAACAATGGACAGATCATGAAAAATGCAAATAAATAAGGAAAAACAAGCTTTAAATGACACATTAGACCAGATGGACTTAATTCATATTTATAGGACATCCCATCCAAAAACAACAAAATACACTTTCTTCTCAAGTGCTCATGGGACATTCTCCAGGATAGATCTTACCTTGGATGACAAATCAAGCCTCGGTAAATTTAAGAAAATTGAAATCATATCAAGTATCTTTTCTGACCACAATGCTATGAGACTAGATATAAATTACAGGGAAAAAAATTTTTTTAAATACAAACAAATGGATGCTAAACAATATGCTACTAAATAACCAAGAGATCACTGAAGAAATCAAAGAGGAAATCAAATAATACCTAGAAACAAATGACAATGAAAACACGACGACCCAAAACCTATGGGATGCAGCAAAAGCAGTTCTAAGAGGGAATTTTACAGCTATACATGCCTACCTCAAGAAACAAGAAAAATCTCAAGTAAGCAACCTAACCTTACACCTAAAGCAATTAGTGAAAGAAGAACAAAAAAACCCACCAAAGTTAGCAGAAGAAATCATAAATATCAGATCAAAAAAAAAAAAAAGAAAAATAAATGAAGTAAACAATAACAAATATCAATAAAACTAAAACCTGGTTCCTTGCAAAGATAAACAAAATTGATAAACCATTAGCCACACTCATCAAGAAAAAAAGGGAAAAGACTCAACTCAACAGAATTAGAGATGAAAAAGGGGAAGTAACAACTGACACTGCAGAAATACAAAGGATCATGAGAGATTACTACAAGCAACTATATGACAATAAAATGGACAACCTGGGAGAAATGGACAAATTCTTAGAAAAATACTACCTTCCAAGACTGAATCAGGAAGAAATAGAAAATATAAACAGATCAATCACAAGCACAGAAGTTGAAACTGTGGTTAAAAATCTTCCAACAAACAAAAGCCCAGGACCAGATGGCTTCACAGGTGAATTCTATCAAACATTTGGAGAAGAGCTAACACCTATCCTTTCTCAAACTCTTCCAAAATATAGTAGAGGGAGGAATACTCCCAAACTCATTCTATGAGGCCACCATCACCCTGATACCAAAACCAGACAAAGATGTCACAAAGAAAGAAAACTACAGGTCAATATCACTGATGAACTTAGATGCAAAAATCCTCAACAAAATACTAGGAAACAGAATCCAACAGCACATTAAAAGGATCATACACCATGATCAAAGTGGGGTTTACCCCAGGAAAGCAGATTCTTCAATATACGCAAATCAATCAATGTGATACACCATATTAACCAAGTGAAGGATAAAAACCATATGATACTCTCAATAGATGCAGAAATAGCTTTTGACAAAATTAAGCACCCATTTATGATAAAAACTCTACAGAAAGTAGGCATACAGGGAACCCACCTCAACATAATACAGGCCATATATGACAAACACACAGACAACATCGTTCTCAATGGTGAAAAACTGAAACCATTTCCTCTCAGATTAGGAACAAGACAAGGTTGTCCACTCTCACCACTATTATTCAACATAGTTTTGGAAGTTTTACCCACGGCACTCAGAGAAGAAAAAGAAGTAAAAGGAATCCAAATCAGAAAAGAAGAAGTAAAACTGTCACTGTTTGCAGATGCCATGATACTATACATAGAGAAAGATTCTACTAGAAAGCTACTAGAGCTAATCAATGAATTTGGTAAAGTAGCAGGATACAAACTTAATGCACAGAAATCTTGTATTCTTATACACTAACAATGAAAGATCAGAAAGAGAAATTAAAGAAACACTCCCATTTACCATTGCAACAAAAAGAATAAAATACCTAGGAATAAACCTACCTAGGGAGACAAAAGACCTGTATGCAGAACACTATAAGACACTGATGAAAGAAATTAAAGATGATACAAACAGATGGAGATTTCGATTGGAAGAATCCGTGGATTCTTGGATTGGAAGAATCCAAGAAGTTCTTGGATTGGAAGAATCAACATTGTGAAAATGACTTTACTACCCAAAGCCATATACAGATTCAATGCAATCCCTATTGAACTACCAATAGCATGTTTCACAGAACTAGAACAAAAAATTTCACGATTTGTATGGAAACACAAAACACCCCGAAAAGCCAAAGCAATCCTGAGAAAGAAAAATGGAGCAGGAGGAATCAGGCTCCCTGACTTCAGATTATACTACAAAGCTGCAATAATCAAGACAGTATGATACTGGCACAAAAACAGAAATACAGATCAATGGAACAGGTTAGAAATCCCAGAGATAAACCCATGCACATATGGTCACCTTATCTTTGATAAAGGAGGCAAGAATATACAGTGGAGAAAAGACAGCCTCTTCAGTAAGTGGTGCTGGAAAACCTGGACAGCTACATGCAAAGAATGAAATTAGAATACTGCCTAACACCATACACAAAAATAAACTCAAAATGGATTAAAGACCTAAATGTAAGGCCAGACACTCTAAAACACTTAGAGGAAAACACAGGCAGAACACTCTGACATAAATCATAGCAAGATCCGTTTTGACTGACCTCCTAAAGAAATGGAAATGAAAACAAAAATAAACAAATGGGACCTAATGAAACTTAAAAGCTTTTGCACAGCAAAGGAAACCATAAACAAGATGAAAAGACAGCCCTTGGAATGGGAGAAAATATTTGCAAATGAAGCAACTGACAAAGGATTAATCTCAAAAATATACAAGCAGCTCATACAGCTCAATATCAAGACAACAAACAACCCAATCCAAAAATGGGCAGAAGACCTAAATATACATTTCTACAAAGAAGATATAGAGATTGCCAACAAACATATTAAAGGATGCTCAACATCAATGTCACTGTTTGCAGATGCCATGATACTATACATAGAGAAAGATTCTACTAGAAAGCTACTAGAGCTAATCAATGAATTTGGTAAAGTAGCAGGATACAAACTTAATGCACAGAAATCTTGTATTCTTATACACTAACAATGAAAGATCAGAAAGAGAAATTAAAGAAACACTCCCATTTACCATTGCAACAAAAAGAATAAAATACCTAGGAATAAACCTACCTAGGGAGACAAAAGACCTGTATGCAGAACACTATAAGACACTGATGAAAGAAATTAAAGATGATACAAACAGATGGAGATTTCGATTGGAAGAATCCGTGGATTCTTGGATTGGAAGAATCCAAGAAGTTCTTGGATTGGAAGAATCAACATTGTGAAAATGACTTTACTACCCAAAGCCATATACAGATTCAATGCAATCCCTATTGAACTACCAATAGCATGTTTCACAGAACTAGAACAAAAAATTTCACGATTTGTATGGAAACACAAAACACCCCGAAAAGCCAAAGCAATCCTGAGAAAGAAAAATGGAGCAGGAGGAATCAGGCTCCCTGACTTCAGATTATACTACAAAGCTGCAATAATCAAGACAGTATGATACTGGCACAAAAACAGAAATACAGATCAATGGAACAGGTTAGAAATCCCAGAGATAAACCCATGCACATATGGTCACCTTATCTTTGATAAAGGAGGCAAGAATATACAGTGGAGAAAAGACAGCCTCTTCAGTTATAAAGGAGGCAAGAATATACAGTGGAGAAAAGACAGCCTCTTCAGTAAGTGGTGCTGGAAAACCTGGACAGCTACATGCAAAGAATGAAATTAGAATACTGCCTAACACCATACACAAAAATAAACTCAAAATGGATTAAAGACCTAAATGTAAGGCCAGACACTCTAAAACACTTAGAGGAAAACACAGGCAGAACACTCTGACATAAATCATAGCAAGATCCGTTTTGACTGACCTCCTAAAGAAATGGAAATGAAAACAAAAATAAACAAATGGGACCTAATGAAACTTAAAAGCTTTTGCACAGCAAAGGAAACCATAAACAAGATGAAAAGACAGCCCTTGGAATGGGAGAAAATATTTGCAAATGAAGCAACTGACAAAGGATTAATCTCCAAAATATACAAGCAGCTCATGCAGCTCAATATCAAGACAACAAACAACCCAATCCAAAAATGGGCAGAAGACCTAAATATACATTTCTACAAAGAAGATATAGAGATTGCCAACAAACATATTAAAGGATGCTCAACATCAATAATCATCAGAGAAATGCAAATCAAAAGTACAATGAGGTATTAGCTCACACGAGTCAAAATGGCCATCATCAAAAAATCTACAAACAGAGCTTCACTGGTGGTGCAGTGGTTGAGAGTCCGCCTGCCGATGCAGGGGACGCGGGTTCGTGCCCCGGTCTGGGAATATCCCACATGCTGTGGAGCAGCTAGGCTCGTGAGCCATGGCTGCTGAGCCTGCGCGTCTGGAGCCTGTGCTCCGCAACGGGAGAGGCCACAGCAGCGAGAGGCCTGCATACTGCAAAAAATAAAAAAATAAAAATAAAATAAAATCTACAAGCAATAAATGCTGGAGAGGATATGGAGAAAAGGGAACCCTCTTGCACTGTTGGTGGGAATGTAAACATACAGCCTCTATGGAGAACAGTGTGGAGGTTCTGGGATGGAGATGCAAGAGGGAGGAGATATGGGGATATATGTATACATATAGCTGATTGACTTTGTTATACAGCAGAAAGTAACACAACATTGTGAAACAATTATACTCCAATAAATATGTTTTAAAAAATAATAATTTTCTCACTTATATATGATCTAACAATCCTTGATGTGAAGTTGCATTTTTTTTCTGTACCCAGAAGACAAAATGTTTTCTAAAGACTGTTTTATTGTTTTGCTTTTGGAATTTGTTTTAGAAAACACAAAACAGGTGTGGATCATCTGTAATCATTTAAAGAAACATACAAATGAATTTTTTAGTGTATATTTCAAAAAACACATGCAAAGTTAGCTTAATTGCCTATGCAAATAAGACAAATATTGGTATTTATAAATACCACATTAAAAGTTGTTAAAATTAATATCATAACTTCAAAAAATGAACTTCAATGTCTGGAGTGCTAATAGGAGAACAAATAAAGCAAACTTGTTAATTCCAGATATATATAGCCAGAAAAACTCATTAAATAATGTTGCTATATACTGTTATTCAGGAGAAATTTATATTTCTTTTGAAGTCAGACCTTACAAAGAAATTTTTGCTCCATAAATTAGCAGGTGACAATTATGGAATTTACTTTATTGTATTGATTCTTTCCATTGTTAAACTTAACTGGAAATCAACAACAACAAATACTGCCAACCATTCATGTTGCACCAATCAATAATAATTCTATAAATTGTTATTCTAAATGGACTAATTTTTGCATCTCTTACAATCTCATGAAAGGTTGTTTGTAAAGCAGATCTTGTTAGACTCCCTAAATAGCTCAAGAGAAATGTAAGGAGAAGATAATCCAAGAAAGAGTTATTTTTCTTTGTTAAAAGAGAAACTTAGAAATTTTTTATTCATGCTTCCTGATAAATGTGTTGGAATTGTTTCCATTATGATATAATTAATTTAATAAACCAACTGTAGCCAACTCAGTGAAATATAATTTAATTCATTACTTAATTTGGGAAACAGAAGAAATAGTTCAACAAATTTATATCACTTAAAATTCATTTACATGATTAATAGCAATTTAAAGATTGTAATAATTAACCAAGTTAATAATCAGTTAAATGAATAAAACTAAACAAAATTCAAAACTTATAAAATGAACAATAAGAAAAATTATATATATATATATATATACATATATATCTTCATAGACCTTTATTATGAGGGGAAACAAAATGGAGGTTAGAAACATGTATTTTTGACTTTGTCCCCATAGCTCTTTAGAAAAGCTCATTTAGAAAAACAGGTATTGTAGTAAATGCATCTTTTTCTACTATAAATACATATGAGACACATGGCAAGTCAATTGGAAATATTTTATGCCATTATAAAAATGAAATATTTCACTGTTAATGGAGATCTCACAGAATTGCCACAAAATGACACTCAAACCCTGATAATTGAAAAGACCTTCCTTTCATCAGAAATTCCCATTGCTGAGCACATAAATATTTAAATATTTTTATCCTATTTATAAGAAATACCCTGTACATTATTAATATAGCAAGTGACGGTTCTTAGCCCAAACGCTAAGGATAATTGACCAAATACTTATTAAATCAGCATTTATGATCTAATTTATGTTGCTGGTGATAATTTGAAGGATTAATACGACTATAACTGACCTCTAGGCCTGGCATATTAGTAATTCACCTTTATTAAATACTTTCTATACACCAGATGGATACTTCATGATAACTTAGAGAAGTTAAGTAACTTGCACAACTAGTAAGTAGCAAAGTCGGGATTCAAATCCAGGCACACTGGCTTTTGAACCCACACTTGAACCTCTACGTTGTAGTATCTCCTATAGAGCCTCTGGTAGTTCTTTTATAAAATAAGGAAGCCAAAGTCCACTAGGTTAAAATAATTTGCACAGGGCTTCCCTGGTGGCGCAGTGGTTGAGAGTCCGCCTGCCTATGCAGGGGACACGGGTTCGTGCCCCGGTCTGGGAGGATCCCACTGTCACGGAGCGGCTGGGCCCGTGAGCCATGGCCGCTGAGCCTGCACGTCCGGAGCCTGTGCTCCGCAACGGGAGAGGCCACAACAGTGAGAGGCCAAAAAATTAATTTGCATAAAGCTACATAGTTAATCTTTGTTGATGCCAGAGCAAAGCCCAGGTAGTTTACTCCAAGTCCCAAACCTTTTTCTCTATGACAAACTGTTCCTCACTTCCCCAGAATCCCCAATTTCTCTCAGTACCATAAATTTCCATTTCTCTTATCCTACTCACCCCCTTCTCAGACCTGTGACTATTTCCAGGGGCCAACTTATCTGTTCTATCCATGGGCCAGCTTCCTACACCATTCTAGATCCACCAGAGCTTTGGTTTAGGCCATTTGGCCTAAGTGGAAAGACCCTCAACTAGGCCAACTAGATAAAACAGTCGCATTTTCAGGCTCACAAAGGGTTCTGACAAGAGACAAATAATGAGGAGAGTGGGAAATGTTGAAAACACGCAAAACAAGAGAAGAATGGGGGAAATTAATCTGCACAACAGAGAATGCTTAGAAGAAGAGGAATTTTGTGTTCTGAATATTTGGAGGGTGATGTGCTGTCCATCTTCTAGCTGCCCCTACAGACCCATTCTCCACTTGTATTCACCCTGTGTCTGCAATGATGACCTCTATAGGGTCTACCAACAGGCCCTCCTTCTTCTGGAAGTGGCAGTCACCAGCAGGACTTTGGAAGGAAGGAGTGTGAGGTCAGGTGTTTATTCCATAGTTCCCTTCTTGTGTCTTGGCTCTGAAATTCTTCCAAAGACCCCCTCCAATCAGGCTGCTCTCTCCTTCCGCTGTCCTCCCTGCACTCCAGGAACTACTTTCTCCCCTTTCCCCTTCAAACCTACCAGTGATGATGGTTCTGTCATGTTGTGAGCCCCAGAGTACTGTACGCCCTCTCGGCAGTATCCACAAGTTCCCGACTGATACAGGAGCTCTGGAAGATAAGAGAGAATTCATCATAAAAATATCTCATTGGCAGTAATTCAAGAATACAGAGAGGCGTATTTCAACTGAATATTATCAAGATGGATTTTCTGAACAGTATCAGTGCCGTACATAGTCTGAGGAAACAGTCATCTTCATCATTTGAAGATAAAAGTCAGGCAATTAAGACATTTAATAAGGTGAAGACTTCTGAAAGGAGGTCCCAAACTCACAAGGAATCAAGTTAAAAGTAAATTTGTAGTTTGTGATTTGAGTGTAGTGTACTAAGTGCCTTAGAGAGCATTACTCTTTAATAGCCACTCATTTAATAAGGCAGTTTTACTCTAATTTAGACCCAGTCATTGTATATTATTTTTTAAAAAGAAAGATCAAATATAAAAGAAAAATAAGAACATATAACATTTAATATACTTATTATATACTAGGAACTTTGCTAAATACTCTTTTTTAACATTAGTTTTGTTGAGGTTTAATTTATATAGAATACTATTCAACCCGTTTGGGTATAAAGTTCTGAATTTTGACAAATGTATATAGTCATGTAACCACCACTAAAATTCAGGTATAAGAGTATTTCTGTCACACCAAGGAATTCCTTCATGCCCATTTGTAATCAATTCCTCTCCAAAACCCTAGCTCTAGACCCTGGATAGCAGTGATCATCTGATTTCTGTACCTGTCAATTTATAATTTTCCATAATTTCATATAAATAGAATTGCAACTTATGTAACCTGTTGTGTCTGAATTATTTGCTTTAGCATAATGGCTTTGAGAGTCATCCATACTGTTGCATGTATCAGTAGTTTGATCCTTTTATTGATGAGAAATATTCTATTATACCATAATTTCTCTATCTATTTACCTGCTGATTCACTTTAGGGTTACTTCCAGTTTTTGTGATTATGAATAAAGCACTTATTCAGATCAGGTCTTTGTGGTAACATATGTTTTCATTTCTCTTTGGTAAATACATAAAAATGGGACCATTGGGTCATATGGTAAGTGCATATTAGGAAATTACCAAACTGTTTTCCTTGTGCTAAGTGGTTATACGTACTGGCTCACTTAATCCCCAGAATGCTAAATCCTTATTATCTCATTTAAATCTTAGGAAGAATCTTGGTTTCCTTCCATTTAACAGATGAAAACACTGAGCCTTAGAGAGATGAAATGACTTGTCTAAGGCTACATTTCCAGTAAATCATAAGGTAAGGATTTGAACCCAGATATTCTAGCTTATGTTTCGAAAACATGACTATAGTGAGTAGCTCGTTATTAAACAAATATTATACTGTGCATCTACAATGCACCAGTTACTGGTCTAGGCCCTGAAAAGTTGAGTTAAAATTAAACTGACAAAACCTCTGTGTTCAGGGATATTGCCCCAAATTTTCAAACACAGTATAGAGTTAGATGCCAATTACCTGACTAAAAATATACATCCTAGCAGTGCAGGGAAAAACATAGTTTCAAAATCTGGCAGTAGATGACTGTTTCTAGCCTGGGAATAGGCACACCACTTAGGAGTCAGACTCCCTGATTCTAAATCTAGGCTCTGCTACTTGCCTGGGGAGGCAAACTTAGGTCACATAACTACTCTAAGCCATAGTTTTTTCATTTATAAGATAGGGATAGTCATTTTTATGTAGATTAAATTAGTTAACAGGATACGGCATTTAGAACAGTATCTGGCACATAGTAAGAGCTCAATAAATATTAACTATCAACATTGTCAGGGACATACTGTCAATTCCACTCCAAATCCCAAATTGGCCTCTTGCCTGAAATTCTTTTAAGTTCAGTAAGATCTGTATCTGTGAATGTGTTTGTTTATTTCCATCCTTGTTCCAGCAGAGTTTAAGACAGCATCTGTCAATATTAGGGAGCTGAAGCTTACCTAAAGATAATGAATGATGACATTTGGGTTTTCTTTCAACGTTGGAGTTTTAAGATTCAGCTTCACGGTGGTAGAATAATCATACAATAAACCTTACAATTTACTGGAAATGTAGCCCTGGACAAGTCATTTCATCTCTCTAAGGCTCCGTTTTTTCATCTGTAAAATGGAAGGAAATCAAAATTCTTCTTTTCTAAGATTTAAATGAGATAATAAGGATTTAGTATTCTGGGGATTAAGTGAGCCAGTACTTATAACCACTTAGCACAAGAAAAATAATAATCAACAGAAGCTTTATGCATGATAGTATAGCCAATAAAAAAAATATCCCATCTGTATTTGTCAGCCTTTATGCCTGTGTAAAATCACTGAATCCCCTCCATTCCTTTAGTTCTTGTTTACGAAATAAGAAAGTAAGGCTGGGGCAATTAGAACACGTCAATAGCAAGCTTGGTGCTAAAGACAGAATCAGAATTAAATATTAATAAAGTATTTGTCTCCTTTTTACTTGCCAAACCAAATCAACCTTACATATACACACAGGTACATATACCTATATATGTATATATACACACACAAATATATATGCACATATACATATATATATGTGCATGTGTATGTGTGTGAGGTTGGTTTGGTATGTAACAAATATATGTGTGTATAAATCATATATATATATATATAAATAAAATATTTGCATTAAGAGAAAGAGCTCTGCATTTGAATTAATTTTACCTTCGAACTTTAGAGTTTTAAACTCCTTATAACTCCCAATATATTACAAAAACAACTATATTAAATTTTCTTAGTTTTTCTCTGGTTATTAATATAGTATCAAGGACAGGAGGAAAAAAAGGAAATCTCTAAATTTACTCTAGAAAGGTAAAAATTAAAGAGCAAAATCCACAAGTTTTAAATTTTATATTCTCCATTATAATTAACAATATATATTATAGAAATTATTTTTGGTCAGTTTGAGACAGTTTTTGATAGTTTACCCAGAGTATTCATATAGTGTAAGATAAATCCATTTTGTCAAGGCATGCACACACAAAAACCCTACTATATTTAAAAGAAGAATTCAATAAGCCACCTGAATGAAACCATTACAAATGTGAATTATGCATGTGAAATAGGCTCAGATTCTTTTCAGTGAATTTCTCATCATTTGGATTCACCTGATGTTTGAGCCTTTAGGGTCTTGAAGAAAATCCAGCTTGGAGTGAAATTTAGGAAGGCAGAACGAAGCAGGCAAAGCCAAGTGATGAGAGCTGTCACTAGATCTGCCGTGGGATAAAATTGGCAGGTTGTGCTTGGCTATGGCCACAGGTGCAACATAATTTTGATGGCTTTATCTACAATTCTCTTGAGCATTTTTTTCCACATCATAAAAATCTGGTTCAACTCAGCCTGACAGATGGCTATCTGATTTGTAGAAATGTGGGAGCCCCTGTATCTCAGGACTAAAAGAGACAGGGTCACCAGTCTTCCTGGAAACAAAGTCAGTAAGTTGTGACACAAGGAAATTGTTTCCTGGTTTCCTCTTTCTTCCCCCAGGCATGCACTATACAAACCATAATATATGCATTGCCCCCTGCAGTTAATCCCATTATCCTGATTAAGCTTAAATAAGGATGGAAGAACCAGATGAGTTGTAGTAACAAATTCTGGAATTACTTAATTGGGTTTTAAATCATTCTTTGTAACATATGCAGTGGGACATAGCTCTGTAGGTTCACTGTCACTGAGCTATAAGGGGAACTTGGCTCTGTTCTCCAGGATCAACTGAAAGAGTTGATATTCATGAAATGTTAGTTGAAAGTTACTTTTGAGATATGTGCAGTTTTTATTCAGAATTTGAAACTGGAAATATTCAATCATGAATGTCACAAAATGCTATCACTTTTCCCCTTTCCTATTGCTCCATTTTCTTGTAAATTGTGTTATCCCTTTATATGTTTGGAAATGTAAGACCTACAAAGGTTGATTAGAGAGATATAATGGCACCGTAGGTAATGAATTATCTTTCAAGAAAGTTCATATTTAAAACCTGACTGTAATTTTAAGACTGGAGATCTATACAAATTTGTGTGAGTACAAGTTTTTCACAGGTTTTTCTCTTATCACCTATATGGCCATATGTGATCCCACAGAAGAAAATCAACTCTGTGCTCAGCCTTTACTGAAGGGCTGGTAGCGCTTTTGTAGTGACGTGCTCTCTGCTTGGAGTGTTCTTTTCCTGCAGCTCCCCAAGGATTTGTCCCTCTTTTGGTTCAGGCTTCTGCTCAAAGTTTACTTTATCAGACTTCCTTGTCACACCCACTTCCACTGCCTCACTTTCCACCCACGCTCTGTTTGAATACGAGGCACATTTTAAGTGAGAGAGTCGTATAGTTAGAAATAAGGGACTAGAGTTCCAGGGTTAGGGCAGAGCTGGAGACACACATGCATGTGCTTTCTTGGTATCCTAAAGGTATTCTGTAAAGCAAAATTGAATGTATTGGGATTCTGTTTTGTCATTGTTTTTTTGTTTGTTTTTTGTGGGGTTTTTTTGCGGTACGCGGGCCTCTCACTGCTGTGGCCTCTCCCGTTGTGGAGCACAGGCTCCGGACGCGCAGGCTCAGCAGCCATGGCTCACGGGCTCAGCCGCTCCGCGGCACGGGGTATCTTCCCGGGCCGGGGCACGAACCCGTGTCCCCTGCATCGGCAGGCGGACTCTCAACCACTGCGCCACCAGGGAAGCCCTTGTCATTGTTTTTAAACAAATACTTTAGCAACCTAGTTTTGTTTGATTCTCAGAGTATTCTATCATTTGATTATCATTAAGTAAAACTTTCTTTCTGCTGAACTCTCTGTGCCTAAACTCAGTACTATTAATTGAATTTGCTGTGGAAAATTTCACTTAATAGAGTTTCCTGCAATATGTTACCATATTTTTTTTCCGCAGCCACCTGTTCTATAAGTTCTGGAAGCTTTTCCTTTTCTTGGCTTAAGACATAAGTCAAACTCGCATCTATTTAGGTGAATTTAAATGATGAAGTTTGATCAAAGACATAGTTTTTTTTACATATTTAGTTAAATATAATGTGAGGAGGGGGCAGAGAAGCATTTTTTTTTTCATAACGCTTTTACAAGCAATGGCTTATGAAATCAAGGAGCCCTCTAATCAGAACACACAAATATTTCATTTCAGAAAGAAGTATTTTCGTCTCTGAGTAACCAGAGGGCAAAAAATCTATTCAAAAAGGCAAGTGAAATAGTAAGCTAACAAAAAAGCCACAGCAGTAAGGTGTGGGGAGGGGAGGGCAGCAGCAACAGAAAAAACTCCCCGCCATCAGTGAGAACACCTAGAATGCTTGCGGAACTGATCTTTGTTAACTGCTAACCCTGACCTTCCTCTAACCAGGAGGCCTGCAGGTAGGATGCTAGGACCCACCTAGGCTTTAGTATCTAGGCATCTCTATAAACATATCTAGGCATCTATCAAGTCCATCTTTTTCTTGCCCTTTTTTCAAAGAAGAATTAGAGCTGTAAATGATTTTTTTTTTTTTTAATTAGAGGAAACAGGAAGAAAGAAAAAGTGAGGGTCAAAAAAATGAAACCAGAGATGAGGTTAGTACATGAAATACATGTAATAAGATCTGGTGAATTTGATCTAGATGGGCTACAATTTTGCCTCTAAAAGCTCTCGAGAAGCCACACAAAGTGGGAAACATAATAAATTATATGATTTAATGGTCCACAAGATTAAAACAAACTAGCTGCTCAGTACTTTTCTAGGTATGGAGAAAATGTTCCCCATAAATAGGACTTGTGTAATATCACAAATAATGTTCTCTCAAAAACAGACTTAATAATAAATATATTTTAAAGGGATATTTATTTTAATATGCTGATGATGTGATGAAACATTACAATGAAATCTGAAAATAACCGAAATAAGGGTCTTCCCTGGACAATTTAATACCATGAGCTGAATGTACCAGAACAGTATTTTTTTCACAGAGCTTTTGGTAATATTGAGCTGTACTACCTCAAAGTACATCCCTTGAGACGTTTCAGATATTCCAGGCTGCTTGTTATGTGCACACCTTTATTTTTTCACATTCAGTCACACTGAAAGCAAATATGACAACTACTTTTTTCTTTTTTTTTTTGTGGTACGCGGGCCTCTCACTGTTGTGGCCTCTCCTGTTGCGAAGCACAGGCTCCGGACGCACAGGTTCAGCGGCCATGGCTCACAGGCCTAGCCGCTCCGTGGCATGTGGGATCTTCCCGGACCGGGGCACGAACCCATGTCCCCTGCATCGGGAGGCGGACTCTCAACCACTGCGCCACCAGGGAAGCCCGACAACTACTTTTTAATGACAAAGGTACTAGTGAGGAAACATGCCTTATTAAACATGCTTTTTTGTAAAGTACTTTATTTGAACTTGTAAAACAAATGAGACTTGCTTAAAAGCGACATAATTATATACTAAACCATTAACTGACTTTAGTGAATAGTTAAAGCAAACCTGACACATAATTATAAGCATATCAGACAAGTATGAGTTTAGCTTTGAATAATAAGCCTGCTTCACAAAGAGTTTGTAAATATGGTCTAGCCATAGATGACTCCATCAACATGTCATTCCTGCTCTTGAAAAACTGTCTTCTACTTTCCTTTTCTCTTGAATCTGTGTATGTGTCCCCAGAGAACTGAGAACCCACTGTATTTACTCAATATCCAGGTATGATCCTACCAGGGTCCTGCAGTTTGGGAGGTGAATACAGATAAGCCTTCTTTCCTTTTTCTATACTTCCATTCTCTTCTCTCCCCTTTGCTTTTGTAGTCTCTCTTTTCTGCAGCTGCACCTTCTGGACAGGGTGGCACCTTTCTACTGAGACTACCTCTCTCTTTTGAGTTTCTCTTTCGCGCTTCTCTTTCCACATATTTGGTCTCTGTCATGCGGTCACTGCTTTTCCTTCTCCTCCTGTGGTCAACTGCCCTGCATTCATGCCTCACTCTTTGTGCCCAGGTGACCCAAGGGGCAAGTTTCAAGGTATTGCTCCCCCGAGTGACTGACCGGTCCCCCACAGACTCCAACTTCCACGTTCAGACTTTTTCATCCTTTGCATTGAAGGAAGTTCTCAACCATGAGAAACTCAGTGTTGGTGGAAAGAAGCCTCTGAATTCTTAGTGAGAGTCACCAAGGAGACAACTGCCCTCTCCCTGGGAATCCAAACAGCTCGACACGTGATACTTTGCTTCTCCATTGGTTTGAAGTGCACATATCACAGCTAGGAGAGGAAAGCAAAGCGATTTTCTATCCCTAGGGCTGTGCAGACATCGGGAAAACTTTGATACTTAACGTCAATTCAATGTGTGTTACACCTGCAACTTTTTAGTTTCAAGAAGTGAATGCTCAAAAACACACGGATGGAAAAAAAACGCTTTCCAGACAATTTTCTAAGGCAGCATAGGTTTATCATCCACCAGCCTAGAGAATGAATTAACAACATTAACAGTATTTGCAGGAAAAACACGCTCCTGGTCATCTGAGGATATTTCTCCCCCCAAATGGCCATGACAACAAATTTCATGACCTCAGAAACTTCTCTTTCTAGCAATACTGGTATAACGGTTTTCATTTTAAGAATTAGGCTGTCTTTGAAGTAAATTATCTCCATTAAACAATATGAAAAAAGGTGAATTAATATGATATTCTCTCATATATATAGGAAAAATATTGTTCTACTTTTACGTTAGTATTAATCACATATATTGGCATCCACTACACAGAACATTCTACTGCTATATGGTGTCAGAAAGGGAAAAAAGTTAGATCCCTCTATCCCATTATTTCAATTCTGAGCAAAGTTCCCATAAGGAATGTTACTCTTTGAGAGCCAGTCAGGCATGTTGAGATAGTTCCTTCACATTGTCAGATCACATGGGTACTAATTAATTTACTGAAAGCAAAGTAATTCCATGAATGGAATTACTCTCTTGATTCAGATAATTAATTGAAGCTCCCACAGGTGACTGGCACCTGGTGAGCAGCTGACATGCTTGGAAGAGCTAGATCCTATACTCAGGGTAAAGGCCATAAAACAAGCCAGGGAGATACGGTACCATTACCCCATCAAAAAGCTGAGACCAGTCCCAAAGTGCAGTTTAACCCATTATTTTCTTTGATAAACAATATCCAAAATTGATAGATAAGCTAAAAAAAAATCACAGTAAAGGATGAACTTTACCAAAGAAACTATGATTAACAGTAACTAACACATATGGTGTTTTTTCTTATAAATGCTTTACAAATATGCATTTAATACTTACAAATTCTTAAGAGGCTGATGCATCATTATTATCCCTAGTTTAAAGATGAGGTGAGCAAGATGGAGAGAAGTTAAGTAAATTGTCTAGTAAATCATCCAAAGATACACTGCTAGTGAATGGCAAAGGGATATTTGAACTTGGAAGCCTGGATCCAGAATCTGTGCTCTTACTTACTCTACTTTAATTCTTATTTAAAAAACAGAAAATCAAAAGTAAAACCTAATGGGCATAAACTGCACATGATCCTGAACAAACTGTGGTTCTAATGTATTTTGATGTTGACAGAGTTAGGGAGCATTAGTCATTAACAGTAGTAATAGTTCAGTTTACTGAGCAACTACTGTGAGTTTAGCATTTTGCCTACATCACTTCTAACAGTAATTTTTCAAAGCAATTCGTTAATCCATATACATAAGATATATATATATATGGATTATATATATCTAAAGTTCTTATAAGAACTTCAGAGAAGTTCAGTCACTTGCTCAAGTTTTTATAGGCAGTGAGTGGCATCACTTGGATTTAAAAACAAGTCTCTCTGGGTTCAAAGACTGCACATATACTATGCTTGGATTCCTCTCACTTAAGACTGATAAAAACTTATTTGGTGTCTATAGTCCATATAAGTCTTAGCAAAGTGCCACCAATATATATTTGTCAAACACATTTGGAAATAAACATAATGGAACAAGAAGGAAGAGAATGAAAAACAGCATGAAGATTTTAGTTTAAATTGCATTAAGCTTTTGTCAGCATGGACCAATGAATGGATAACTAGAAATTGACCCACCACTCCAATTTTAGCTAATGCCATATTTCTTTAAGAATAACTTCCAGATGCTGGCTTGGGTGTCCATTTTGTTATTTCTGGCAAAGAAAATTCTTTTGCATTTTGCCAGCCTAAGAGAGCAGAATCTATTAATCAGTGCCAGCCATGATTTGTTCTTCCAGCATAAAAGCACAGGCCTTTTCTTTGGAATGCTTTTAGTTATAACCATCTTTTTCTCCATTTCTGCCTGCAAGGATGCACATTCATATTTCTACCATGAACTGTGTCAGGGTTTAGTGCTCATCTGTTAATTTAGTGAATTAATTATCATGAATCGGTAAATGGCATACCCCTTAGGGAACATAATAGTCCTTTTAAGGCAATGGTTCTCAAACTTAGGTATGTAATAGAATTACCTGAAGTGTTAATGAAGCACACAGAGGCTAAGCTTATTGAGGTAACATAGGATCTGGGTCTCTGCATTTTTATTAAGCTACCAAGTGATTCTGATACCAAGAAAAGTTTGAGAACCACTGTCCTGTGGTTCATGTCAGCCTTGCCTTTTTTCTGGTTCTCAAAGCTGAGTCAGTGAAGCTTCCCAGATTCATGTCTCCTTCGCTACCCAGTTTCTGAACTGAAGCAGTAGAGTTTAGCAGACATTGCCCTTGCAGATGCAAATGCCCTCTAAGCTAGCTTCTGAGTCACAGCTTCTCCCTGTCCATGTACCCAGTTCCCAAGCCTAAACTTAGGTTCTTCTGGACATGCAGCCCTTCTTCACAATGCCAGCTCTGTGGCCAGAGTTACACGTTGCTCTGGCCAGTCCCACTGCCTGTGTCCTGAAATGTTTCCACTGAAATCCACTTCCAAATAAATATCTCTAAAGCCATTTACCCAGCCTACTTGATTTTTTTCTCAAACTTTGGTTCGTGTTTTAGGCAGCCTGTAAGATGGCCCCAATGATTCTATCCTCCCTGAATGTACACCATGGTGTAAATCCTTCATGTAGCGTGTTAGCTGAACTTATTGATTTACTTCTAATGAAAATGGCAGAAGTGATGGGATGTCACTTCTGAGATGAAGTTATGAAAAGACTGGGGCTCCCATCTTGGCAGTGTTTCTCTCCCACTCTCTCTGTTGGATTGCTCACCCTGGAAGCACACAGCTGCCATGTCATGAGGCGGCCTATGGAAAGGCCCACCTGGCAAGAGACCAACTGCCATAAAACAAGTTGTTGGAAGCAATATTATAGACCTTGTGTGAGCACAAAAACCCCAGTGCACGATTTAAGGAATCAGCACGATTTAAGCTCAATGAGGAGGGCTCACCTCTCATTCTCATTTTATGGAAGGACATGTCCAAAAGAACAAACCATAGTTAACATACAGCAACTACCCACAAAACAAACTGTTGGAAGAAATAAGATAAACCTTATGTGAGTGTAAAAATCTGTTATATGTATCTGCTGAAACTCCTTCTGGCTTGTTCTAAAATATATGTAGCCAACTTCCTGATTTTATACAAAGAGCTTCATTAGTTAAGGGCAAGGAACAGAGAATAAGAAGAGTGAAACACTGTCTTCTTAGGAGTTACTGAAGTTCGTTTGGCACTCATGTGTCTTGGAACAAGAGAGCAATGTTAAAACCGTGACCACACAGAAAGTGCTGTAGAATAAAAATAAAGTATAGCATATTGGGAATTATAATAATTGAGCTACAAATTTAACAGAGCAGGAAAAGAAGTTCCAACATTGTGATGACATCGCACAGAACCCAACTTGTGGTTATTTCTAAGAAAAATATCTTAACATTTTTCATGTGTAATCAACTTTTTAATCAAGTAAATCTCTAAACCCCCAAAACCTTGCAATTTTTAGACTAACATATTTTAAATGTAATTTTATTCTTTTTTTACTTGTTTATAGGCTTAATTTATTTCTCAACTATCCTTTTCTAGCTTTCAGATATTTAGCAACTAAGCAATCTTTTTTATAACAGTCAAAATTGTACTTTTTCCTATGTGTAAAAGCTAAATATTATAAACATGCAATTTCCCATTTCCCGACTGAATCCCACGTGTCTTCTAGAAAACAGAACAAAATTAAGTTTACTTCTAGGTCTTCCCCACTTCTGAATATCAACATACTTCAAGTATTCATCTACTCCAATACTACAAGTATTAAGTAGTGTATCCAACTACTCAATTGTATTGAGTACAGTATTGTATTGAAATACTCTATTTGTGAAATACACAATTGTATTGAAATACACTATTTCAAGTGTATCCAACATGAAAATGGTAATAAAATCTTTTGGAGTCACTGAACAACTTCACAAAAGCAAACGGTATGGTTTTGAAAGCTGTTTTAACTTACTGAATCCTCAAGAGCATGTGTGGGCCCCCCAATCTCACCACTCTTAAAATGTGATTTATAGACTCATATTCTCTTCTCACTCATAGATTGGCTTTGTCCTACAAATGAAATAATATTATAAATACTGTTTTGTAATTTTCTTTTTTCCTCTTTAGAAGGTTTATCTATCTTCCCATGTCATTAAATATACTGTATTTTATTCTCTGGATGTCTTATTACTTATTAAACCTATTTCTTACCACTGAATATTTAGTTTGCAATTTTTCAACACAATTAACTCCAGTAAATAGTCTCATGGACAAATTTTTGTGTATATTCAAGATTATTTCTTTAAAATAAGTTCCTAGAAGTGGAATTGGTAAACCAAAGGCAGGAATATTTCTCAGTCATTGACATGTATTGCCAAATGATCTCCCAGGAAGCTTTTTAGCACTGTATCTTCTTGCTGGCACTGTAGAAGAATGCTCATTTCCTTATTTACTTACCCATTGGTGCTTTGTTGTTGATGCTGTATGCTTGTGTGCTTCCTTTGATTTTTGGCTAATTTTATAGTAGAAAATATAATCTAACTGCCTTTTGTTAGTATTCCTTTGGTTATCTGTGATTCTGAACATTGAAAAATTGTAAATATTTTTAGTGGTTTCATAATATTTCATCCTAGGGAGGTACCAAAATTGCTCAGTCATTTCCCATTTTTTTCCTTACAGATTCCTTCTAAATAATTCCATTAAAAATGCTGTTCACTTTGTTATAAAGCAGAAACTAACACACCATTGTAAAGCAATTATACCCCAATAAAGATGTTCAAAAAAAAAATCAAGTAAAGAAAGACAAATACTGCATAATATCACTTATAGGTGGAATCTAAAAAAAAGTTCAATTCATAGAGACCAAGTAGAAAAGTGGTTATCAGGTGCTGGGGGTTGAGGAAAACAGGGAGAGTTTGGTTAAAGAATATACTAAAAGCAATTATACTTCAATAAAGATGTTAAAATAAATAAATAAATGTATGAACAACAACAACAAAAAAAAAATGCTGCAAATAGGGCTTCCCTGGTGGCGCAGTGGTTGAGAGTCCGCCTGCCGATGCAGGGCACACGGGTTCGTGCCCCGGTCCGAGAAGATCCCACATGCCACAGAGCGGCTGGGCCCGTGAGCCATGGCAGCTGAGCCTGCGCGTCCGGAGCCTGTGCTCCGCAACGGGAGAGGCCATAACAGTGAGAGACCCGTGTACCCAAAAAAAAAAAATGCTGCAAATAATATTTTTGTATATTAGTTTACACTTCTGTTTATCCTCACGGTAAATTCCCGCAGAAATTAGTAGAAGAAATAGTATTGCTACGGTGCTTTGAAGAAAGGCTTTACTAATTTATCAGAATGGGATAGTGTTTGCTGTGGGTTAAATTATGTTAAAAGATATGCTGAAGTCCTAGCCTGGGAACTATGAATGTGAGTTTATTTGGAATTAGAGTTAGATGCTATCAAGTTGAGATGAGGTCATATTGAATTAGGGTGGACTCTAATTCAATGTGATCTGTATCTTTATAAGAAGAGCAGAGACAGACACAGAAGAAAGATGACCATGTAAAGACTACGGCATAGATTGGAGTCACAGTACCACAAACCAAGGAAGGCCTGGGGCTATCAGAAGCTGGAAGAGAAAAAGAAGGATTCTCTCTTCAAGGGAGCATGACCCTATCAACATCTTGATTTCAGACTTCTATTTTGTAAAACTGTGAGAGAATACATTTAAATTGTTTTAAGCCATTCAGTTTGTGGTACTTTGTTACAGCAGCCTGGGCAAATAATATAGTAATATTCTCAAAATATTTGCTAATTTAAAAGATTTGTATTTACCTGTTCTGATTTTCAAAAATATCTGCTAATTTAAATATCAGAATGACATTTAACTGTTTTGATTTTCTTTGAATTTAAAAATTTATGATGTATTCTGGACATTTATGTCTTCTTTTATATATTGTCTCTCAATATTTTTTATATTTCTTCTCTTGTTTATTATAACTTTAGTGTTCTTTTTCATCAATATATTAAGATTATCACTTGTTATCTGTCACATTTACTATACATTTTTTCCTTTAGTTTTTGGTTTGCTATATAACTAAGTACCTAAATGTATAAAATAAATAGAAATCATTTCATAATGTTTATGAAATATCTTTGCTTCATGAAAATAGATTGTCAAATTACAACTGACAACAACAAAAATATTTTTTGGTTTCCCTTATTTGATGATTCTGGCATGAGATTCTCTGGAAAATTATATCTAAATTCTATTAAAAGTCTAAAAAGAATGGTCTTTTAGGGGAAAGAGAGAATGAAAGGACTGCATATGTGGTTTTATTTTTGTGATGGGTAGGTTAGGGATAAAGAATATTTTTCCTCATCAGAGACCTTCACATTTACAGCAAAGAATATTTATTACTCTCAAATGAGTAATATGGAGTTAAACTTCCATTAAACACAGCAGAATAGGAAGTTGTGCAATTATTAACAAGGTTAAGAAAAATTAACATTTTTATTTCTTAGAAGAATTAACATTTTTATTTCTTAGAAGGAGGAGGAAAGAATGGAAGGGACAGAGGGAGTAAAAGAGAATGAGCAAAAAAAGCTCCAGAAAACTTTGAAGAAACGAGTAATAGGAATATTTTTAGATAACAAAATAAGTGTCTTGTGATAAAGAGATGAAACTGAAGGTAAGTCGTACAAGATCTGCAGGAGTTATGATTCTGTCAGAATCCCCTCTCTACAATAAAAGCAAGAGGCCATGATGATAATCACTGTGGGAACCTCTAAGATAAGGATTTATCTCCAAGAATGGCAATGAAGAGCTGACAAGTACAATTTAATTATGATGAAGTAGGTCTTGAATGACTGTAAATCTATCACTGGGGTCTGTATAAAAATTAAGATGCAGGAGTATATGTTTTAATTTATAGGATTCTTCTTTAGACTGCTTATAAATCAAAAGAATAGCAGAAATTTCAAGGGCAAAACACATGCTCTGATCATTTTCTGAAGACTTCTTGGGTGGGTTAGGTTTTTTCCTTTGATTCTATAAAGTCAGCCAGCCAGAATTCTCATGCTTACATTTTTCTTGTTTGCCTTACTATGTCCATATGCACAAGGCCTAATGAATAGATACTATACAACGATATGGTGTAGAATCTTAAGATTTACATGCAATATCTGTGAACAAGGAATCAAGTAGAATCTTGCAAACCTACTTAATAAATAGACCCTAACGTGAAATAATATGTGAACATAGGAGCTTGTTTAGTTACAGATAATGGCATAGATATTTATTCTGTGAAACATTCAGTTTTATCTATTTGGCTTTCACAATTATAACAAGTAGTCTTAATTATGCCCCCCTTCTTTTAACCAATGCAAAAAATGATTTCCCTTGATATAAGAAAAATAGAAAAACAATGAATAATTTGTTCTCCCCCTTGTCAAAGGAAAATGTTAATCTATAAATCTAATTATGGCTAATGATTTTTCTTATGTTACATTTGAGATAAATTGCTTGAGTATACATATTATGTTTCAATGTGGGTAAATAGTATAAAAATTGTTACCCAGTCTTTTGCCCAATTCTTATTCTTTACTCACCCAAACCTTTTAAATAACTTTCCATGGTAACGAAATAACCATTTGACAACAAAGACTAGGTAATGTATTAGTGCAGAAGCTTAGAGAGCCTACATGAGAAAAGCAGGACTGGAAGACGAAAGGTATGCAGAAGACTCAGGTTGGGGTGTCTTCCTAGTTCACAATAAATTGAGGATTTATTCTTTCTCCCAATCCCACCTCACCACCCTGCTCTGATATAATGGGATCCTATATTTCTGACCACAGTGATTAAGGCAATGGTTTTCAATCAGGGGACAATTTTGTCCACCAGGAGACATTCGGCTACTAGCACTTAGTGGGTAGAAGCAAGGGATGCAGCTAAACCTCCTATTATACACGGGACAGCCATCCACGATGCATAGTTAGCTGGCTCAGAATGCAAATATGCCTAGGTGACAAACCGGATCTAAGGACAAATCAAGCAAGGTCAGGCTAACCTCTTTCTTAAGAGCTTTGATTTTGTTTTTTAAAACTTAAAGATGGGAGAATGAAGCTCAGTTTCCTTGCATGACAGAGCTTGGAATATGGAGTCTCGAAACTGCCTCATATGGAGGCAGTAGAGGGTGAGGCTGAAGCCACCACACAAAAGAAGCAGAGCTGGAAGCAGAAATGTCAGAGCCAGCGCAGGTTTCAGTTCTATTTCTGGCTGCATAGCCCCTAGTTACAATCCAGCTTCTCTCAGTTAGGTTAACCATTTTCTAAATTCTGTATTTAAAGTACCACACTCTTCTTTATAACCTGTCCCTATGTACAGAGAGCCTAGGGCAAAATGTTGGCCCCAAAGTCACACCACCCAGGGTGGTGGACCTCCATGCCCCCTGTGTTTCCTCTCAATGGGAAAAGCCCTCCCACTGACTAACAAGGGTCCTCCAAGCCTTTCATTCCACTGCCTATGCTTATATGGCATAAGGCATCCTCAGAGGGGCAGGGACAGGCCATTGTCAGGCTACAGCAATTGTTAAAGTAGCAAATGTGTATGAGTTATGCTCTGTGAAGCTGGCTCCAGACCCTTATAGTTATGAGTCACATTTTTGTAACTCCTAAAAATGAACACTTTTGGTTCCAGCCCCTGCCACTTTGGGGATGCAAGGCGATATTGGAAGGGTTCAATCTGAACCCAGAATCCCCTCATACTTCTTTCTCTCCTGAGTTGGTACTAGGGCCAGACCACAAGTCCCATCTCCCTCAGCTTTCCTGAGGTGTTTATCCATCTCTACGTTCCTCATACAAACTGAATGGCCTCATCTGAAGGGCCCTGAATACCGTGATTCCAGGCTGTTTTGCTAAGACAAACAAAAGACCCTTTCACACATTCGCTCTAGGGCAAGTTAGCCTGGTCTAGACGGCATAATTATTAAGGACCATAATGATCTGCTCAAAGGTGAAGGATCTGGACAGTTTCTTTCCTTTCCCTGAAAAAAGCAAATCAATTATTTTCTCATAGGACATCCCATTGATAAGATGCTGTCACAATAAAAGTTCCTATCTCAATACAGTTTCACATTGTACACAGAAAGATAAATTATTAAACAACTGTCTCTACTGCTCTTTACTATAACTTGCTTTTATTAATTTTGTGATTCAGAGAGAATTTTTTCAATAGTGTGTTTAAAATACTGTAAAATCACACAGCTGCTCTTGGAGATTTATGCCTGAGGAAAAACAATGCTCCAGGGAAGGTTGGCACACTGACCTGTATCCACCTGCTGCTAGCTATTCTCTTCCCTCCCTCCATTTCTTCCCTTTCTCCTTTCCTTGCCTCCTTTCCTCCCTCCCTTCCATCCTTCCTTCTTTTCCAAATGATAATCCTAATGAACTGTTATACAAGTCCATATGCTCTCCTGAAATCACTTGTTTTAGAATTCTAACAAATTAAATGAAAATCCACTTAATATTTCCAGTTTAATTGGGCTTATGTGCAATTAGAATAAAAGCACATATTAGCTGTCAATTAATAAGGAGTTATAATTTTTCTTGTATACTTTATAGCACTTTCCTACCCCAAAAAGAAAAAATAGAAAATTAGAGGGGAAGATTTAATTTCACTTCTGCCTAGTCAGTTCCCTATGTGGCTTTATTTCCCCATAACTACCTTCATTTTATTTTTTCTAATTACCATTAAAGATGTTACATTGACATTATAGTTAAAATTTCACATCTTTAATAAAATGCACTGCTCTTGAAAATTCTTTGGCATGGCAGAAACCTTCAAATTTAAGTCCCCTGGTAGGAAGAAACTCCTATATACTAAAATCACCATTTATTTAAAAAATATATATTTTTTGTATCTTACTCATTAATTTAAGAAACCTATATTTTTACTCAGTTGATGTAAAATGCTAGAAGGGTGGGATAGGAAGGGTGGGAGGGAGACGCAAGAGGGAAGAGATATGGGGATATATGTATATGTATAACTGATTCACTTTGTTATAAAGCAGAAACTAACACACCACTGTAAAGCAATTATACTCCAATAAAAATGTTAAAAAAACAAACAAACAAAAAAAGCATTGTTGAATTGTTTCTAAGGCAAGGCAAATTTTCCAACACATAGAGTTATTTCTATCTTTGACAAATGGAAATTTTACAAGAAAAATTATTGCTTTTTATGTTCCCTTTCTCAATCCATTTCCACGGGGATTCACTACTTGTGGGAGTTAAAGGTCAAATATACTTGAAATATGCTTGAGAGCTAGAAGTGCTTAGTGGCCCTGAGCAACATGGTTCTAGAATTGATGATGTCAATAACAGTCATGCTGATAAAGCTTTATTTGTGTGTATACACATAAAAGTCTTTAGAGCCATCTTCACACATGTGCAAAACTTTTTTTTCTAATGTATCATGTAGTACTCAACCTTAAATGTGTTTTACAGCATCCTCTTCTTCCATCAAAATCCATTTTAAATTTCCTGATCTGGACTGTAAATCTCCTTTCTCTATGTCCACAGACTATCTCACATTCTAATGCACAAGCTTAACATTTAATAAAAGCCAAAAGTAGAACATAATAAAATGTGAAAGTTTAGAATGAGGTGAACAGGGTCAACCCCACTGCTAACTGGGAGATCATCCATGTTTGTCTTCAACAATCCTCCCTTCTGCAGTATTCACCCTCTTCTCCTTGGAAGCCTCCTTTTCTCTGAATCTCTGTTCCTCTGTGCTGCCTCCTAGATTCCTGGGTCAGAGAACTCTCAGAAATATAGACCAGCATTCACCAAAGAAGACTAAAGAATCCTGAGATGTGCCTGCCCGTGGTCTCATTTTCCAGTAAAAAGAAGAAGGATAAAAAATAAAGAAGTTGAAACAAACTTGTTCCTTACAATTTATTTCAATGTATTTGTTCATTTACTTAAAAATTACTCAATTTACAAGGGAAGAATTGAAGCTTATACACATGATTTTATTTTGTGAGACAATATCCTGCATATATTTTAAAAATAACTCAAGAATTTTCTTTTACTTATTTTTATAGTATATTTTAAGTTAAATGACTCAAATTCAGAGATAGGAAGAGATGGTATATCTATTGGCCTTAGCAGCAGATATATGAATGATTAATATTTTAACAACAATGTATACAAGTCAAATTTTAATTACGATAAAGCAAAAAAAGGCAATTCTTACCCTCTATTGTTATATAAACAGCAATCCACAATAAATTAAGCTGATAATGAGGAAGCTAATCTCACTGTAACTTACACGCACGCACACACACACACACACACGCACACACAAGACTGTAAGAAATAAAGGACCTGAACCAACTGAAGATCAAGGTGATTCATGAAACAGTGTGCTTGCAGAGAACCATTAATTCCAATGGTCCATGAGTGTCTGTAATAGGAACTCTGTAATAGTTGGTAATCCTACCTTGAAGACCAGTAATTATCCTCCTGAGCTGAACATGTCTCTCTTAATTGCCCTTAAGAGTAAGTATGTTACCCTTAGTAGTACAAACAAATGAAATTCTATGGAACTTCTTTTTATTGGCCTATATGAATCAAATAAATGACTTAGAATTTTAGAGTTAAGGCTAACATTTTGAGAATCAAACATCTGAAGTCTTCACATTGATCCATTTTACTTCTGTTTTGGCTCTTTCTTTGAATCAAATTTACCTGTCCTGAATAATTTATTTAAGATCCTACCTGTTTTGTATTTAAAAAAATCCTTCTGAGAATACTTATTAATTGCTGGTTTGTCCTATTACACTTCCCAGGTGACAAATACATAAGGGACAATAAACACTTCTGAGGACATTATTTTCTTGGAAGGGACTTCAGCGCTATAATCAAAGCAACAAATTGAATGGTAGGAGTTTAAGAAGAAGGTAGAATGGTAGAAAGATATTTTTGTTGAAGAAACTTTTTTTTATTAAAATTACCTTATATGGACTCCAAGTTACTCTATACTTATTTCTTTGCTTGGTCACAACATCAATATAATACATAATAGATATCTGCTATCTCTGTAAAAGGAACTTAACATAGATATACTTTTTGGAGTAGGATCCTCATATCTAAATTTATTTAGTTGTTATTGTATTTCATAGATTTAAATTTACTGTTAGTATCTTTCTTCTTGATTTAAAAGCAATTAAATTTGAAGTGGAAATACCTCCTTTTTATTCTAGGTGGAATATATGGACCAAAATTCTTGGGATTAAATCTCAGCCCTTCACATTTTGGCTTTTGGGCCAAAAAGATTCTTGACCTTAAACTCTCCAATGTTCTGTTTTAATAAAAAAAATCCATACAACTTTTAGAGTTTTTGTAAAAATTAAAATGAGACTCTGTATGTTAAATACATTTATAAACAATGAAGATCATAAGTCGTCATTTTTTATTATTATAATCAAGAGTTCAAAATTACATCTAGCATATCACTAATTTGTTTTCTTGTTGTTTCTGGAACTATTTCTTAGTTAAGAAACTATTGATCGTCTTAAAAGGTTATTTTTTTTCTTTCTGTAACTTTTTTAATCATACTTTTTATTTTTAGATAATTATAGGATTACAAGGAGTTGTAAGAAATAATACAGAGATGTCCTGTGTACCATTTACCTAGTTTCTTCCAATAGTACTATCTTGCAACACAATAGCACAAACTACAACAGGTATTGACTTTGATATAATACACGAGTCTTATTCAGATTCCCCAGTTTTACTTGTCTGTGTGTGTGCACGTGCATGTGTGTATATTTAGTTCTATAGAATTTTATCATATCTGGAGCATCATGTATCCACCACCACATTCAAGAACAGATTCAGAACACATTCAGAACAGTTCCATTGTCACAGGGATCCCTCCTATTGTCCTATCATAACCATGTCCACCTCCTGCCTGCCCCACTACCTTCTCTCCTCCTGGTCCTAACGTCTGGGAATTGCTAATCTGTTCTAAATCTCTAAACTGGTGTCTTTTAAATAACTTTTATATAAAAGGAATCATACATTATGTAACTTTGGAGATTTGGCCTTTTGCACTAACATTATTCCCTGGACATTCATTCAATTTGTTGTGTCCATAACTGTATTTCCTTTTCATGGCTGAGTAGTATTCCATTGTATGGATGTACCACTGTTTGTTTAACCATTCACTGATTAAAGGGAACCTTGTTTCCAATTTGGGGATATTACAAATAAAGTAGTTATGAACGTTTCTGTAAAGTTTTTGGTGTGAACAGAAGTTTTTATTTTTCTGCGACAAATGCCTACGAGTGCATTGGCTGGGCTGTATAGTAATTGCAGGTTTAGTTTTACAAGAAAAAAGAAAATTTTCCAGAGTAATTGTACCACTTTGTATCCACAGATGCCTAAATGGAAACATATGACTGGCATCCCCACATATGACTGGCATTTGATATTGTCATTATTTCATATTTTATTTCAGCCATTACATGCACACACACACACCACACATACACATTTATATATACATGAATATATAAATACATATATATATGTACATATGTTTATTTTAGCTATTCTGATAGGTAGTTAGTGATGTCAAGTTGTGATTTTAATTTGCATTTTCCTGATGACTAGTGATAGTCAACATTTTTTTATGTGTTTATTTGCCATCTATATATCCTATTCAGTGAAATGTCTGTTCATTGATTTTGCCCGTGTTCTAATTGGATTATTTGTGTTTTTACTGCTGAGTTTTGAGAGCTTTTGTAAATTTCACATTCTAGTCCTTTGTCTGGTATGTGGTTTGCAATTTTTTTTCTTCATAGTCTCATATTTTTTTATTCTCTTAACAGTGTCTTTTGCAAAACAAAATTGTTTTTATTTTTGATGAGGTCCAGTGTATCAGACTTTCCTTTTACAGTTCATGCTTGGATATCAAGTGTAATACCTCTCTACTTAGCTCAGGATACCAAAGATTTTCACCCAATTTTTCTGAAAGTTTTATAGTTTTCAATCTTATGTTTAAGTCAATGGTCCATTTTGATTTAATTTTTGGTATAAGGTATGAGTTTTAGTTTGAGGGTCATTTCTTTGCCTATGGATGTTCAATTACTCAGCATCATTTGTTGAAAAGGTTATCCTTCCTTATTGAATTGTTTCACAGTTTTTCCAAAAATCAGTTTGGCATATTTTTGTGGGTCTATTCCTGGGTTCTCTATCATCTTCATAGATTTATGTGTCTATCCCTCCCTCAGTACCACATAGTCTTGATTTCCATAGCTATATATTAAGTCTTAAGTCAGATAGAGTAATTTCTCTCACTTTATTTTTTTTTTCCAAGATTGTTTTAGTTATTCTAGTCCCTGTGCCTTTCCATATATATTTTATTTTATTTTTTATTTTTATTTTTTTCCTTTTGCGGTACGCGGGCTGGCCTCTCCCATTGTGGAGCACAGGCTCCAGATGTGCAGGCTCAGTGGCCATGGCTCACGGGCCCAGCCGCTCCACGGCATGTGGGATTCTCCTGGACCAGGGCACAAACCCACGTCCCCTGCATCGGCAGGCAGACTCTCAACCACTGCGCCACCAGGGAAGCTCTCCATATATATTTTAGAATAAGCACGTCTGTGTCTACAAAAAGACTTGTTGTGAGTTTTGTAAGAATTGTGTCAAACCTGTAAATCAATTTGGAGATAACTGACATCTTATTATGATGAATTTTCCAATCCATGAATATGGTATGCCTCTTCATTTATTTAGGACTTCTTGGGATTTCTTTCATTGCATTTTGTAATTTTCATGTACTTTTTTTGAATTTATACCTAATATTTTATTGTCTTTGGAGCAATTGTAAATGATACTGTGTCTTTAATTTTGGTTTTACACATACTCATTGTAGTATATAGAAATGTGTGTTGCTCTTGTATCCTATAACTTGCTGAACTCACTTGTTACTTCTAGGAGTATTTTTATAGTTGCCTTGGGATTTCTATGTAGGCAATCATAGCATTTGCAAATAGAGACAATTTTACTTCTTCTGCCTTTAATTTGTGCCTTTTAATTTCATTTTCTTGCCTCTTTGCAGTGGTTAGAACTTCCAGTACCATGTTGAGTGAGGGACGAAAAGGGACATCCTTGCCTTGTTCACAGTCTTAGGGGAAAGCATCCAATTTTTCCATTAATTCATTTAAAAATATTTATAGGGCATGAATATGAGCTTTTGTGTTGTTACTTGCATTTCTGAACTAAGTGTCTAAAAGCAAAAGTGACCCTTAAACAGATGAGTTAAATGAAGCCATGGCAAAAATTGGAACAAAAACTTTCACACCCTAAGCTTTAATCAGGTGTTAAAGCAGGTATCAAGGAAATAAGGTATCATTGTGAATTATAAAGATTCATTTTACAACTTATGGGTAGAATAAAAATGCATCTAAATGTATCAATAATATTCTGAGTTTAAATTTAAGATTAGCACCTAAATTATGACATGACATGTGGTAGTTAAATGGTAGCTGTTAAATAGGAAATACTTATACATATATAGATGTTTATAATTCTAGAATGACAAGTAGATTATACATAGTTTTTCACATGTATCCTCTTGTAAAACACTGAGAATAAAGGTATTTTTTTCTGTATCTCTTAACTGAAATTCTATTACAAGATATTCAAATATAGTTCTGCCCAATAGAAAAGAGAAGATTTGTAAGAAAGGAGTATTGAGCAGCTTTAGTAGATATACATCCTATCAAAATTTACTAACAAAAGTAATAAATATTCTCAGAAACATCATAGATAGAAACATGTTGGATATACCACATAGCTCTAAAACTTGGAACTTGATGGAGACTGGTGAACTGATTTACTCCGGCTGATTTGCAAACATATGTAATTTTCAAATATATGAGTTCTCCTTTTGAATTTAAAGAAATATATTTTTAGTATAGCTAAAATTTCCAGATGTGTAAAATAAAAAATTATGCATATTAGAAATGAGACAGTCACGGTCTCCTGGTTTTCCATTTGAATTGGGCAAATATGGATTTGGTAGGTGGCCTGTCTCCTGAAAATAGTGTTACATTTTATAAGAGTGATTAAGTCGTCCAGTGCTCAAAGAGAGAGATAGCATTTTGAAATCAGCCAAGAACTCAAGGAGCCTAGAAAAAGTTGATGAGTGTTCTTAGAAGGATCTTATGAGCAGGTTAGTCTCAATTTTCTGATTACTGCAACAGGGAAAAAGAGACTGCTACTGCCATCTGTTGGTCAAATAAAACATCGTTCACTCAGCTCAGCCGATTACCTTGCTGCTAAGCACAACCTTCCCCCAAAATGCAAAGGATTCTTGCTAACACTGACTGCATTAGTTCTGAAAAACTTAATGTTCTGTTAGAATACCAAAAACAGGTTATTCTTCAAATAAACTTCTTTCTGTCCTGTGCATTGCACTGTTCCTTCCTGGTGCTTTCTGTTTAAGAAAGGGGAAATGTTCGTGTTCCAACAAAACTCAAGAGATCTGCAAAAACAGTTTCGCTCAGAAGTGAAGAGTGATTCACTGTGTTTCCACGTGCGGGGGTGGTGCAGGGTGGAGAGGGAGAGAGGGAGAACAGAAAGAGATGAGCGGTAGAAAAGAAAGGACAACAAAGAGAGAAGCTGTGATATAGCAGATATTCCTGGAATGGGGCACAAGTAGTTTGAAATACCATTTTTATCATTCTGATGACAGCATTATATTTAGGAAACGACCCTTAGCTAGGATGTAAGAATTCTTGTGCCTTGTTCTCCAAGGTGTGGACCCCAAACTGGGTGCATTAGCATCACTTGCTTGCTTATTAAAAATGCAGAATCTCAGGTCCAATCCAAGAGTCAGAATCTAATTCAGAAATTGATTTTTCTTAATCAAATTTGCATTTCAAAAAGATTCTCAGATGATTCTTATGCAAATCAAAGTTTAAAAAGGGACATTCTATAAAGTTGGCTCCCATTAACGCATCAAAACAGATTATTTGACATGTTTGTCTACCACGTTTATTGATTCTAAAATGCACGTTTATATTTTAACATCTTTAAAAGTAAAATACGCATTATAATCTATAATGTCTGATATTTTAGCTAGCAGAAGGGTTTTTTCCTTTTTTTTGGTACATAATGTAATGATGCACCTTGAAACTGATGGAGTCTTTGATTATGAGAAACATAGTAGGCATCATTTTGTTAAACAGAGAAAGAATCTAGAGGGATGAAGCATAAAGCAGGTAATAATAGAAATAGCTAATATTTCCTGAGCACTTACTACACACTACATATTTTGATAAATATGCATTTTACACTAAATCATAAGAGACACTATAATTGGCCCTATTTTGTACATAGAAGCTAAGACTTCAGTTAAATAAATTTCTATGTCACCATATGGACTATAAATGCAGATTCAGATACAAACTTAGGTCTATCTGATTCCAAATGCTCTTAACCATGAAGGCATCGCTTCTGATAGACTTTTTGTTAGTACAGGAAAGACTAGAAATGGGAAAGAATCTGACATTTTTGGGAGGGTTGGGAGGGGATGTTAAAGGACATGGCAATTTGAGGACCTAGAAATGTAAGAAAGGCATATATCAAAGGGAAGATGATATTCAAAACTGTTGTTATAGAAATAAGTTTCAAAACTCTGAGTATGAGGAACAGAAGAAGAGAACAGGCTGCAGTAGGGGCTGTGAGCCACGCCCATTATATCTCTATCATCAATTGAGTACTTGCTATTTCCCAGGTACCATAACAAGACCTTTATATACAAGAACCACCATATCAGTATGCCCACTTTAAAGATGAAGAAAGAGATGCTTAGTGGACTTGAGATCTTAATGTTAATGTTGCACAAACAGTAAATGGTAGAGCTGAAAATTCCTAATTTGTATTCACATGATCAATTAGTAGGAGAGGCAGGTAAGCAGGTATGAATGAAGTTGCTTCACCCATAACAAAGGTGACCAGGAAGGTGTCTAGTTTGCATGAAATAGTCTGCTTTATAGTTCTCCCAGGTAAATTATAAATGGGACCCCCATGCACTCTAACAGTTGTCATGGGTTGGACAATAAACCATATGGTCAACCTGGGCAAGTCAAAACAGTGGGTTCCATTCAGGTTACTTAGTGCACCTCAGTCAAGTAAGTGGCTACCAGATACTAAAGTCAGAAAGGTAAACAGAGAAGTATTTTCATGACTTGGCCCAAACCATATGCAACTATGATCTCTAAGAATAACTGCATCCTACAACTAGATCCTCAAGGCAGGGATTCTCTCTGCTGACACCAGTTTAGAAATAAACATTATTTATTACACTATATAAATATTACTAATAATGATGCTGATAATATCTTCCCATTAAAGGTTGCACTCACTGCTGTGTAAGCCTCCTCCTGATGATAAATGGCCCACAGATTAAGTCAAGTTATGTATAAATACTACAGCATGCCAACCAAGAATAAAAGTAGCACAACTTCAAAACAATTGTGGCAGAAAGCCATTTCCTATTGTCACTAAGTGTTTTAAAGGTTTTTATAATATAATAAAAACATGCCCACGTGATTTGTGGTTTCACAATATATATCTTCTTTCACAATTGGAAAATTTATTAAATATACAGTCCATCAACTTAATTGCTATGAAAGCCTGACTGAGTCCTGAGCAGAATGAATTCCCTCAGGTGCGCTTAGATCTGTTCGGCTTAGAGGCACTTTAATGCTAGGTGGATGCAGGGATCTCTCTGTTCCAATCCATTGATCTCCGAAAGTCTAGAAACACTTCCTGTATTTTCATGTACAGTATTTCTCCCGTCTTATTTGAATACATAGTGAAGGAATACAGTTACCAAGTGACTTTTTTAATTTATGCATCAGTGGGATGATATTTTTAAAACATAAAAGTAGAGAAATACTAGCACTTTAACAAGTGAGGAAAACTACAGGAAAAGAAAAAGGAAAGCAATTCAAAATTTTACAGCTGGAAAAAAGTTTATATTTCTAATATTTTGCTTGTGGAATTTTGATTTTGAAAGTACAAATAAGGATCTTAGATTTTGTGGCTCTAAATCATTTGGGGTGAAGCATATGGCAAACCCAAACCTCTTTAGTCAATAGAGACAATTTACAATGCTTCATCTTTTCTTCTCAATAGTGCAAATTTTGCTTTACTTAGAGGAATATTCTCGCGCATAGCCTATATAACCACGATCTCAATCACTGTCTTTTTTTTCTTTTTTTCTTGAAAAATGGGTAGAGAATATTAGACTAGTAGAAAAGTCAAGGAGGAAAAAAGTGCATGATTTGTCTTGAATACCTGTATAATAAAGACTGGGTTACTAACAATTCTCTGGAAATAAAAATAGAATTTGGGTAATAAAATTGTCTAACCTTTTTTTTTCCTTTGTGCTTACTCTTGTTTCAGTTGCTTATAGGGTGCCGCGTGCAGAGGCCTCACATGCCGCCCTCCAGACCAGAGTTCCCAGTGTGAAACGGCTGCGCTGACACCTCACCTCAATCTGTGGACAGAAGCGCCCGCACGCTGCTCAGTTCAAGATGGCGGGGGGCCGTGTGCAGAGACGCTGCACCCAGCCCTGCAATCTGGAGCGTGAGCAGCGCAGCTGCACCTGCCCGATGAGAACTCCGCCCCTCCCCCCCACACACAGGCGATCCCTATAAAGCAGCCCCGCCCACGGCCTGTGGGGAGATGAAGCGCTGCGGGTGCTCTAGAGTGGGAGCTCCCACCTCTCCATTCTCTGATCAGAGAACAAAGCTTTCCTTTGCTTCTGAAAAAAAATAAAAAATAAACCTGGGTCACTAAAAAGAATTCCTACCCTTGAACTTCATAGTTGATTTCCTATACTTTCTACTTTCATCATATGACTTTCTTTCCTTTTCTGGATTGTGTGAATAGGATTATTTGCTGGGTTGATTCGTTCATATTCTTATTGTTACAGCCAGCTCTGTATTCCAGGTGTTATTAATATATATTTGTTCTTATTGTTGTTAAAACTGAAATTAAATTAGGAATGATGAGTTATTTTCCCAAGGTCATATATAAACAATTAATTACAGCATAGGTCTCTCTGATTAAAAGGCCATAATAAGACCTACCAGTTATTTAAGCCTACCATGTGCCAGGCACTGTATAAATTATCTCAACAAAGCTTCAAATTAGTATCATTTTACAAATGAAAAAATTGAGATGCAGAGAAATGAAGTGATATGCTGAAGGCTACAACATAGAGTTTGGATTTGAACTCTTATCTGTGTGGTGCAAAAACTGTACATTTTTTCTTATACCAATTTTGTGATAATTAATCTGTTACATGAAAATACCAACATTAGATGTGCTGTTTCAGGCATTAGATAAGCTAAGGTGTGAAGACTAGTTACCGCTGAAGAAAAAGTGTTATATCTTTAAGGTAGAAAAGATCTAAATATGAGGACTAGTTTAGGCAGATAATAACCATGGAGATCCTATACATGGCCCAACTACTTATAACTTTTGTAGGAAAAGGTAGTTTTGCTTTAGAGAAATCACTTATATGATTTGTATTTCTCCCTGATGAAAAGGAATTTATTCACTTTCTTAGAACAAAACAAACAAATATCAATTGATATCCTTATCTTTAATCTATTAGGAAATCATACTTATTTGATGCTTATATGACTCATTCCTCAATTTATTCCATTTTATCTTTAGTTTCCCTTTTAGAAAAAAAGAATTCTTCACAGTAATTTAAACAATAACAGAACTTTAAAATTTTGAAATTCATCTCTATATGAGACATTTGTTCCCTTATTGTTTTTCCCCTATTTATACATTTTTTTACTCAAAACAATAAGATAGTCTAGTGATGTGTTTATGGAATAAAAGTAAAAGGGAAAGTTCAGGTAATTATCCTCTGTATACGAATTCCCTCCACATAGAAGTGACAGGCAGAGAAGAGAAGCTGGGTTTTCTATGAGTTAACACAGTTGGCTTCATATACCAATTAAAAGCACTGTATAATGGCTCAGGTTTCCTCTCTTTGCCTGTAGCAATAATGAGAAGAAAGAGAAAAGAAGTTAATTTTACTAGTAACTACTCATGCTTTGCCTAATTTTGAATTGGGCAAAATTCAATTGTTTGAGCACATGGTAGAAATCATGTTTATTTTAGTCCTGAGACCCTAAGATATTTTTCTAGCACATGGTAGGCAGAGACCTCTATTTATGCATTTAGGTCATGTTTTTATTTATGCCTTAGTATTTTTAAAAATACCAGATCAAACTGTAAGCCAATCCATAATGCCTTCTGCATAACTGTGTGGGAGTTAAACCACAAATATTATCTATATTTATGTTGGGCCGCCCCACCCGTTGGCTGTCTTCAGAGCCTGGTTTACTAGGACTGACACTCTTGAGTAGCAGTGGCGCCACATCCATTTGGCACAGCTGTCTACATGGGACCTTCCGTCTGTTGTCTTTCTTTGGCACGAATCAATGAATAGAGTCATGCAAAAGTGTGTATCTAGTCACTGGGGATGCCTGGCATTGTGATAATGGAGACTGCTCATCTGGCCCTCTGTCCTATGGTTTCTGAATTATTTCCTTGCCATTCAGGTTTTTGGCTGGTCTGATAAAGATGTGTCAAACCCCCCATACTCGAGAGCAGTGTGCACAGGAGCAGGGGACATGGAGGAGTGTACTTCAGTGGAGAGACGTCACCTCAATCTTCTGGTTGGTAAATTCTCACTGAGCCGCTCAAATAGCCCTTTAGTTTGGGTTTTAAGGGGCATACTTTCTTGGAGTTATAGAGTTGTACTCTGTGGTTTTACATACACTACTCTTAAGTCCCAGATATACTGATGACCCAGTTGTATCACAGTACAACAGTTTCACAGAAGTCTACAGATTTGTGACCTGGAAAAAGATTCAGATGTTTTCAGAGGAGTTACCAGTCAATCACAAATACTTATTATACAAGCTTGCAATGTGCCTACAGTCTTTAAAAGAAGGAGACAGACTCTCCTTCTTTTAAAGGAGGGAGAGGGAGAGAAAGAAAAATTAATTGTGGTGAAAAAAATGAAACTCACTAAAAGTATGAAAGAATTTTCAGAGAATGTAAAGTTACTTAGGCTTCATAGTCAGGCAAGGTCAAATGCAGCAGGCAGATTGGTACTGGGCGTGGAAAGCTGACCAGTAGTCACACAGGTGGTGAAGTTAAAGGATCATTGACATCATCAACAAATGTTCAGTGGGTATCTGTAATATGCATAGTGCAGGAGATTGTACAAGAATTGGGGAAACGAAGTGATATAAGACAATCTCTTTACTCAGGATCTTACGATCTAATCAGAAGCACACATTACTAGAAACACAAATAGTAATTCATGCCAACAAATTATAATGCTAAGGTAGAGATTCTGACAGTAAATGCAACCTAAGGTCAGAAACATGGGATTAGGTGGCCAGGAAAGAATGAGTGAATGAGGTGAAATTTAAAAGCCTCTCTAAAAGGTAAGCTGGTCTCAGATATGTAGAAAATACACCCCAAACATTGTTTTATATCCAACATGAATATTAATTTAACATAAACAAAGTTTATAACAGGAATAGTGGGAATAAGTAAGAATTAAGGTCAAAAAGCTATGAATCGTAGAGTCATAAATTTAGAAGGGACTAGAATACCACCCAGCTTAAATGTGGCATTCACAACCATGGCTTTCACAACCAGGAAGCTTCTACAAAAACACTTTACAGTGTAAGGGGTACTCTATTAGGTAAATTGCACCTGGATTGTGTAGGACTATTCATGCCAGGCTTAATAAACGTTTATGAATTACTCTCTAAGAGGCAAAGAATCACTGAAAATCACTAAAAATACTTGAGCAGGGAAGGTATGTATTAAAATATATATGCAGATGATAGGTATTAAAATCTATCAATCAAAATACCAGTTTTCTGATCAATTAGAAGATCTGAGCAAGAGCGATCAATGAGGAGACCTTTGAACTTGTCAAGCCATAAGGTGATATGAATAGGTGAAGGGTGGTGGCAGCAGAAATAGTGAAGTGATGGGTCCATTGTTAGAATTACGAGAGGTTGAAGAAAATGCTAGTTTAGTGGGAAACAAACATCGATTTCAGTTTTAGGCATGCTCATTTTGAATTAACAGTGGGACAGGACAGAAATTTAGCATGAAAAATATACAAGATTGACACCTTCCAGGATGCCTATAGATCGAGAGAGAAGACTCAGCTTGATCATTGAGCGTGGGGTGAGGTCTTCATCCTGCATCACAATGGAAGTTAAGATTGGAAGTATAAAAACAAGTCATAATTATCATGAAATTGAAAAAAATTCTAAATGTTTCTGTTTATAAAACTGACAAGTTGAGTTTTTAATTAATTTTTCTTCCCACATATTCAAAAATGTTTCAGGTCTGTTTTCTGTCCATCAATCTGTGTGGCAAAATGCAACCCCAAGATGGAACTGAATCCTTCTGCTGGTCTATTATTTATTGGTAAGCCTCAGATACTCCTAGCAATTCTGCTGCTTTGTTAAATGGAGAGCAGTAGCAGAAGCATTCACATAGACATGTTTCTTCCTTGCAAAACGAAGTGGCCTTAAATTCTACTTTCCCCTCCTACCTCCTGATTTCCAAACACCAGGCAAAAAAAACAAAAACAAAAGAAACATAAACAGTAGGGTTTCCTTCTATATCTAATTTCTGTGTCCAAATGAATACCAAAAAACTTGATGTGATAGCTGACTAAAGATAAACATAAAGCAAATAAGTGGAGCAATCAATAAAGAATATGGTTAAATCCATTCCACGAATACTTTTATTGCACCATATTGAATTAATACAAATGCCTTTGGTACAAAAGCAAAATTATTTATGAAACAATAGAAAATCTGTTCTTGAGTAGAAGAAAAAGCACTGCACATGATTTCAGTGAAAAAAAGAACCAGATGTTACACATACTTTAAAAAAACATAATCCCATATGCAGTTACCCATGAAATATTCAACACACAAATAAGTTTAGGGTTTACTGCCTTGATTTCTTTCTTCCCTCTCACCTTCATGCTAATCTTCCACATGTCAGCATTTCTTTGAAATCAGGGTGTGTCACTCAAGTAGAGAAGAGAGAGCCAATTGAGGATTGATTCCAGTTAAAATTTTTGTTGAGTGCCCAGGGATGTCCTCATCCATAAAAGGAAGAGGGTGCAGTCACTGCATGTCAAGAATGCAGGCGTGCAGACATCATAGTACCATTTGCCTTCTGTAGAACCAGAGTGGATAGACCTCTGGAAATGACGTTAATAATTAAGAGATGCCTGTGCAAGAAAAGGGGTTATTTAAATCGTCCAGATTCCTCTACTGCAGAAGAAAGGTCGACATAATATTATCGATTTAATTCCCACCTCTAAAAGTGACCTATGTTGTCTCAGTTACAAAATCGAACCCTTGATTATGGTATTCCAATTGAAATTAAGTTTATATATGAAAGGTTTTTTTTTCTTTTTTTTAAGATAACACAGAATTACAGACAGCCAACTACACCAACCATATGTTTACCATCTCTTTGCTGTCTTTTCAACTGACACAAAAGCCCTAGGAATTTCCTACATTTGGGGTTTTTGTTAGCTCTTCTTTTTAAATTTGCTCTTAGACTTTTGACATTGATTTTATTTTTATTGTTTTTCCACTTTTAGATCTGGTATATTATGAAGCCCATAGCCATCATTAGGAAATACACAGATACCATATCACCCATTCAAAAATGCAAACCTTTATGTTCTTATATGCTGGTTTCTCTCTTTATACGTTTAAAAATACTGGTACTATCTCATATGCCCACATTACTTCCAGATTTCTGCCTGAAAGTAAGAGGCAATCATTTGGCAAAGAATCTCAGGACCCCAGATCCTAGAAGGTTCAAAGGGCACTGGAGGCTGACAGTGTGGGTTTTCCCTAGACCAATAGCTAAGCCCCTGTAGGCAAGATTAGATGTCTGGGCTGGAGGAGAAGGTGTTCTAAGCACTCTAATTATTTCACAAATATATAAATCACAAGCTTTCCCTAATATTTTATAAAGCATACATTAGCAGCCAACATCCCTTCCTTCATTCAAAGCAAGTGAGTCATAGATCTAGGTATTTGGGATTCATTAATTAACAAAGACAGAAAGACTCTCCCTGCCCTCCATAGAGCACTTATATCAAAGATAGTGTAAATTTAGAATTGGATATGAATATGGATATACACATATAATGGTCATGTTTTATCATATATATATACAAATACTTATATAAATGCTATTTCTCTAGATAGATATATCTATATAAGTAAATATATACATATAAAATGAAAACACACCCATTTATATATATGCGGCTGTCTTAACAGAGCATGTATGGTGTATACGCATACTCTTAGAAGGCAAACAGAGACTTGACTACATCTTGTTTGAGAATAAGAGTCATGGCCTTGTCAAATTAATCTGCCTTCTCTAATAAGGAAAAGCATGGCACAGGCAGAGCAAATACTCTCATGACACATGTAGGAGATTTTCCTGAAGTTTTGCCATAACCCTTTTAATCCATTTTAATCCAAAAAATAATTTGAGTTGGACCACAGAAATAGATCCCTCACAAGACAAGATAATGAAGAAAATTAGAAGCAGATGGGGAAGAGTGCAAAAAATTCAAACCAGTACATCATCAGATACTATGAACAGAGGTAATGTATAAACTATTCCAATCATCAGGACTGAGCAGAGAGTCGCCTGTAGATAGTATTATACAATACCTGGTGATGTGCCATTTAGTCATCAGATATTCACCACTGGATGTATTACAAAAATGTTTTCCCTGCACAGTAAGAAGAGCTCACGTATTTGGAATTATTGGATTGGCCAAGAAGTTCGTTTGGGTTTTTCCTGGAATATGTTACAGGAAAACCCGAATGAACTTTTTGGCCGACCCAATAACTAAGCTAAGCAGAGGCTTTTTCTTTTAACATTGTCTTCCCTTAGAGAAAAAAAAAAAAAAAAAAAACTACAAGAAGGGCATTGAGGAAGGAAATAATTAAAAACTGTTTTGACTGGGAAATTACCAATCATGATTGTTGATATTAAAAACTATAAGCTCCAATAAGCTTTCTCCTCTTTTCCTCTTTACCTCTCCTTCATCACTTTTAATATATCTTCCTTTCATTCCATACTCAGTCTTATACAGTTTCTCTTAAAAATAAGCCATGATCAGGAAATTCTTTAACTCTTTAAATCTATGCACATTTAAAGAGACAGTGGATGGTGTCAAGTGTAAAGTTGGGAAGAAGACATGTCTGCAAATGCCTGAATAAAAGCCCAACTGGAAACAGAGCAAAAGATTGGCATTTGAAATATCCCAGAGGGCAGAATGGTTGTTATGAGTGGGTTTGGCTACTATTAGCCTTTCTGCAGGGTACTTAAGTCATAGATGGTGATTTTCATTCAATACCTAGGTTTGAGGTATGAAGCTTTAGAAATGAGATACACCAGCAAGGCAGTCAAGCACGAAGATGGGTAATCTAGTTAGATGACACTTGGATGTCCACTTAGGCAGGAAGACACTGGCCTTGAGTAAGTCAGTCCTTAAAAATGGAAGCCCAAGTCACCAAATGAGTTCGGAGGCAACTCCAGCACCCACGTAAGGAGCAGATCAAGGCAAAGCAAAAGCCAGCACCCCAGGGGCACTAAGAAATTAGACAGGCAATGAGAGCATGAATTAAAATAGAAACCAAATCAGAAGCTGAGGGCAGAGACAAGTACAGTTAGGACCTTTGGTATAGACACTCTGGTGCCAAAAACATCTTCAGAGCAGAAAGAACACAGAGAGTTTAAAAACTATGTGAGGTCCAAGTGTCAGCCCTGTGAACCATGGTCTCAGGTCAGGTTTGCCACAAATGTAACCAGTGGCACAGGAGAGAGCCTGGGAGGATATCATGATCTTAGTTAGTTTGGTACAAAGAATTCAGAAAATAATACTACCATTGATCAGATTCCATCTGTATGTTTGGCACAGTGTCAGATGCTATGCCTACATTTTTTCTAATCCTCACAAGCACTCTTTAAGGTAGGTATTATTAATCCCATCCATACTAATGAAGGATTTAAAGACAAAAAAGGGGCAGACTTAAACTTTTAAGTCCAGATTGGTCTAGGAATTAAAGCAGAGTTGACTGCATGGATAGGGATTTCAAGGAGAGGAGGAAAGCGTGGGGAGACAATGAACAGATGGTCTTTTAGCTGATTTTCTGGGAGCATTATCTGTAGTTACCTGCCATATGTAGTAGTCATGAGGGTTTGAATATCTACTCAAAATTATAAGGTGAAACCCTATTATGTGCCAGATAATATCTAGGCATCTGGAATAGTCACGAGATAGATAGTATACACTCTCCCCAAGTCCATATGCTAGTAGTGGATGCCCAAATGGATTTTCTAAACCAATCATGGAAATCCCATGTCCAATATCTAACCTAGACTGTGGGACATGAGAAGTCAGTTGAGGACATTTGAGGAAGATTTTCTTTCCATAAAAGTTACAATCCGTCCCTTTCATGATGCAAGCACAAAGAAAATTAGCTCAATGTGAAGTTGACACTGAGGATGACAGAATGACAGAGAAAACAGAGGTACCCAAAGACATTATTGAGTATCTGATCATACTATTCTCTGGCCTGCTCTGTTTACGGACTTTGGTTATGTGAAATAATTTCCTGACTCAATGTGTAAGCCACCATAAACTGGGGTGTTCTGTAATTTGTAGCTAAAACTTCTCAACCTGATGCACAGACCAGGAACTGAATCAAAGTACCTGTCCTATAAGCTAATTTTAGCAAATAAATTAAGCCTCTGAAGGGACAGAACCAAAGAATATTATATGGGTTGGGGTGGGGGAGGTAGAGAGACAAAATCCAAAATGTAACAAGTAGAGGAGTAATGTTGAGAGGATAGAAAGAAAATGACCAATGAAAAAGCAAAGCATGAGATGTGAAAGGCCTTTTCTAAAAAATAAAACAAAAATATAAGGGAAAGAACCAGAATCAAGTACTGAAAAGACAAATCACCAAGTTGCCTTCCCAAAAGATTTTCTGGAATAAAATTTGCTTTTCCCAGAATTCCAGGAGCAGATTTAATACCCATCATTTCAATTTGTCCTTATTAATTTTAAAGATGCAGATTGTAGAATCTCCTGCCAGAGTCAAACAGCATTGACCTTGAAAATTTTCATTACAATGAACTCACTATCTTCTGTGAAGAGCCCTTTCAACCGCTGTGATATTTCTACACTTGGCCCCAGTTTCACACTGGAGATATTAACTCAAAGGTAGAGCCAGTGTAGAAAAGGAGAAAATGAATTTGATGAAGAAGACTCTTAGATTTAAATCTCATTTTTTTAAAATGGGCTTTTTAGTGAAACCAGCTATTATTAATATTGTTTTGTTCTGCTGATTGGCAGTTTTTACAATATTTAACTGAATTCTCAAGCTTAAGTGCAAGTAGTTTTCTTTAAACAGTAAAAAGAAATATTACAAGGAATATGTGCATTTAAAATATCAAAATATCCTTTAAAAGGATTAAACCTGAGAATGGTAGTGAACACTACCATCTACTATAGTAGCAATTAAGTATTACTTATATTTTGCAAGCTTTAAATACTGTTATTTTACAAAGAGCACAGTTTTACATAGAAACAATATAAAATTAAAACAATAGCTCATTGCTAAACTTCCATCTAAGGATACCACACATAATTGAGTTACATTAACTCTCACGAAATAGGACCCTGTGGTGACATCCTGATTACCATTCTCAATTAACACTGCTACATTTTTTAATGCCTATGTTTAATGTCAAAACATTAGAGGCTTACAGGATAAGAAATCTATTAGTGTTTCAAAAATATGTTCCAAACCAGAGAGACTAGGAACGGAATGAAACCATATGTCATTTGCACTAAGGTGATAATTCCAGCAGTATGAATTAATCAAGTTTCTCAAGGGAAGGCTATAATTTAAAAAGTAGTAAAGAAATTCAGAACACTAGGCTGAATCAGCTTGTTTAAGATGCAAAACAACAAATCTGAAAAAAATTGAGAAGTATTACACATTGGAGAGAGAACATTTCCATATTTCTAACTGCCATGTGTGTCTATTCAAATCAAACGATGACCTTTCCATGTGTTCTTGTTTATTAATGATGACCCTCACAATACCAGGCAAAACGTTTGCCCTCAGTATATGGTTTTTAAATAAATGAACAGCTTAAAGAAAAAAAAATCAGGGTAAAAACCTTCAAAATTTAGGATTATAATGGAAAGAAGCCTGAAGAAATGTAATCTAGATCTGGGTTCTAGTCCTAACTTTGCAGTTATTTATTTTTAGAAACATGTGCAAATTTTTTGACACACAATTATTACATCTCTAAATTTACTTAGTGGATTACTAGGTCTCTAGAAATTCCTCCCAACTCTTCATTCTGTCACTAAAACTGTGACTTAGCTTTCAGAAATCAAGCCAATAAAATATCCCAGAAGTTGAGACAAAGAAAAAGAAGTATGGAAAATGGCCAAAAATTAGTAACGGTAAATGATTTGAAAGATTGTGTTTGTTTTTAAGACTGGAACCATCTGAATAAAATTAGATGAAAATGATCCCTTAGGGTCTTAATACATTTAAATAGAAACAACCAATCTAAAATACAAAGAATACAACCTTGAAGAAAAGAAAAAGGTAAATTTCCAAATAGAAGATACTAATATTTAGAAGTTGTTAATTTATACATCCAGTCAAAAAAATGTATTAAATGTGCTCACCACGCCAGGTACCCTGCTAAGGACAGAGGGTATAAGGATAAAGGAGAGAATCTGTTCTCTAGGAAGTACTAGTCTGGCAATGAATTCACAATATATTCTAGAAATATAATTCTAAGGGTTGAAAAAAAATGCCACAAAAAAGAAGTTCAGACAATAATAGTGTAGTCCTCAGATTAAAATTTATGTATTTTTTAAACATACAAAATTAAAATATAATTATTATGTTCATCTTGGATTTGTTGGGAAAGTCAAATTAATTGAATTGAATATTAATTTTTCAAAATGACAAGTTAAATGAGAAAATAGGCTAAAACAGGATGTTCTCTTGCATTTGACTTACCAAATGCATAAGCATTCTAAAACATCTTTAGAGAGACCTACAAGATGGTGAAGGAATAAGAGGTGGAGATCACCTTCCTCCCCACAAATACATCAGAAATACATCTATATGTGGGACAACTCCTACAGAACACCTACTGAGCACTGGCAGAAGACCTCAGACTTCCGAAAAAACAAGAAACTCCCCACGTACCTGGGTAGGGCAAAAGGAAAAAGAAAAAGCAGAGACAAAAGAATAGGGACGGGACCTGCACCAGTGGGAGGGAGTTGTGAAGGAGGAAAGGTTTCCACACACTAGGAAGCCCCTTCGTGGGCGGAGACTGCGGGTGGCAGAGGGGGAAAGCTTCTGAGCCACAGAGGAGAGCGCAGCAACAGGGGTGCAGAGGGCAAAGCGGAGAGATTCCCGCACAGAGGATCGCTGCCGACCAGCACTCACCAGCCCGAGAGGCTTGTCTGCTCACCCACCAGAATGGGCGGGGGCTGGGAGCTGAGGCTCGGACTTCTGAGGTCAGATACCAGGGAGAGGCCTGGGCTTGGCTGCGTGAACACAGCCTGAAGGGGGCTAGTGTGCCACAGCTAGCCAGGAGGGAGTCTGGGAAAAAAGACTTGGGTCTTAGAGACCTGTGCCTCTAAGGTGGGAGACTCTGAGGCTCGGACTTCTGAGGTCAGATACCAGGGAGAGGCCTGGGCTTGGCTGCGTGAACACAGCCTGAAGGGGGCTAGTGTGCCACAGCTAGCCAGGAGGGAGTCTGGGAAAAAAGACTGGATCTGCCTAAGAGGCAAGAGACCATTGTTTCATGGTGCGTGAGGAGAGGGGATTCAGAGCACTGCCTAAACAAGCTCCACAGACAGGCGAGAGCAGTGGCTATCAGTGCAGACCCCAGAGGCAGGCATGAAACGCTAAGGCTGCTACTGCAGCCACCAAGAAGCCTGTGTGCGAGCCTAAGTCACTATCCACACCTCCCCTCCCAGGAGCCTGTGCAGCCCGCCACTGCCAGGGTCCCGTGATCCAGGGACAACTTCCCCAGGAGAACACACGGTGCGCAAATCCAAAGCTGGACCCCAGGAGCTGTGGGAACAAAGAAGAGAAAGGGAAATTTCTCCCAGCAGCCTCAGGAAGAGTGGATTAAATCTCCATGATCAACTTGATGTACACTGAAACTGTGGAATACCTGGAGAGACAAAGAATCATACCAAAATATAGGTGGTGGACTCGGGGAGCAACTGTAACTTGGGGTTTGCTTTCTGCATCTAATTTGTTTCTAGATTTATGTTTATCTTAGTTTAATATTTAGAGTTTATTGTCATTGGGAGATTAGTTTACTGATTTGGTTGCTCTCTTCCTCCTTTTTTTTTTATGTATCGATACATATGTGTTTTTTTTTCCTTTTTCTCTTTTTGTGAGTGTGTAGGTGTATGCTTCTTTGTGTGATTTGGTCTGTATAGCTTTCTTTTACCATTTGTCCTAGGGTTCTGTCTGTCTGTTTTTTTGTGTTTTTTTCTTAGTATAGTTTTTAGAGCTTGCTATCATTGGTGGATTTGTTTTTTTGGTTTGGTTGCTCTCTTCTTTCTTTCATTTTATTTTCTTTTTTAAATTACTCTTAATTTTTTTAATTTTAATAATTTTTTATTTTAATAACTTTTAAATTTAATTTCTTTCTTTCTTTCTTTCTCTCTTTCTTTCTCTTTTTCTCCCTTTTCTTCTGAGCTGTGTGGCTGATATGGTCTTGGTGCTCCTTCTGGGTGTCAGACCTGTGCCTCTAAGGTGGGAGACCCAAGTTCAGGACACTGATCCACAAGAAACATCCCAGCTCCATGTGATAACAGTGAAAGCTCTCCCAGATATGTCCATCTCAACACTAAGAGTCAGCTGCACTCAATGTCCAGCAAGCTACAGTGCTGGACACCCTATGCCAAAAAACTAGAAAGACAAGAACACATCCCCATCCATTAGCAGAGAGGCTGCCTGAAATCATAATCAGGCCACAGACACGCCAGAACACACCACTGGATGCGGTCCTGTCAACCAAGAGGGCAATATACAGGCACATCTCCAGAACACAGGCACTGGTCCCCTCCATCAGGAAGCCTACACTACCCACTGAACCAAGCTTAGCCACTGGGGACCGACACCAAAAGCAAAGGGAACTACAAACGTGTAGCCTGTGAAAAGGAGACCCCAAACACAGTAAGTTAAGCAAAATGAGAAGACAAAGAAACACACAGCAGATGGAGGAGCAAGGTAAAAACCCACCAGACTAAACAAATGAAGAGGAAATAGACAGTCTACCTGAAAAAGAATTCAGAGTAATGATAGTAAAGATGATCCAAAATCTTGGAACTAGAATGGAGAAAATACAAGAAACATTTAACAAGGACCTAGAAGAACTAAAGAGCAAACAAACAATGATGAACAACACAATAAATGAAATTTAAAATTATTTAAATGAATCAATAGCAGAATAACTGAGGCAGAAGAATGGATAAGTCACCTGAACATAAAATAGTGGAAATAACTACTGCAGAGCAGAACAAAGAAAAAATAATGAAAAGAATTGAGGACAGTCTTAGAGACCTCTGCGACAACATTAAACACATCAACATTCAAATTAAAAAGGTTCCAGAAGAAGAAGAGAAAAAAAAGGGACTGAAAAATATTTGACGAGATTATAGTTGAAAACTTCCCTAATATGGGAAAGGAAATAGTCAATCAAGTCCAGGAAGTGCAGAGAGTCCCATTCAGGATAAACCAAAGGAGAAACATGCCAAGACACATATTAATCAAACTATCAAAAATTAAATACAAAGAAAAAATATTAAAAGCAGCAAGGGAAAAACAACAAATAACATACAAGGGAATCCCTATAAGGTTAAAAGCTGATCTATCAGCAGAAACTCTCCAAGCCTGAAGGGAGTGCCAGGAAATATTTAAAGTGATGAAGGGGAAAAATCTACAACAAAGATTACTCTACCCAGCAAGAATCTCATGCAGATTTGACGGAGAAATCAAAACCTTCACAGGCAAGCAAAAGCTAAGAGAATTCAGCACCACCAAACGAGCTTTACAACAAATGCTAAAGGAACTTCTCTAGGCA